>NC_133658.1:740039239-740639316 GCF_037893015.1 Macrotis lagotis
GCCCCCCTCACCAGTTTTACTTCTGATCCCTGCTTCCCCCAATCTACCCTTCTAACAACCCCTCCCTTTTTTTCCTTTCCCTTCCTATTTCTGTCCTCCATTTTGTAATGAGCCCCCTTTTCTTTTCCCTTCTCCCTCATACTTCTATATAGTGTAAGATAAATTTCCCCACCTGAATTTGTATGTTATTCCCTCTTTGAAGCAAATCTGATAAAGAGTAAGGTTCAAAAAATGCTTTCCCTTTATTGTAATAAATCTTTCATGCTTCTTCATGTGATATAATTTAACCTATTTTGTCCCCCCTTTCTTCTCCCAATAAAATCTTTTTTTAATCCCTTAATTCATTTTTATTATCATCACTTCAAAATCAACTTAAACCCACACCCTTTGTCTAAGTATAGTCCTAATTGCCCTAAAAGTTAAAATTGCCTTTAGAGTTACAAATATTGTCTTCCCATGTAGAGATATAAACAGTATAACCTATTGAATACTATTCTGTTGTTTTTTTTTCCTGTTTACCTTTTTATACTTCTCTTTAATCTTGTATTTGAAGATGAAATTTTCTATTTGGCTTTGGTCTTTTCATGATGAAAGTTTGAAAGTCCCCTACTTCATTAAATTTCCATCTTCTCCACTGATTGTGTTCAATGTTGGTGAATAGTTGATTTCTTGGTTATAATTCAAGTTCTTTTGCCTTCCAGAATTTCATATTCCAAGTTCTCTGATCCTTTAATATAGAAACTGCTAAGTCCTGTGTAATTCTGACTATGATTCCTTGATGTTGTTTCATTCTGATCTTTTACAGTATTTCCTCCTTTACCCAATAGTTCTGGTATTTGCTATAAATATTCCTTTGAGTTTTCATTTCAGGGTCTTTTTCAGGAGATGATTGGAAGATTCTTTCAATGACTATTATATCCTTTGATTCTAGGATATTGGGGCAGTTTTCCTTGATACTTTCGAAAGATAATGTCCAGGCTCTTTTTTTTTTCTAATCATGGCTATCAGGTATTCTAGTAATTCTTAAATTATCTCTCATGTATCTATTTTTCAGATCCACTGTTTTTCCAGTGAAGTATTTTACATTTTCTTTGATTTTTTTTCTTTTGATTTTGTTTGACTGATTCTTAATTTCTTATCTAGTCATAAGCTTCCACTTCCCCAATTCTCATTTTTAAGGAATTATTTTCTTCAGTTAGCTTGTGTACCTTCTTTTCCATTTGGCCAATTTCACCTTTAAAAGGAGTTTTCTTCAGTCTTTTTTTTTTTACTTAATTTTCTGAGCTATTGGCTCTTTTTTCATAATTCTCTTGCAAAACTCTCATTTCTTTTCCTCAGTTTTTCTCTGCTTCTCTTACTTCATTTTTAAAATACCTTGTGAGTCTTCCAAGAGAACTTTTTGGGCTTGAGACCAGTTCATACTCCCCTTTGAGGCTTCATATATAGGCATTTTGTCATTGTTGTCCTCTCTGAGGTTCTGTTTTGATTTTCCCTAGGGCAATTAAATGTTGCAGTGGATAGAGCACTGGCCTTGAAGTCGGGTGGACAAGAGTTTGAATTTGACCTCAGACACTTGACTCTGACTAGCTGTGTGATCTTGGGCAAGTCATTTAATCCTGAATGCCTCACATCCAGGGCTGTCTCCAGTTGTCCTCATTCATATCTGGCTCTGGAGGAGAATGTGGGACCAATGACTTAGTATAGCACCCCCTCACTGAAATCCAATTGGAACAAACATGTTAAATAGCACAGGCCCAAATGACCATATACCTCTTGCCACACTGACTTGGAACCATTAACAGATGTTCTTTTGAGTCTGACTATTCAATTAGTTATGAATTCATTTAATTATCTTGCTGTCTTCAAGATAATATGAGATATTTGAGATATGAGATACTTTTTTAAAAAGCTTTGCTAAAATCTAGAACAACTACATATTCAGCATTCTCATATTAGGCACTTAATGACTGTTGGTCATTGACTGAATGCCATCAGCCCTAAAATACTTGAAAGACTGTTTTATGGATTTTTTCTATAATTAACAAATAAGCATTGTTTTCTTAATACTAAATTTGAAAAAATTCCAGATCTGAGACCATAATATGGAGAATTTACTTGATATGAACCTCTTCAATCTACCTAGTTCATTTCAATGAATTCAAGTGTATGTTCTCTGGAAACTACATTTGGTCCTTTTGGTGGTAATTAGACTGGTTTTGGGAGTGCTGAAGGCTTGTGTCTATTCTGGATGGTGCCCCATCCCCTTCCTCATCCCTGTCCCTTTCGTTCTATTCCTCCAGTATCCTTTCTCCTTTCTTACCCTACCCTGTTCTTTAAATATCAAGAAGTTGTTCCTCCAGCTTGGAAGCTGCTCTTTAACGGTATTGTTCTATGACTGATTGTTTTCCCTTTATCAAAGAAGACAATGACATCAAATGAACGATGGCATGGATTAACATTGCTACAGGTAAAAATCTGATAGTTGGAATCATGTTGTACAATGGTGTGCTTTGTAAGTTCAGATCTGGTCTTAGACAGTGTGTCCTTGGGTGAGTCACATCACCCTGTTTGCCATAGTTTCTCATCTGTAAAATGAGCTGGCGGAGGAAATGGCAAACCATTCTAGAATCTCTTCTGAGAAAACCCCAAACAAAAAGTTGGGCACAATTGAACAAATGGTATAATAGAGAAGCATAGTAGAGAAGGAATTATTGATGGAAGATTCACCTGAGTTCTTGCTTTCTTCCTGAGAATATCTTCCCTTCCTGTTCTAGCTAACTGGTTAAAGGGGAAGAGAGTAGCATTCTTTGTTATTCTTTTTACTTTGAAGCTATATTCTTTCGATCTTGATTTAGTAAAGTTGTTTTTTAATTTCATTTTATTGCCTAATAATAGCTGTTGAATCTTAACTACCCAGACTGAATTATTGAACTGGCCTAGATTAGGCCTGACCCAAAATAGGTCTATGCTGGTTAGTGTCTCTGCCCCAAAGACTCTTATAGTTTATTGGTATATAAGATAATTGGGACAGTAATAATAACTAAGATCTATATAGCATTTGTTATATGCCAGACATATAACATAAGTGCTTTACAATTCTTAACATATTTGATCCTCACAACAACTCTGCAAAGTAAATGCTATTATTATCCCCATTTTACTGATGGGAAAACTGAGGCAAACAGTGGTTAAGTGACTTGCCCATTCAGCTAATATCTGAGATCAGATTTGAACCCCGATTTTTTTGACTCCAGATCCAGGGCTATCTATAGCCACTAGGCTACTGACTTCCTGTGGTGGGGTGACCACAAAAGCTCTCCTGGGGGGCAGCTAAGTGATACAATGAATAGAGCACTAGCCCCAAAATCAGAAGGACCTGAGTTCAAATTTAGCCCCAGACACTTGATATTTACTAAGATACATGCTGAGACACCTTGGACAAGTCACTTAATCCCAAGCAAACAAACAAAAAAACAAAGCTCTCTGTAAAAGTTGACACTTGAATTGAGATTTAAAAGAAACTATGGATTCTGAGAGGAGGTGATTAAGGGGATACATCATAAGCATGGGTTAATTGTTGCAAAGTTACAGGAGATGGAGTGTCATTTATGAGGAAAAATAGTCAGTTTAACTAGAATAGATAATTTTGTTTAATTAGTACAGAAAGAAAAATTGGACCAGTGTTGTGAAAGGCTGAAAGTGAATCAAAAACTCTGACTCCAGAGGTAAATAAGGAATCACAGGAATTTATTAATTTAGGGAGCAATATGATCATACCTGTGCTTTACGCGTATCACTCTGGTTTAGAGGTTGTATTAGAGAGGCGAGAGATGAGAAACAGGAATCAACTATGAGACTATTTGGAAGTAATGGTCCAGAGAAGAGAAGATGAAAGCTTCAACTATGGTGGTGGTTATTTGAGTTGAGAGAAGGGATAAAATATGTTATATAATTAGAAATGACAAAGTTTGACAATTAATTGGATATGGACCAACTGCCTGGAATCCAAAGTTTTACACCTTTGTGACTGTGAGTTTGGTAGTGCATTTGACAGAAATAGGAGGGTCAGATAGGGGAAAGGGAGGAATTAAGAATCTTGTTTTTCCACATGTTGAATTTGAGATGCCAATGGGGAATATAGTTCAAAATGTCCACTAAGCATTTGGGGATCTATGACTAGAGCTTAGAAAAGAGGATGTATAGATTTGGGTTTCATTTGCATCTAGATGATAATTGAATGGAGTCTGATAAGGACTCCTAGAAGAGAGAGTATAGAGAGAGAAGAGGATTCAAGACAATGCTTTGAGATGGGTTATAGATGATAATAATAAAATAGAGTAGGAATGGTCAGATTAACAATAGGAGGTTGGTCAACAGTGTCAGATACTACTGAGAAGTCAAGAACAACAAGTATTGGGGAAAATTATAAAGTATCTTTGAAATTTTTTTGAGGAAAAACACCAAATATTCAGTTATAAGCATGATTAATGATCATGATTAACATCTTAAGAGGCTAATAATGTTAATTTATCTCTAATCTTTTCATTGTTGGGAACCACACTTAAGCTTTTTTCCTAATTATAAACAAAACATATAACCTACCCCAATGCATTATTATGTTGAACCTGTAGTCTCAAACATTACACCAGGAGCATAAACTTTTGGCTCAATCTAAATGTGGTATCACAGGACCCAAAATTTGAATCTCTACTCTGCTGCTTTCTATCTGTGAGACCATAGATATGTCATGTAACATCTCTGGGCCCCGGGTTCCTCATCTGTTTTTAAAAAAGTGGGTTCAAATACAGGACCTCTAAGAGGTCCCCTCCAACTCCACATACATGATCCTCCTATAATGCATACAAATGTTACAGTATGCCTTAAAAATGAAAAATGAGCCTACTGATAAATGTATTCATTTTTTGAACAACCTAAATAAAAATAGAGGACTTAATATGGTTCTTAGGACAGTATAATCAGAGCAAAGTGATCAAAGATGATCTGTAAGTATCCACCACCAAGGTATTTAAAAGGAAATGTCAGTTAAAGGAAAGAAACTTATTTCTTCACTGCTTCAACTTCTTACTTACCTTACCACAGTTCTTATTTTATATTCAAGAATATCTGTGAATACAATGGGAAAGTTCTTTGCATTAAAGGAAAAGTCTAACCTATAGATTATAATTTTTTAAAAAGTAGTTTTATTACTTTCAAATATATAAATATGCAAAAAAGAACTAGATATGAAAGAGAAATTGAGAATAATAAATACACATTGGAATGAACAATTACTTATCTTTCCAAATTAAAAAATATAGATTAAATGAGATTCTGCTATATTTTGTTTAATACATAAAATTAGTTATATTAACATAATAAAGTAGAACCTCTACTTTGCCACCCTTTTCTTAAGAAACTAAGAGCCTAAAGAATGTTCAAAAAAGAACAGCTAGGTTATCTTTTCTAGTATGTCACTTTATGGATAAAAAGTAGAGACAGAATGGTGAAGCACCTGTTACTTTAAAGGCAGCAAAGTAATGAAATGTTTTAACAGAAGTCATCAGCTTTCAAAGATCTCTTTTATCCAGTCCTCATCACTCACTGCTCTTAATTCCTTTGTCACATTTTTTACTGCATTGCAAGTAATCCTTGAAATCCATGAAGCACTTTATATGAACAGATCTCAAGTGTTCAGAGTAGGCAACAATCTAGCAATTCTAAATCCCTACCCCTCCCATCTCATACATCTTAATGTAGATTCATGGGTGAAGTTTGGGGAGTGAATGGTTTGGGGAAGAAGTGGGATTTATCTCCATCCGCCCCTGAGAACTCTAAAATTGACCTAAGGTAAATTTGGACATTAGAGAGTTACCAATAGCCATGAACAGCTTTTTGATCTCCTGATAATTTCTATACTAGATTCCATACTAGTCTTGCCTAGTAGTTTACTAAGCAGCTGCTGTTTTCATACCATTCCTCCTGTACTTTATATATTATGACTATATTTAGTCAGCAAAGTATTTTTATGAAACTATCCTATGTATCATTATTTAGGCATTTTTTTAGGGTTTGTTTTTTTTTTTTTTTTTTGCAAGGCAAATGGGGTTAAGCGGCTCGCCCAAGGCCACACAGCTAGGTAATTATTAAGTGTCTGAGATCGGATTTGAACCCAGGTACTCATACTCCTGACTCCAAGGCCAGTGCTTTATCTACTACGCCACCTAGCCGCCCCTATTTAGGCATTTTTAAATGACCAATGTATAGTTTTAAATTTGTAAATACTGCTTCTGGGAAAGGTGGAAAAAATTGTCAATCCTTCTCACTATTCTTCTAGTCACTAAATTATTTGGACACATTACTGATGCATTCCTCTTTTCCATGGGATTTATCAATGTGTGTGTCTGAAAATTACCTCAAAGGTCAAGCAACAATTCCAATTCTTTCCATGATTTTTCTCTTCTCTCAGTCCTTTAGAAAAATAAAAAGAGCTTTTGGAATTTGTTCCTTCATAGATCTGGAGTTATTCCTGTGTTTTGAATATAGTCTTAACCCTGAGAGAGTATTAAATGTTATGTATGAGAATCTTCTCTCCCCTTGGGATTCAAAAAAGCTATAGTTTTATGTTAAGAATCACATTCATGTTGTTGAAGGGTTTTGTTTTGTGTTTTGTTTTTTTTTTTTGCTTTTTGCTTTATTTTTTTTTTGTTTTTTTTTGTTTTTTAGGTTTTTGCAAGGCAAACAGGGTTAAGTGGCTTGCCCAAGGCCACACAGCTAGGTAATTATTAAGTGTCTGAGACCAGATTTGAACCCAGGTACTCCTGACTCCAAGGCCGGTGCTTTATCCACTATGCCACCTAGCCCCCCCCCCGAAGGGTTTTTAAAGTTAATTTATTGTATTTTGTAAAAGATATTCTTGAACTCCTGGAATCTATTACTAGTGTCTTTTCATTATTTTCTTTTTGGTATAAGCAAGCAATCGCAAAAATACTTCAGTAATTCTTATTCCATTAGTCTCAAAACATAAAAATTGAAATATTCTACATAATTTTTGTTTTGTGGGGCTAGTTTTAAATAAATTATTATTCTCTAGGATAAGAATTGCATTTCCATTTATTCATAGTACTAAAAAAAGTGCATTGCTATTCACTTCTCTCCTTCTGCACAAAATCAAGTATTCAGAATGCCCAGATTTACACCAAAACTCAGATGTTATTTTTAAACTGCCACAGCACCAAGCCTTGGCTGTAATTTAGGTACTTTAATCTTTTAAAAGCTGTTTGGAGTTTTTTTCTTTTCTGGTACATTTAGTCAATCTCTTCAATAATAGATCCAGAAGAGGAACTTCCAGATGCAACTACTTTGCCATCTTAGAATCCACCAGGCATGCCTCCATACCTATTCACTATAGGAGAGCTTGATAATGATAAGATTTCAGACCTACAATTCTTTCAACAGATGTTCAAATCCTTCTTTCTTAGCTGTCTTGTTCTTATCGTACCAATTGATTGTTTATTTACATTTCTCAAAAATATTTAGTTTGTCCTTATCACCACATTTATCTTGCAGTTTCTCCACTGTAACTTTCATATTGAAAGTTTAAATTTTTGGAGTCTGAATTATCTTTGTAATCCTTTGTATTTACTTTCTTGTTTTCATAAATTTGGAATAAGCACACCAGGCTTGTTGTCTAAGTAAATGGTAAATAATTGTCTGCTTGGTGGGAATAAAGTATTTTGTTTGATCAGAACTTTTAATTCTGCCAGCAATTTCAGCACCAAGGGAAAGAGGAGTGACAACCAACAGCAACAAGCCCTGAATATCCTCAGATTTTTGCTTAGACAAAATGGCACACAGTGGCAGCATAAGATCAATTCTCTTGCTCTCAGGTTCTTTGCCACTGAAGAAATCCTACAGAAATTCCTGGATCTTGGAAATACAAATAGAACCACCCACCAAGATTGCTGCAGATCCGTGACTTAAGTAGTTTAGTGTCCCTTAGGGCTTCTTTCATGGGGTCTACTATACCAGGAAAGAAGCCAGCATTCAACTCTTCAAAAGGGTAGTAGAGACAGAGTGGCGTTCCATACCGCCTGGTAACTAGAAAACGGAAAGGTACTTTGCATAAGGCCAAACAGCACAGATAAGCCACACAACTTCCTTATTTTCACTGATACCTTTCTTGTGCTTATGCTTGAGCTCAGCAATGAAATAATTGACCATAATGTCAAAATCCTCACTACTGACATGAATGACCTCAGTTGTGGGCTTGACTTCAAGGATTGCATCTTCAAAGAACAAGGATGGAGACATTAAAAATGTCACCTCCAAAGTGCCACTTTATGTGTCTAGGGGCAAAGATCAGCATGTTTCTCTAAGCTTAGAGAACCTTTATGTCGAAACAAATAACAATAACTTTCAGCAGTTGGCTCACAAATTATTCAGAGTACATTGAAATCAGCAATGGTTCTAACATCTTTAATTTCTTGATGTTGGAAATAATCCAAGTAAACTAGTTCTGTGACCAAAACATATGAAACAGTCTTTCTAAGATAAGCTTCAGTGATTTCTTTCATATTAGCCAAGACCATTGAAAATTCTAGATAGAAAGTTTTGATCTCTCTCTTTTGTATTCCACTTGGACTTTAGACTTGCCTGCATCATTCACCACCTTGGAAGGACAGTGTCTCACTGCACATATGTAGCTTGTGAAGGTCCTATTTCTTTGGTCATTAGAAGTGATTTCCACTTTCTTATGTTGGAAGATTCCTTCACAGTAGTACCAAGCTCATTGCCAACTGTAGGCCATTTCCACTTGGTTGCTGAAGTATTTCAATCATTGACAAATAGTAAGGATTCACAATGCTGCTGGTATGCTCCAAAACTGTTGTTTTGATAAAATCAACATAGTGATAAAATTGGAAGAAAAGGACATCAGATTCATAATTAATTCTTTCAGATAGCTAGGTTTGCATTATTAATGAAAATTAAGAAATTTTTCAGTATTTCAGACTCAGTTTGCTAATTTTTTTTTGTTTTCTAGTCTTCTATTAATAATAAACATTAATGTTTTTAAAGCAGAATTTTAGGTGGTCCTGGACATTATTACTAAATATACCTATACAAGATCATTAAATGCTATATGATCTCAGCTTTAGGCAGTTTTTTCTAGTTCCATTTTTAAAGTCCAAATTTAATATAGAAAATCAATCTAAATGATTCAGTAATTCCAATAAATAAGCCATGATTTGATATTTACAATTGAAAGTGTATTAAATTGAGTTTTTTTCTTACTATTAGACAAAATATAAGTGATGGGTCCTACAGCCTAGTTTAATAATATACCTACATAAACTAAAATGTGTCTTTATTTACTTAGCCTTTATTCTGATATTTCTAAAAATATTGCTACTTAAAGCTATGGTGAAATAATATGTTAGACAGCCCTTTATATTTATACCTCATTTGATCGTCATAATAAGCTGTAAGATAGGTACACTATTCAGTTTTTAAGATTAGGAAACAGGTCCAAAGAGGTGACAAATTACCAAAGTCACAAAATATAGGTTAGCAGAGGTGGAACTTGAACCCTTGTCTTAATTTATACTTTATTTATAAAGCACTTTGCATTGTGCCTACTCTTCACATAGTGGACACTTAATAAATACTTCTTATTTTCCTACCTCTCTGTTTCACCTTTTCACTTTACCACACTCTCTAAAAGAATCTCAAATATTTTTAATAGTCATCCATAGCTAATACTTGTATCTTTCTCATATTGTTCTAAATGATATCATAAAAAACAATGCCATTAGGGTAATCTTGGGTAAACTTCAACTGTTGGGTCTGATACATTTTCTTATAGTTTAGAATGAGTAATTGGATATTTCTTAATTCAGATGCATGTTTTATCTGTAGCATCCTAGCTAAGAAAAAAATACAGGAGGATGATATATTCTGTTTTAACCTTGCCTTTTTTTAGCAATCAATACTAATAGAAAAACATACATGTGACCAGTTAATATCCAATTTGTGGTATCTTTTTATCAATATGGAAGAATGAAAATCACTGTCACAATGATTAATGTACAGTGAGATGACACAAAAAGGAAAGTCTATTATGACAGTGGGGGCAACATACTCCACATACCAGGTCTATAATCTAGATATAATAAACATGGCTACATAAAAGCATCAAGTGAGAGGAGTGAGAAGACATATATCTTACAAATGACAAACTTTTCTTGCTTCACTTTAACATTTTTATTAATTATTAAAGCCTTTGGAGTTTGTATATCCCAATCTTAATTCTTAATGTAAAGAGTCCAGAACAGTAAAATGACTTATTCTTATCCTATAAATATAAAAACAGAAATGGGGGGGGGGGGGAGTAAAAGGTAAAGGAAACTTAATGTGAACCATGAGATTATAGAATGAAAAGAGGGAAAAGAAACTGATGAGTCAAGTGACTCTTAAGCAAAGGTATACTTTTCACTTTTTTTTCCCCCACAGGAAAAGGTTTAGTTTTTTTTCCCTCCCTCCTCTTTCCTGTCCTTTTTCAGCTATCTTTTCCCAATTCTGGTAATCAAGAAAAAACTAGATTAGGTCTGATGAACCCATTCCCATTTGGCATTACCCTAGGAAGATTTAGTTTAAACCTTGATCTAACTTTGATTATTCAGGGGCAGAGTTAACCCATAAAAATGAAGTAAATTGCTGAAGAGATTAGAAAACAAAAATCCAACTTAGATGCTTAGAAGAACCATGTTTAAAATAGTAAAACATACAGACTCAGGGTGAATGTGTCAGCTATTGGTCACCTGAATCCAAAACAATATTAATAATAATAACAATAATAACTGACATTTATAAATGATTTAAAAATTTTCAGAGTGCTTTTCAAACATTTGTAACTCACAAAAACTATAAAAGGGCCCAGGTATCATTATTAATAATCTAATTACTATTTTTTAATCTGTTAATAATCTACAATTAACCACCACAACCTTACAGTTCTGGAATTATAATAAAGTCAGTTGAGTCACAATTCTTATGTTTCCCATTAAGAGTGTGTCAATCTACACTCTTATTACTCCACTCAACATAACTAATACTTTTCAACCAAAGTATTCCTTTCTGGCTGTAATTTCACTATATGTGTTGTTTCCTCCATTAGAATGAAAGCTTCTCTGGGAAGGTAACTATGTTTTATTTTGTAGTTATATTCCCAGTGATTAGTACATATAATTGTATAATAAATGCTTCTTCATTCATTTTACAGATGAGAAAATTGAGATTCTGAGAGGCTAAAATATTTGAATCCAGGTCTATACTTTAGTCAGAGTTTAACAAATCCAACAGAAAGATAAACAAGAAGAAAATTACATATTTGCCATAGATGTTAGAAAAATTGGATTTAAAACCTCTAGGGAATTTTTATTTGGGAACCTTAGAGAAATGTCTACAAAGACATTTCTCAAGCTGTTTTGAAAGACTTGTACAAAAATTGATTGTGTTAGACCACAAAAAACTTACTTATTCTGAATTTAAAAAACAACAAACATTTCCGTAACAAAATGGAATAGAAAAAAAGGAGAATTGTACCTGAAACTTCAAATCTGTTATGTACAACTTGCTATCCCTTTTAAATATACAAGTTATTATTAAGCTTTCTCTTTTTTCTCTCCCTCCCTCCACCTTAGAGATGGCTACCAATAGATGCAAATTTGTGTGCATGTGTGTGTTTGTGTGTATGTGTCTTTATGTATATGTATATATCAATTCTTCTGGTTGCAGATAGCATCTTCCTTCATAAAGCCTTTGTGGTTAATTTGTGTATTTATAGTAGTCAGAATGACTAGGTCACTCAAAGTTGTTCTTAAAATAACATCATTGTTACTGTGCAGTTTTGCTCATTATGTTCTTCCATGTTTTTCAAATGTCATCAAACTCATCATTATTTATAGTAAAGTATTTCATCACAAACTAATCACAATTTACTTAGTTATTCTTCAGTTGATGGGCATCACCCCAATTTCCATAAAAAATGGACAAATCTTAAATACAGATTTTATAGGTCATAACAATACAAATTCTAATCAAAGGAATATCAAAAAAGATCTAGACTTGGGGACTAAAATATATCTTAAGTGATGAGTTAAAGATCAAATCATAAAAATAATATCAAAAAGAATGATAAAAATGAGACAAAACTATGTCAATATTTATATGATATAAACAAAGCAATTTAAAATTGACATCCCCAAATTCTTATGAAAGAGAAAAAGAATTTTGATGAATTGAGCATACCCTAAAATAAAGCAATTTAATAGCCTTTCCCAAAAAAAAGTACAGAAGAGATTTTAAAAAGGCTAGTAAAAAGAATTTTTAAAATAAAGAGAATTTTTAAATAATAAAAAATTGTTAAATTATTTGCTAGTTTGATCAAATAAAGAGAAAAAACAAGTTAACAAAATCAAAACTAAATAATAAAGAATTCACAATAAATGGAGAGTAAATGAAATTATCAGAACTAGAAACACAAATGCATCTTGATTTTATCAGTTTGCATATTTTCACCAATGAGCTTCATTCAGTTTAGAACCCATCCATAACTGCCAGTTTTGAGCAGCTTTTGTCCATATCCTCCCATAAATTCACCACAGCTGCTTCACATAACGTATCCAAAAAGGATGGTTCAACATTAGGAAAATAGCATAATAAAGCTTATTAATTGAATAGGCTCTCTGCCTCAAGTCTCTCCTCATTCCTTTCCATGTTTCACTTAACTGCCAAAGGGATCTTTCTATAAGCATAGGTTTGACCAACCTAATGCCTTTCTACCTTTCCAGTCTTATGGTTCCATCCACATCCTCTGCTCTAGTGACAATGGTCTTTTTGATATTCCTTTGCAATACATTCCTTCTCCTGAATCAGTATCTTTTCACTGGCTATCCACCATGCCAGAAATGGACTCCTTCTCACCTCTCCATTTCTGGGCTTCCTCCAAAAATACAGATCCCCCAGCTTCTGCAAGAGTCCTTGTCTAGTCATTCAACACCATTAGTGCACTCCTTCTGAGATTACCTTTAGTAATTCACTCCATAGTTAGTATTCTTTCTAATTTTTTCCTTTATGACTAGAAAACTCCCCTCAAAACTGACAGCATATCTCCATGTTGAAATCTTTCTATATTGCGAAGTCCAACTCTAATACCACTGTTTCTATGCAGCTTTTCCTGATGATACTACTCTGCTTGTTACTGAAAATCTTTCCTAAGCCTACCTCTCTAGGCTTATAACATATCATGCCTCTTTTTTACATTCTGTTGTATATATCTTGCGTATACATAGTTGTTTTAATGTGGTCTCCTCCATTAGAATATGAGTCCTTTGGGAGCACAGATTATCTATTTTATATTGGCTTTCTTAAATATTAAATGCCTATGGATTGATTATTAATGTTAAAATACATGATTATATCAATGAATTATTTGATCAATGATTATATCAATAAAATACATGATTATCAGGGACATAAATAAAAGAACCTTTCTTTATTATTATCAAAAGCACGTAATATCAAAGTTCTAGCCCCATTTATAAATGAGAAGCACTCGAGACTTTTCCAGTGAGATCAAGAGTTTCCCATTGTCATTATTTCTTTTTGCTGTAGTACTTGAAATGCTAATTATAGTAATAAGACAAAAAAAGTAAGGGAATAAACTTAGTCAAAAGAAGAAGCAGAATTATTTGTCAACAATAATTGTTTACTTCAAAAATGACAGAGAATCTATTTAAAAATTTACGAAGATAATTACTTCAGTAAAGCAGAATACAAAATAAATCCATCAAATAATCAATACTTTTGTATATTAACTAACCAAGCCACAAAGAAGAAATGAGAAGAATATTTAAATAACAATACAAGTCAATCAGCAGGCTTTGTTAAGCTGTAATATACTAGCTACAGTGCTGGGTACTGGAGAAAAAGAAACCACTTGTGCAAAGGATTATGAAAGATTCTTGTAAGAGATAGTATTTTAAATGAGCATTAAAGGCAGGAAAAGAGATATAACATGTTGGTATCAGCCTAGGAAAGGTAGGCTTACAAAAGATCAGAGTAGTATCATCAGGGAAAGCTGCTTAGAGACAGTTGTATTTGAGTTAAATTTTATAGAAAGATTTCAACACAGAGAAATACTGTGATATCGAAAGGAAATATTCTAGCCATAAAGGAAAAATTAGAATACTGACTATGGAGTGAGAAGAACTGTATTCAAAGCCTGACTTAGATGTTTTCTAGATGTGTTACTTTAGGCAAGTCACTTAACCTCCCTGAGCCTCAGCTTCTTCATTTGTTCTAAAGCTGTGATCCTATTTCACCTTATTGTGAGAATTGAATATAGTTTGTAAATCTCATAAAAAAAAGACATAGGAAAGTAGGCCATTTGACCAAAAACATAGAATACATAGATTTATCTGAAATAAACTGGAAATATATGTGATTATAGGATCAAAGTGCTAGAAAGGATGTTCTTCTCCTGCCTTCAAGTCCAACACATTTTATTCCCATTCCACACTGGGTTTTCAAGTCAGCAATAGCAGAAAAATGGCATGAATGAGATTAAGAATTTTTATAATAAGAACCCTCTTAGCTGAGTTCTTATTGTGCTTGACCAACTTTTAAAAATCAAATTACACACTTAATAATTGCCTAGCTGTGTGACCTTAGGCAAGTCACTTACTCCCATTGCCTTAAATAAATTTAAAATAAAATCAAATTATTTGACTGATAGAATTGTAAAAATAAAGGATTCCCAATAGATTAATGAAGAAGACTGGACCAAAAAAAATTGTCTAACTGTTCATTCCATGTTAAATGGCAAGTAGAATTACTAACATGTTTTACTGTTTTTGTCTCCATTTATAGTTGAAGAATCGCACTCCAGACAAAAACATATTCTAGATGCTTCTCTTTTTGTACCTACTTCCAATTACTTTTCATCATGAGTCACCCAAACTGTGGTGGGTTCCTACCACATTAATTGAAGTCATAGAGCCTGTCATACAAAGTCCCCAGAATGAAGATGAACTGGTGTGACATTACCATATGGATTAAGGTGTTCTTTCCAGGGCAATTTGACAATCGAAGAATCATTAGAAGTGTTCCTTTGAGAGTCATCTGTCATTGATTTAAAGGGGGTGGGGATGGGGGTGGGAGGCGGGAGGCGGGTACAGAGACAGGGAGGACACATTATGCCTCCTGAGGATTTAGAACCACAAAGCAAAGGAAGTAATAACTCTCAGCTTCAATGTTATATGTGTTGTCCTTTCAAGTTGCTGTAGTTTACATGCTGCAGTGATTGATTGGAGTTAGTCCACAGTAGTTCCTCAGCTATAAAGGTCTGTCATGTTGAAGGTCTTTTTGTTCCTTGCCTGTTTTTAATGATACCCAACACAACAATGCCTACCTACTTCAGGCTTATCCCAATACTCTTGAGTTTTCCAGTCATACAAAATGTTAACAAATTTTCATAAGAAAACAACCTTGAAATACAATGCTTTTTTATTTAATTAACATCTCTCTTTCACTAATTCTTTTAAGATTAAGTGATTGCTATCTTTGTTAATTTAAAAAGTAGTGAAATATCAGGGGACAAGTAGTTTTATTGGCAAAAGAAAAGTTACTTTTACTTTTTCAGTCAAATTCCTCCATTTGTCTGTTCTCTTTACTTATTTTCTCAAGCCTTATCACCTTCCAGCCAAGAATGAAAATCTTATTGCACGCCATTGACTCTTCTAGCTCTTGAAAAAAGGCCGGATTCTATTAATAAAATAGTCTCCTATTTCTTATTGACCACACTTGGCTTTTTGCCTTAAATTTTAGGTCAGGAAGAGCCAACTATCACTTCACATACATCTTTTCTACATCAGTAAGTGTTTCATCTGGGAATTGTGATTGGTTGTTGTATTGATCAGAATTCCTAAGTCTTTGCAATTGATTGTCTTTACAGTATGGTTATATAATTATTCCTGTTGTATTTAATTTAGTCTTCATTGGATTTTACATGTCTTCTCTGGTTTCCCTGAAGCTACCCTCTTCATCATTTCTTATACCACAATAACAGTCCATTGCACTTATATACCAAATTTGTTTACCTGTCCACTAATGGTCAACTCCCCCCCCCCCCCCCCGCCACTCACTTTCCAATTCTTTGCCATCACAAAAAAGAGCTGCTATAAAAATGTCTGTACATATGGGTGCTTTCCCTCTTTTTCTCTCTTTGGAATATGGATGAAAAAGTATGCACTATTTAATAACCAATTTGTTTACTACAAGAAGTAGACGAATTTACAGCACATCTGTGTTTTTCACATCCCCTCCAGCATTTGTCCTTTTCCTTTTCTGTCATGTTAGTCAGTCTGATAGGAGTGAGATATAACTTCAAAGTTGTTTTAGTTTGAATTTCTCTCATTATTAGTGATTTGGAGGTTTTTTCCCACATGGCTATTCATAGCCTGGATTTCTTCCTCTGAAAATTTTCTTTTCTTATCTTTTGACCATTTGGGGGATGATTCTTATTCTTAAACTTGAAACAGTTTCTAATATATTTAGAAATTAGATCTTAGGGGCGGCTAGGTGGCATAGTGGATAAAGCACTGGCCCTGGAGTCAGGAGTACCTGGGTTCAAATCCGGTCTCAGACACTTAATAATTACCTAGCTGTGTGGCCTTGGGCAAGCCGCTTAACCCCATTTGCCTTGCAAAAGAAAAAGCCTAAAAAAAAAAATTAGATCTTTATGAGAGAAACTTTTGGAAAGATTTACCTGCTTCCCTTCTAATTTTATCCAAATTGGGGTTTTTTTGTATTATAATATTTTTAAATTTTTTATCATCAAAATTATCTGTTAAGTAATTCACTCTTTTTCTTGCTTGGCCATGACACTTCTCTCATCCATAGATAGGTAATTTTTTTCTTGCCCTTCTCATTTATTTATGATGTCGCTTAATATGTAGAAATCATGTAATCTTTTAGAGCTTATTTTTATTATTTTATATTTGTATATTTTATATTCATATATCATGTTTTATTTTGGAGCTTATTTTATTATTATTTGGTATAATGTGAGATGGAATAGTAAATTCTTGGACTTTTTAAGCTACTGTGCACAGCAACTGCACATTTTTTTCTGTATAATTTATACTTCATATGTTCTACTGATTAACCTATTTTTTAACCAATTCCAAATTTTTGATGATTACTACTTTGTTGTTTAGTTTGAAATCTGATAATGCCAGACCCCTCTCCTTATTTTTTTCATTAATTCCCTTAAGATTCTTGACCTTTTCCTGCAGGTGAATTTTTTAAAATTATTTTTTCCTAACTCTATAAAGCAGTTTGATTAGTTTCAATATTCCTTGCTCCCCAGTACTTCACTGAGGTCTCCCTCTACCACTATCATTAGTAACCCTTCATCCTTTGAAATTCACTTGGTCCTTATCTAACACCAAATCAAAAGTTCTGAAAGTTCTTGTCTACAGACCCCAGATACCTTCTTCCCTCAGTAGATTAAGTGTCAGGCTCACAATTTCTCTCCTGCCAACTCCTGCTTTCATTCAAGGCAACTTCAACATACATATATGTTAATACTCCATCAAACACTCTAACTCATTTCTCATGGTCTACTTCTCTATTTCATTTACACACAAAGATATCCTTGTTCTTTATCACTCACAAATGCATCACATCCCTGTATATGAATTCTAATTCCCTTATTTTTTCGCAGGCTATTGGCATTCTATCTCTCTACTTTTCAATACCAAATCTGTACTTGATTTACATGACCACCAATCCTTCAACCCCTCAGTTCTCTCCCAGACTGCCTCCCCCTGAATTAGCTACATTCTCCCCCATTCTCCATCTTGATCCTTTAGGGGACCATTTCAATTCTACATTGCCTTCTCTTGAGTCCCTGACCTTTTTGTATCACTGATCTTGCCCCTAAGCCTGAGTATTGCCTCTCTCCCATCATCCACTGTCTTAAACATGTGCTGCAGAATGAAAGTGGAGAAACTCATGCCACTACAAAGTAATGTTATATAATCTCAACTGGGCCTTCAGTGATGCTAGAAAATCTTTTTATAACCGTTCCATAATTCACTATCCCATCTCACTACAGCAATTCTTCCAAGCAATTTTATCCCTCCTCAAACCTCCCACAGTTCTCTTTCAACTGAAGCCTTTCCTCATATAACACTGAAAGACTGATCCCATTCTGAGAGCTTCCTCTCCTACCTTCCTCCTTTCACATCCTATAGATTTTTTCTACCACTATTTTTTCCCCACTACTGATCCACATGATAAAATGACTGTAATGGAGAAACTAACCTTTCCATGCACAAGTGATGCCAGTTCATCTGGTATCCTCCGGAAGATTGCCTCTTATACTATCCTTACTCTCATTTATCTTTAAGCTCTTTCTGGCTACTGGCTGCTTCCCTACTGCCCACAAACATGCTCAAAAAAACCCCTACTCAAAAGGAATGAAATCTCTCTCCAAATGACAAAAACAATTGTCAGTTGGGGGGGGGGGTGTTAACATATTGATTAATTGAAGTTGTTAAGAGGGGGGGAACCTCACAAAGTTTGTGATTGCTATATTGACTCTCTCAGTTAACCAATCAATTCTAATCTTTTCTGACATAAAGAAAACTAATTTTTCTCTCAAATTCATCCCTTTGTTTCCATTTCCTCCACTATCATCACATTATTTCAGACCATCTATATCTCCTATGTGCTACACACTGGGCTAAGCCTATTACTACTGAAGTAAGAGATAGCCTTTGTGCCTGAACACAGCCATGACTCCAATTTTATTATGAACATAGCTGGATCCCCCAGCTTTACCTTATGCTCTGTGTCCAGTACTACTTCCATTTTGTAACACTGCCTATCCATATAAATGTGAGTTGTTATTACTGTAGCAATTATAAAAGTATCCAAATCACTGTGTTTTCAAATAAAGCTTGGCACAAAGGAAAATTTAATAAATATTCTTCAATCATTCAGTTATTTATTCAGGATTACTTGTAAAGTACATTGTAAAGAGAATTCCTGGTCAAGTCTAGGTCAGATTATATGATCCTTGAGGTCACTTCCAACTCTGGGATTCTGAGATTAAATCTCCTTTTCTTTATCTTTCCTGTCACAGGTTTAAAAAATATATAGCTATTAAGACTACTGAAACTATAGATGCTGAAAGGTCTAAAATTAAGTCATCTAGTCTAGTCCTGTCACTTTTCTGGTAAGAAAGCTAAAACTGAGAGGTTGTTTATTTTTCAGTCAAAAAACTTGTTACTTTGGGGTGGCTAGGTGGTGCAGTGGATAGAGCACCAGCCCTGGAGTCAGGAGTACTTCAGTTCAAATCCAGCCTCAGACAATTAATAATTACCTAGCTGTGTGACCTTGGGCAAGTCACTTAACCCCATTGCTTGCAAAAAAACCCAAAAAATAAATTTAAAAAAATAAAATAAAATGTTTCATTTTTATTATCACTCAAGAATTTATTATGTGTTTACTATGTGCTGGGTGTTGTGGCTGGCTGAAAACACAGAGAAAAACAGGAGCATTATCCCTACCCTCAAGGAGCTCACATGCTAATAGAGGAACCAACATATAACAGTGTACATTCATGATACATAATGATAAGGTTAAAAGGTAAATCTCAGAGGAAATTCACTATAGTTGGTTTATTATCAGGAATTTGAAGTAGACTAATTATGATTGATACTATGATTTTTTTCCTAGCAATATTTTGCAGCCCAGAAATAGAGAAAAGCATAATCCCATGTTTAAGGATAGGTCAGAGGGAGAAGGATTTGAGGGTATTTGGGTAATATTAAACTAGCTATCCAAGACTTTGTGAACTGGGTAAGGAGTTTGAGTACGTGCAGAAATATAAACAGAAGAGGTCCTATAGACTGAATAGAAAATCTTTCATTTCCTTTTGAGGGAGTGAAGCTCATGGTGAGCATAAAGAACAGGTAAGAATCAATAAAAAGAACCTGGATGAAATGATAATTTAATAGATGATTCACTCGAGATTAGAAATGTCCATTTTAAGCTTCCAAAATGATCAATGCAATAATACAGTAACCCATGAACAATACTGATAAATGTGATCAGTTACAATAACATGCTGCCAAGTTGTATCATGATGCCACAGATGATAGTTGGATACCCCCTTTCCAGCTTACCCAGGCAAATATGTCAAGTCATATTCTTGATACTCTTCTTTACAAGCGAAGTCAATTATCTTAGGAGTATAGACTATATTTTTTACATTTCCTATCCTGTCATAATAAATTTTCCCAAACAGTAATAAAATAATAAAAGCTGTCATTTTTGTAATGCTTTTAAAGTTTGTAAAGTACTTTATATTTATTTACTGATTTGATCCTCAAAACATCCCCAAGAAGTAGGCACTATTATCATACCCATTTTATAGATGAGAAAACATTCTAAAAGGGGTTAAGCAAATTGCCCAAGGTCTATCATGTAGTAAATGTATGAGGCAGATTCAAACACATTATCTACTGGGCTACCTCCAGATAACCTGATTTCTAGCTGTTCTTGCTACAGGATGTTGCAGTTATTCATTCATTTTTGGAAACAAAACAAATATTATGTACTTACTATGCATAAAACATTGTGGGGAGGCCCTGATGATACCATCACAAAAACAAGAGTTCTAATCCTCCTAAAGGCAAAGTTTTGTTTCACTTGCATTGTGAAAGCATAAGATAAATCATTCTTGATTACAAGTAAAAGTCATCTATGATGTCCTACAGTAGGAAGCTCATTTAATACAATTTGATTTGGGGTTTGCAGCAATAAACCTGAATATAAAAAACTATTCTTTTAAAATGTGGATCCTCTTAAGCTTATTTGAACTTATTTTTACTTAAAAGTACTAAAAGAAAGCATTTTAAAATAATTTTTTCTTTTCTTTTAGAAAAATGAGATGGATGAAGTCGCAGAAAAATTGTCCATTCGAAAGCAACGCTTCATGCAATTTTCTTCACTGGAATACGAAGGAGAATATTATATGACACCCAGAGACTTCTTATATTCAGTAATGTTTGATCAAATACAGCGTAAGTTTGCTTTTTTTCCCTGATAATTTTTAAGTACCCAAAAACTCAAAACTATTAAGAATGATATAACTTAGCTAAGCCATTAACTTGTTCTTCATTTGAACTGATATTGCTGCCCTACCAAATATCAGGCATGCTATAGGAAGAATTCTATTTTTTCACAATATTTCTGAGATTCCTTTCTGTAATAACTTTTTTAATGGCTGAGACAGTAAGTTCTCTGATATAAATTGAAGTCAAACCAGTTTGGTAGGTGGGAAGGGAGTAATTGCTAAGAAGTTCCTACACAGGTAAGGGTCAAAGCCACAGTTCAAACAAGCTTAAGTCAAGAACTAGATGGATCAGTTGTGGAAATGAAAAGTCCCAAGGAATTAACAGGATCTAAAATGGAAGTAAGATCAAAATCAAGAATTATAAATGGGCTTACAAAAGGTTACTAAGTCAGAGTTCAGAATTCAGACTACAATTGTTCATTATCCAGAAAGTATGTTTATTTAACTCAATCTATGGCCCATGATTTTTTTTATTTTATTTTATTTTATTTTTTTACCTGACTGAGCTGCCCCCTTTTCTTCCCTCTTACACTGCCACTACCTGGATGAAAGCCTTCACCTCATGCCTGGACTATTGAAAAAGCCCAATGATTAGTCTCCCTGCCTCAAATCTCTTCCCACTCCATTCCAATCTCCACTGAGCTGTCAAATTGATTTCTTTAAGTGTAGGTCTCACTATGTCACATACAGTCCTCCCCTAATTCCAATCTTCTCCCCATATCCCCATTTAGTAAATTCCAGCAGCTCTTTGTTACTTCCAGGATCAATTATAAAATCCCCTGCTTGACTTTTAAAGCCTTCCTATCCTGATCCCTTCTTACCCCTTCTATTCTTACACATTATTTCCCTCCATGAATCCTCTGAGATCAAGTGACACTAGCTTTTTTTTTTTTTTTTATTAACTGTTCCCCATCTCCTCATCCTTGGCTTCCTTCAAACTTCAACTAAAGTTCCAGCTCCTGCAAGAAACTTCCCCCAGATCTCCTTAAGCTTAGTGCCTTCCTTCTGATATTAATCTACAATTTATCCTCAATATATAGGGTATCCTGAAACTGTTAAAACTTGAAAGCTTAAAAGCTACATTAGCTTAAAACTGTGCTAAGACTTGGGAAACCTGTACTGTTTTATTTTATCCTAAATGGGCTTTGTCTCAGTACTTTAGTGGATCTGTACTCTCACTGATGGGGATTCTGTCTCTAGGAATACAGACAGATCAACATACTTATCCAACCTTCTTTGATTTTTTTCTTATTCTCCCATAAATTCTCTTCAGAGTTACATCAATATACTGAGGGCCTCCTTTTAGGTCTGGATTTTATGTTAATACTAGTTTAAAATGGGAACTTTCTTTCCATTTTCCCTCATTCTTGCCATGTGATTAAGCTACCTTTTGTTTTCTCTAATACATTTTTCTGATATCCTTTATCTTGTTAAACTTGACTCTTAGTTAATTCACTTGAGTTCTACAGATTGGACTTTTCTCATACCTTATAGCTAAAGCAGAAAATTTGTGTTGGAAACTATTCAAAGGTAAAATTGTTTGAGTTCATTGTGGTCCAATTTGGAGGTCTTTGAAGAGTTCCATCTTATATATACACGTATGGTATGTATTTGTGTATGTATGTACATGTTTATAGAGATATATATAAAAATGAGGAACCATTGAAGAGTTTCAGCAGGGAAATAGTATAATAAAAATTCTATTTGGGGAAGATTCATATGATACTGGTATACAGGATAGAATCTTTATCAATTACCATATTATCTTACCTGGCTAAAGTGAGGAAAATACTTTATAAACATTGAAGCACTATTTAAAGATTAGCTATTATATATAGATCATGGTCATCATTAAAGCAGATATCTATCATCAGGTAGTATTTGGACCAAGAATACCAAACTTTGTAGAAATTCAGCGACTAGAAGTTATTATAAGAATGTCAGGCAGAGAAAACCATGATTTAAGAACATGCAGTAATCTATCACAAGTATATTGGTTAATTCTCAATTTTTAGAATACAGTTTACTCAGAATATGAAAAGTTAGAGGTGGCTCTGAAAAACTGCAAGCAATTAAAAAGTAATTGTTAATCCATTAACTCTTAAATTGCCTCTTGATCCCTATACGCAAATAAAATAAGCCTGGCACTTAACTATAATGCACCCAAGAACTTAGTACACTTTCTGACACATAATAAGCACTTGATGACTGATTGAATAGAAGCCAAATTAATTTTTTCCACAAGACAAAAGTTTCTGTCTATAGTTTAAAAACCCAGAAGTAGACATCAGAAAGCTTCAGAAGTTCAAAAGCTTCTTTCCAACTTCATCTTTAATTCTCAAAAAAATATTTTATTGTATGTGTCCTTTGCTTCCCCACTCCAATGTTATGATCCTTAATTACTGTAATTAACGTGTGTGTTTTGTATGTGTGTGTGTGTGTGTGTGTATCCTTTTAAAGTGATTTTTGAAACCTGTGCTTTAGGGAGGTAGCTTTAGAGTGAGCTATGTGGATCTTTTCCAGACTCTTTCAACTTGATGTTTTATACAGAGATTTGTTGCCTGAGTGCCAGTTAAATGAGAGTATTACTCTATTATCATTATTATTATTATTATTATTATTATTATTATTATTATTATTATTATTATTATTATTATTATTACCACTAATGTAGTGAAAGTTTTAACTATGCCTCAGCTAACAAGTTGATCACAACTCTCAGCAAATAATCCTGCCTCCTCCTTTGCTAAGTTTAGCACTATCCTCATACTAGCTCCCATCTCTTTCTCTACCTCAAAATTCTCCATATGTTTTATCTATATTCTTCCCTTGGTGTCTGAGAGAAAGAAGATATCTATTCTCCTTTGCAAAGCCAGCACTTCCATTTGTGCCTTTTTTTCATCTGTTTCATACTCTCCGGAGCCTTGTTCTATAAATTATGCTACCTCACTCCTACATCATTTATCTTCATTGGCTCCTTTTTTTTCTGCCTACTTTGGGTCTATCCATCTTAAAAATAAATCTTCCCATGTCCCTGCTGCACTAACACATACAAATTGTGAATTCTGGTGCTGACTCTGCTGCTTACCTGTATGATCTTGCAAGAGTCCCTAACTTTTTTAGGTCCTGTGTATCTTCAGAAAGAGAGAGGATGACAGAAGATGTTTTCTGCATGCTTTTCTAACCTAATAACGTCACAATAAGAATTTTTTTAATGTGTCAACTCCCCAGTGATTACTGTAGGACCACAGAATGAGAAGACAAATACACAAAGTAAAAGCCTTGTGAAATAACTTTAAAAAATCTAAAGGCTCTACTCTTGACCCATACCCTACACTTGTACTTCAGGTCTGGCAGTGGGGACCCTTGCTCCTCCTGACTCAATCTTTATCCTCATCACTACTGCAACCACACAAAAGGGTAGAAACTACTAATTTTGCCTAGCCTCAGAATAAAAAGGTAAAATAATCATGGGGTGGAAGTAACAAAAGACAAATTTATAAAACTAGCTATGCCCAAGGGAATGAGAACCAGGAATCTTGTTAAGGTCAGTCTTTATGAAGTTTATTCTTGATGCAGAGAATTGTGAATATAGGAAATTTATAATTAGAAACAAATTCTGTAATCTTTTATGCTGTTAAATTTTGTTAATTGTGGAAGCTGTTTTCTCCTTGGATGTAAACTGGCCTCTGTTTTTTGTATTTTGTCTACCCATCCCCCTTTACCCAACATTTCCCATTGACACTGGCTAGACAGGAAATGACATGTTGAATTTAGAAGTTATGCACCTTGGGACAGGACAGACTCATTGGAGGATACCTGGTCTAGGTGCTAGACCACTCCTCAAGCACCACCCTTTGTCCAACTTTTCACAGAAGTATATTTAAGAGGAAGCCCCTCTCCTTCTTGCTTTTTCTTGACTCTACCTTCCACCCTGCAGGATGGCTTTCTCTTTTTCCTTCCTTGGACATGGACCTGGTGGTTTACTATGGCACTACCCCCATGCTACAAGTGGCCAGGGTGCACCTATGTTCCCGCCCCCCCCTTTTCTGTCTCTCTCTCTCTCTCTCTCTCTCTCTCTCTCTCTCTCTCTCACTTACTTCACCCTGTCCTAAAGTGCCTGTTGTTTCTACAGGAAGAAAAAAGTTTTCACCTGTATTCTTTGTAATGATTTGTAATGAATCCTGAGCAGTTTTAAAATCCCAGGGAGCTTGAAAATTCCTTCATTTTTCAGTAATCCTCGATTTATATCTTTAATTGGTGACCCCCAAATCCCATCAACAACACTCTGAGCAAAGAATCTGCCAGCCTTCCAAAACTCCCCAGCTTGGAAAGTCTCCCAACTTCAGAGTTACCTCTTGTACCAGAGGTACAGGAAAAAAAGGTACAGGTAATAGCAGTGGAAAGGGAGGGGCTAAACAGTAAGTTGAGAAAACAGATGACCTACTAGGAATATTTTTTTAAGGCTGAAGTACCAAAAAAAGGGTCCAAAAGAAAATGTGGATATAAGCCTGGCTCTTAGAACCTAAGTAGCTAAATCTATAGTAATATTCAAAAAGAAAAATATGGGGCAGCTAGGTGGCACAGTGGATAGAGCACCGGCCCTGGAGTCAAGAGTACCTGAGTTCAAATCCGACCTCAGACACTTGATAATTACCTAGCCATGTGGCCTTGGGCAAGCCACTTAACCCCATTGCCTTGAAAAATCTAAAAAAAAAAAAGACCAATAAAAAAGGACTCTGGATTTCCCCAAATTCATGGCATTATTACTATGTAGTTTTATAGAATAGCAGCTGTATAGACCAAAATGGTAAACAAAAGAGAGAGGGAGAGAAGTAAAGCTTTTGAAAAGTCATAGAAGTACAGAAATTAGGTGGGAATTAGAATTCTTAAAGCAGAAAAGAAAATAAATAGCAGAGAAGATAATTTAGAATAATAATAAAAAATTACTCTAAAGTATGTATACTCTGAAAAAGAGAATGACAGAGTTGGAACATAAAAATATAGAAGTAGAACAAAATTCAGCATAAAGAAGTAAAAGACAACAGCTATGAAAGAACATACTAATTCTTTATAAGACAAAACAACATTCATTGAAATAGCTTAGTTGTTCAGTAGTTTTTCTGTCATATTCAAATCTTTGTGACCCCATTTGGGATTTTTCTTGGTGGTTTGCTATTTCTTTCCCCTTCATTTTACCCATGAGGACACTGAGTCAAGCAGGGTTAAAAAAGGTTGAGACCAGGGGACAGAGCCAAGATGGCAGCAGGAAACTAGCCTCTCTTAGGTGCTTTCTCCAAAATATTTCAAAAATCTTAAAATGATGACTCTAACTAAATTTTCGGGAGACAGAATCTACAGAAAGATCCAGTGAGGCAATTCTCAAGCCCAAGGTAACCTGGAAAATAGTGGACAGGCTTTGTTTCATAGGGTGCTTGGCAGCAGAAACAATTTACTGACCTGTCACCCCTGGGGAGCACCAAGCACAACTTGGAAGATCAACAAGGAGAACTCTGCCAGAGTCCAGGTCAACGTGACCCTCCTCAACATGGCTACAGCCCTCAATACAGGCCAGATCCCAGGAAATGGAAGCAGGCCCATGGAGCCATCCAACGGCAGCTGCTCTCTGAACACTCAGCCCACGGAAGGTAAAGGAGTGGAGGAAGACCACCAAGGTCTGTCCTCTGTCTCCGGGACAGGACTCTGGGGCTTTGACCACATTCAGACCCTGGTCACAGTCTGGGGCCCTGGAGGGGTGAGCCTTGTGGCCATTCAACAGACCAGGAGATCAGTCAGAGCCTCAAATAGTCCTTGCAGGGGTGTCCCAATAATACTCAAAAATTCAGGAAGTACCCCCAAAACCAGGCATAGGCTGGGGAAATGAGTAAACAGGAAAAAAAAAAAGGAACTGGACTATTGACAATTACTTTGTCTACAATCCCAAGGAGGATCAAAATACTCAATCTGACAATGAGGAAGTCCAAGCTTCTGCATCTAAAGAGTCCAAGAAATATAGAAGTTGGGCTCAGGCTATGAAAGAGCTCAAAAAAGATTTTGAAAATCAAGTAAAGGAGGTACAAGAAAAAATGGGAAAAGAAATGAGAGATATGCAGGAAAAACTGAAAAATGAAGTCAGCAGCTTAGTCAAGGAGATTCAAAAAAATGCTGAAGAAAATAACATATTAAAAACCAGTTTAGGTCAAATGGATAAAACAGTTCAAAAAGTTGTTGAGGAGAAGAATGCTTTAAAAAGCAGAATTGGCCAGATGGAAAAGGAGGTAAGAAAACTCTCTTAGGAAAACAAATCCTTCAGATGTAGAATGGAGCTAAAAGAAGCTGATGACTTTGCAAGAAATCAAGACTAGAAGAAAATGTGAAATAATCTCATTGAAAAGACAACTGAGCTGGAAAACAGATCCAGGAAAGATAATTTAAAAATTATTGGGCTACCTTAAAGTCACAATCAGGAAAAGAGCCTTGACCTCATTTTTAAAGAATTTCTGCAGGAAAATTCCCCTGACATTCTAGAAGCAGAGGGTAAAATAGAAATTGAGAGAATCCATCGATTTCCTACTGAGAGATCCAAAAATAAACAACTCCCCAGGAGTATTATAGCCAAGTTCCAGAACTCCCAAGTCAAAGGGAAAATATTACAAGCAGCCAAAAGGAAACAATTCAGATATCATGGAGCTACAGTCAGGATTACCCAGGACTTAGCAACAACTACATTAAGGGTTCACTCATAAGGCATGGAATATTATATTCCAGAAGGCAAAAGAGCTTGAAATGCAACCGAGAAAAGATGGACTTTCAGTGAGATGGGGGAATTTCAAATGTTCCTGTTGAAATGACCAGAGCTGAAGAGAAAGCTTGATCTTCAAGTACAGGAGTCAGGTGAAGCATAGAGAGGAAGGATGAGAAGGGTAAGTTATGAGGAACATAATGATGATTAACTGCGTGTATTCCTACATGGGAAGATGATACTGTTAATACTCATATGAACCTTCTCATTTAATAGAGTAGGTAGCAGGAGCTTTTATAGATCAGGCACAGGAGAGAGCTGAATTTGAAGATATACTGTAAAAATGGAGTCAATGGGTGAAAGAAAAGTACTGGGAGTAAGAGTTCAGTCAAATGATCAATGAAAATTATAATCACTATCTTCCTCTTTAGCAAAAGAGAAACATTTCAGAAATTCTAACAAGAAAATTTAAATTTTTAAAAAATGAAAGAGTGAAACAATCCTTCAATTTCTAAAACCTCCCGATTAAAGACAACAAAATATTGCTTGATAGAATGCAGAAATGATCATCATAGAAAAAGTCCACAACTAAAACTTTGTCACATAGTAGTTAAACTTCATTATCAAACAGAACATTTTTTTGAGGATGCACTCCCTATTCTGACCAGGTTGGAAGTTCAGCAGCTACTCATGGACAGTACTGATTGACTGGCGCAGAAATTTTAACCTGCTCCATTTTTTTCTGACCTGTACTGTTTCTCCTTTCTTAGGCAGCCTCTCCATGTCATGGAGAAAGATGCTTCATCATCTTAGTACCCAATTTATTATGAACTCTGAATAAGAATAAGCCCTACTGTGACTCATAATTCCTAAACTTGTGATCTCCCAACCTCAGCATCTCCAACAATAGAGACTTCTGAGCTACACCATAATACCAAGCTAGACAAAATGTATTGTAAGTGAATAATATAAAAGCCTTTAGTTATAAAGGAAACAACAACTCAGAGCTGTTCCATAGCCAAGAGAAATAGTGTTGTTGTTGTTGTTTTAAAAGGATATATTTCTAGCCATTAAAGAGCTTGTATTCTAATACAAGGATTAACCAAATATAAGAGAGTTTTGATCTGAGCAATTACAGGGATTGTGATCCACAGAGTAGTAGTTTATGTCATCTTTTAGAGTAATGATTATAATGATAATTATTCATAGAACAAGAGAAGAAAGATGATGGAGAAATATATGATACATATTGTATCAGGCAAAGTAGCAAAATTGTATTACATATTATAAATCTTGGTTTCCTAGTTAATGGTAGGATGAAATGTGAAGGACGGTAGTGGGCCAAAGAACAACACAAAGGAGCAATTAACAGTAATACAAGGGAAAAAGATGATTATAATAAAACATACCAGAATTCATGGGATAAAGTTAAAGCATTCTCAGAAAAATAAATTTAATAGCTTAAAATATGGACTAACAAAATAGAAGAGTTATTAATGATCTAAGTTTGAAATTTTTTTTAAAAAAATAGAGAATAAGAAATTTTGAAAACTAGAAGAGAAATAGGTAAAATAGAAAGCAAAAAGTCCCTAGAACTAATGATAAACTGCAAATTCATACTGTAAAAAGAATAATAAAATCAATAACCCTTCAGAAAACTTGATCACAAGAGAGACAGGAAAATCAAATTACCAAAATTAAGAACCAACAGTATGGAAATAAAAAGAATCATCAGAATTTTACCAAAATAGAAAGCTTAAAGGAAACATCAGATTCAGAAATATAATGTCCAAATTAACAAAACAAAAAAAGTAGAAATCCTTAAGAAATCAAATTCTGGAGGGGAATTGAATAAGCTATAAAAGAACTATTGGGGAGCATTGAGGAGGATGAACCCAATTCAGACTCATTTACAAACCTTTGAAAAACAATCAAAAACTGTGCTTCGCCATTATTCTAAATCTCAGAAAGAAAGAAATCCTGAGTGGTTTTAAAATCCCAGGGCTGTGTGTGAATTCTTTCACAATTCAAGGTGTCTCAATCGTAAATTGGTAACACCAATCCCAGCAATATCTCCTCCTGAACATTCTGCAATAGGCCTGTTCTCAAAGCAACTCTGAATGGGAGGGGCTTCTCCTAGAAGATCTGCTTTTCAGGTTCAGGTTACTTGTGGACATTCTTAGTTAATTCCACTGAAACCTGCCAGTTACAAAACAGTCTAATTTAGTATAACCTCTAAAATTTTGCTTTTCCAATAACTAGTTCATGTGATTAAATATTATGCTGTTAATCTTATTGACAATGGAACTTTAAGAACATCAAATTGAGAACATAGTTCACTTTAACTTCAAAGAATTTTTTTTCACCTACCACCTTTGCTATTTCTCTTTATCTAAACCCTGTACCTGATATAGACACTGCCAACAACAGTCTGAAGGAAGAATCTTAAAAATAATCTGTGAACATCATACTTGTAAGTTGAACCCTTCTGGTAAAAGACTTACTATTCACCAAAGTAGATATGGAAGTTAAGATAAACCGTCTTTTTCTAAATTGACATTGATTCCATTGTCCTTTAAATTTTTAAGACTCACATTCATTTATTATTTCCAATTTAAGTAACAGTTGAGAAATCAAAAACTAAATATTTTAAAGCACCACAGAAAGCAGAACTCTTTTTTTTGTAAGGCAATGGGGTTAAGTGACTTGCCCAAGGTCACACAGCTAGGTAATTATTAAGTGTCTGAGGCCGGATTTGAACTCAGGTACTCCTGACTCCAGGGCTCGTGCTCTATCCACTGCACCACCTAGCCACTCTAGAACTCTATTCTTTTAAAAAAAATTTAATCTTTTTAAATTAAGCATACTCAAGACCTATATATCCCTTTAGAATCACTCATTTTACATACAAATTGTCTGATCATTTTGCTTTTGTTGCTTTCTCAAAATTTTCCATGTTAGGTAATTCTCCTGGTAGGAGGATGAGGTAAATTAAATACTTAATCCCATATTATATACAGAGAACAGTGTATATCTCAAATGAGTTGTCAATAGATTTTTAGACATACTAATTAATATTTATATTTTTGTCCCACAGACTTCTTCATGTTTCTAATTATTTCCATATCATTCTGAGATTGAAGTCATATATCCTATTATAGCAACTAAGAGGGACTGAAGCATTGAAACAAGATTTGTAATATTTTTTTTAAATAATTTTTTACCTGCCCTGATTAGAGAGATTTGTGCTGAAAGGAACAAACTGGGACTTGATCCTCCAGACCTAGGGGCACAGAATGGGTAAGGCATCCTTGGTTCTTTGATTTTCATATAAGAGTTGAACAGCCAATCATATAGCAAAGTTCCACATCATTCACAGGGCACAGATATCTACCTGTAGTATTTCTCAGGCTGGAATCCCTTGAATGATGGATTGCTGACTTAATGATCAATCAGGCAATTATACCTAAATTCACAACTCAGAACATTACCAGATTATGGTCCCACAAGATTTCACCTGAAATTTCAAAGTTTCATTAATCATAGCTTAGAGTTAAATATAGTTATTATTACTCTTATGTTGTTTCAATAAGTTTTTTAGCAATAAATTTACCAGGTCTTCCCCCCAAAAAAATCACTTTTTTTCTTGTCAAGTTAAACTCATACTGATGTAAAAATCAATCGTAAGAAATTAAGAAAATAATTACATTCTGAAATTCTCCATACATAGTGAATATATGATTTTTTAAAAATTCAGAAAAATACTAATTTCTGTAAATTTCCAGATTAACAAATATCCATTGCTTAAGGTACTGTATATTAACTTCTTAAGGCAAAAATCTTTTTAGACTGGAGTCTTTTGAGACTAAGTTGGCTCAAGATGTAAATTTAATATATACTATATTCCAGGTATACAATAATTTTCTTTATCAAAAATCATCACATAAATCATTGCTATACAGTATCCAGATTAAAAGAGCTATATTTTCTAATGACACAATTGCATTAACTTCTTAACAATATTTTTCACACAGTGAAGAGTTAAGAGGGGCGGCTAGGTGGCACAGGGATAGAGCACGGGCCCTGGAGTCAGGAGTACCTGAGTTCAAATCTGGCCTCAGACACTTGGTAATTACCTAGCTGTGTGGCCTTGAGCAAGCCACTTAACCCCATTTGCCCTACAAAAAAAAAACCTTAAAAAAAAAGAAGAGTTAGAAACACAATGATAACCTTCACAATATCATGAATTTAAAACATGAAGCAAAACTTAATTACTACTCAGATGACATCAATCAAGTCCATTTCCAAATTTACTACATAGGAAATCATTCATCTTATCATTTTTGGCATTTTCTGTTAATCACATCTAAAAAACCCAGTACAGAATTATCCATATGCCAAATTTTCTGTTAAGCACTTCATAATCATGTGATTCTTTTTTTAATCATGTGATTCTTTATAGATTAGTAAACTGAAGGTTAACAGAGATGAGATTACTTGTCTAAAATCCAAGATATTTACTGAGTCCAGATTTTTAACTCATATTTTCTTCAATCTATTTTATCTTAGTGTCAAGTGCAATTTAGTTTCAAGACAAACCTTTACCATATCAAATCTGATTTTATAATCAAAATCAAAATCTCAGTTTTCCAAGGACCACATACATTCAACCACATGATAGTGCTTCTTCAGTCTACTGACAAAGATTTAAAGTGGCAGTACTATATTCTCATCCCCTCTTTAGCATCCATGAGGATTTTATATTCCTCACATAACTACTAAAATATGTTTCTAAAGGTTCTTCAGAGACAGAACTTTAGTATGCTATCTTCAAATAATTGCATGTTGCAAATATATTACTATAGTTTACAATCAAAAATAATCCATGTGATATCCTTATCTCAAGATGTCAGAACCCTCCCTCAGATCTCTCTTTGCAAAACTCAAAACTCCCCCTTATTCAGATATATATTGTGTGTGTGTGTGTGTTCATGTATGTATGTATCATCCCTCTAGCGGACTTTGTTTAAAGCCTTTCAGAACAGAACCTTTCTTGTTCTCCTTTCATATTTTGATCCATTTCCTCTCTTTCTTATCCCAGACTATAAAATCCATCTTCACACCACTGAATTTCTCCTTTGTAATTTGGCACAAAAATTTTTTGGCTACACCACCTCAATATTTGTAGTACATTTGTTCTTAGGGTTCTAGAGTATTTGCAATACTGCAATACTAAGGAGCTTACAAATGCATGGTCTTATTCAATTTCTAATTCATTTTTGGTGCAACCTCATAGTTTTTCTTTAAGTTAGGCTTATCAGACTCGGTGGCACCCAAAGATCTAATAGGTCTGTAACAGAGCACAGAGCAAAAAAGTCTGCAATGGCTTATCTCTTTAGTCAGGTACAGGAGAGGAGGTCCAAATTTTCCCATCTCTAATTAACAACTTACAAACACCTGATCTATTCAAATAATGATTAAATTCTGTTATATCATCCACAGAAGTAACACAAAGCATTTTTCCAAATTAAATTGTACTTACTTGCTTCCTTAAGTTACTTTCTTAAATAAGCCTCCCTTGATTTGAAAAAGAAGCAAGACAGTTCTTAAAATTCACATTATAAGTTGGCTTTGAAATTTATCCCAGGGCAACTAGCTAGGTGGCATAGTGGATAAAGCACCGACCCCGGAGTCAGGAGTGCCTGGGTTCAAATCCGGTCTCAGACACTTAATAATTACCTAGCTGTGTGGCCTTGGGCAAGCCTCTTAACCCCGTTTGCCTTGCAAAAACCTAAAAAGAAAAAAAATTTATCCCAAACTGACTTCTCCTTTTTTAACCTGCAGTTTTGTAATGTAGAATAGGGGAGGAAGACCTCTTGGGGGTATACTTCACTCCCCCTCTTTCCATGGAGCAGGTAGAGATGTTGATTCAGATTTTTCTCTTTTTGTTCTTTCTCTCATATACACATATGACAATGCTCCTAAGTTTATCTGCATCCTTCTCATACATATAGGGCAGAAAATATAGACACACCACTTAATTTTTGGCAAGAATGGATTAACAAAAGCAGAATTAATAATCTCTGCATCACATAGTTTGAGTGAATCTAACCCCAGAGTGAATCTAACCCCAGATCCTACCTAACACTTCTACATTGTTTATCATAAAAATGGATGATTTAATTCTCTTCTTGAAGAGTTACTTCAAATCTCCTCCAATTAATAGCCATACCTAAATTATATAGTCTAATATAATTTATAGGAAAGTCTCTAATTTCAAAATACCAATTTAAAAATTAATTTTTAAATTGGTTTGTGCTTAAGTTTAATTTGTAAAATTCCCAAGTATTTGGATGTTCCCTTATAAATTAACTTTTTTTGTTCCCTGTTTCCTGTGATCCAGGAAAAGGTTAATTAGCATCTCTTTAAGTGGCACAGTTATAATGGTTTTTTCTTCACTTTGGATTCTCACTGATAATATTTTCAGTTAAACTTCCGTTTCCTTTTCTCTAATCAGGGAAATTACTTTTCCCCCTGCACTAAAACAATAAATGTCATTCTCCAGGGAAGGAGTGAGAAGAGATCTAAATGTTGTTCCCTTGCAACTTTTACAGTCTATTCTTATTTTCCTTAAAACAAATTCAGAGAGTTAAAATTTACTAAAATATTTCAGCATTTTTTAAAAACATTCAGACTATAATTTGAAAATGTACAGTGGAAAACTTACATTTTAGTCTCCGATTAGTTTATGATGCCATAAACTTCTGCCCGTTTGGGAAAAGATCCCTTTTCATCTGTGTTTCTCTAATCTCTATCACAGATTTGATCACATTCAGGAGGAGAGAGAAAATTTCTCAAGAAAAAAGTTTTTTTTACTCTTACTCCTTGGGCTGATAAGGCCCTGGGTAAGATAAGAAAGACACAGAGAAGCAATTGCCAGCTAATTTTTTTAATTACATTTTTTTTAATTAGCAAATGGGGCAGCTAGGTGGCACAGTGGATAGAGTACCGGCCCTGGAGTTAGGTGAACTGAGTTCAAATCTGGCCTTAGACATTTAATAATTACCTAGCTGTGTGGCCTTGGACAAGCCACTTAACCCCTTTGCCTTGCCTGGAAGTTAACTTTGTTCTCCTGAAGGGACTTCCCCACCAGAGTGGAGGATAAGCTTAGCTATTTCCTCAACAACATGGAGGTTCATCTATTCCCTTAGCGAAACTTCTCAAGTATATCCTTCCCCATATGAAATGGAGGCTTACCTTAGTTCAGAGGATTGAAGTGGAACTGAAGGACGTGAATCTGATCTCTGGTGCAACCATATGTAGAGAAAAGTTTCCCCAGAGTACTCTAGGGTTCCCCCTTTGAGGTTTCTTGGGGACCAGCCTGATTTCCTCAATCCCTTCATGGTTGCCTACTATGACACATTCCCAACACAGTCAATTTATTAGGCTAGCAAGAACCAATACATTATATCAGTTGCTTCTCTTGATGACCAGGGACATTAAGTGAGGGCTGACAGTGTCTTTATTAATAATTAGCAAGTTGATAGAGCAAATTTTGAGCAACACAGGTATGTTTCCTTCTGATTAGCTCTCAATAACATAGTCAGAATTGAGATTACATCATTTGGACCTCCCCTTCTAAAATTCCCTCAATCATAGCCCAGGTGTCACAAGAGAAAGATTTCCAGGTAGGAGGATTGGTTTGCTAAAGATGGAAGTTCTTATAGTTTAAATGGAGAAGATGTGATCTTTTAGGTTAATCAGGTTTCTCTAGAAAGTGGGTGATAAATGAGGTTACAAAGGTAGAGATAATTATAAGTTTGACTTTTAGGCAAGTTTTTCCAGGACTTGGGCAGAAAGTGAAAGGAACCACAGTGGGAATATTAAATCTGTCTTGATTAAGTCAACAAAATAAAATTATTTTTTCAATTTTGGTACCAATTAAATCTTTTTTTTAGGTTTTTTTTTTTGAAGGCAGTGGGGTTAAGTGGCTTGCCCAAGGCCACACAGCTAGGTAATTAAGTGTCTGAGGTCGGATTTGAACTCAGGTACTCCTGATTCCCGGGCCGGTACTCTATCCACTGTGCCACCTAGCTGCCCCTAATTAAATCTTAAATTATAATTTTGAAAAGATATTTTGGTGTCATTATAATTGCCAGAAATTTTTGCCTTCTGCCCTTCTCCATGCTGTCTACAACTCAAAGAAGTTTTTTATAAAACACATTTGCTCTTAAAAGTAAGGTCACTGGGTGTGGGAGGGGGGGCAAAGCTAAGATGATGGAATAAAGACAGGAAATCTCAGAAGCTCTCCGCCCAGAACACTCCATGCCTTAAAATTATGATTCTAACCAAATTCTAGCCCACAGAAAGACTGAGTGAAACAGTTTTCTGGTCCAAGACAATTTGGAAGATTCATGGGAAGGGTCTGGGGTTGGAAAGGACCAGAGTGAACCAATTCCATCTATCTAGGAACAGCCTGTGGGGTGTGTGGGTACTGTAGGCACTTGGGTCCATGACATCAGGGCAATTTCCAGACCTCTCAGCCCAGGGATTACCAATGACAATTTGGAAGGTCAATTGGATAACTTTGCCACACTAGAGTGAGCATGGAGCCCAGACCAACAGAGCTCAGTCCCCAGGAACCTGCAGAGCAACCCAGCAGGAAACCACCTGCTTCCAAAGCCCTTAGTCCATGGACTATGAGGAGATCAGGGGAGACTGCAGAGGTCTCTCTGCTATTCCTGGGACAGGACTCTGTTGTTTTGATCACACTCAGATCCAGGTCACAGACTGAGGCCCCATACTGCCATAGCAGAGCAGGGACCCACCTCACAGTTCTAGGGCAGAGTGGAGTGCTGTGATCATCCACAGACTAGGAGAGGAGTCAGAGCCTCTCATAAGGAATTGAGGTCCCTAGGAGTAGCAAATACCTTCAAAAGTTTGGGAAAGTGCATCTTCCACCCTGAAAGCAGAGTCCTATCTTAACACAGAGTTAAAATCAACTCAAAGACTGGGGAAATGCACATACAACAGAAGAAAAAGAATCTGGGCATAGACAATAATTTTGGTCCCATGGAGGATCAAGATACACACTCAGAAGATAACAAAGTCAAATCTTCTGTATCCAAATCCTCCAAGAAAAATGTGAATTGGTCTCAGGCTGTGGAAGAGCTCAAAAAAGATTTTGAAAATCAAGGAAGGGACAAAGAGGAAAAATTGTGAAAATAAATGAGAGCAATACAGAAAAATCACGAAAACCAAGTTAGCAACTTGGTGAAGGAGATACAAAAAAATACTGAAGAAAATAACATCTTAAAAACCAGTTTAGGTCAAATGGAAAAAGCAGTCCAAAAAGTCAATGAGGAGAAGAATGCCTTAAAAAAAAGCAGAATTGGCCAGATGAAAGAGGAAATAAAAAAAACACTCTCTGAAGAAATTAACTCCTTCAAATGTAGAATGGAGCTAAGGGAAGCTGATGATCTTATGAGAAATCAAGAAACAATAAAATAAAACCAAAAGAATTAAAAATTAGAAGAAAAAGTGAAATATCTCATTGGAAAAAAACAATTGACCTGGAAAATAGAAGCAGGAGAGATAATTTAAAAATTATTGGGCTACCTGAAAGTCATACCAGGAAAGGAACCTAGACTTAATTTTTCAAGATTCTCCCAAGAAAATTTCCCTGATAATCCTAGAAGCAGAAAATAAAATAGAAAAATGAGGGAATCCACTGATCCCCTCCAGAAAGAGATCCCAAAATAAAATCTCCCAAGAATTTTACAGCTAGATTTCAGAACTCTTAAGTCAAAGAGAAAATATTACAAGCAGCCAGAAAGAAATAATTCAATTACCATGGCACTACCATCAGGATTATACAGGATTTAGCAGCGTCTGCATTAAGGGCTCATAGGGCTTGGGATATGATATTCTGGAAGGCAAAAATAGCTTAGATTACAACTGAGAATCAACTACCCAGCAAAACTGAACATCATATTTCAGGGGAAAAGATGAACATTCAATGAAATAGGAGACGGTCAAATGTTCCTCTTGAAAAGGCCAGAGCTGAACAGAAAGTTTGATCTTTGAGTATAGTACTCAGCTGAAGCATAGAGAAGGGTAGATGAAAAGGGTAAATTATGAGGTATTTAATGACTACGTGTATTCCTACATAGGAAGAAGATACTGATAACTCATATGAATCTTATCATATATAAGAGCAATTAGAAGGAGCATATATAGACAAGGCATAGGAGGGAGTTGAATGTAATAGAATAATATAGAATAAAGATGGGAGTCAATGGGTGATAAAAAGTACTGAGAGAAAGGGAAAGGAGAGATAGAATGGGCTAAGACATTTCATGGAAAAGAGTCAAGAGAAAGCTTTTGCAATGGAGTGGAAGGGAGAGGGAATGAGTGAGCCTTCAGTGTCATCAAAAATGGCTCTTACCCTTAAAGGAAAAAGGAGAGAAGGGGAGGGGAGAAAGGGGACAGGGAGGGGAGGGAGGGGATATAGGTGATAGAAGAGTGGGAAGTTCATGTGAGAGGGTGTCAGATCCAACATACTTATGAGGGATGGGGAAAGGAGAAATAATAGAATAAATGGGAGTGGGAAGGATTAGAATGGAGGTAAATATAGCTAGCAATAGCAATGTAGGAAAAAAATATTGAAGTATCTTCTCTGATGGACTTATGATAAAGTATGAGATCCATCCCAGAGGCAGACCTGATAGTATTTGAATACAGCCTGAAGTACACTTTTTTTCTTTCTCTCACTTTATTTTTCTTGAGGTTTCTCTATCTTTGTAAGGGGGAAGGGGGGGATTATATTATTATTATTATTTTGATAATATTAATTATGTAATAACATATTTTAGTCGTGTGAAAATAAATAAAAGAATAAGGGCACTGATTTGGAATTATGCCCAAAGGGCAATAAAAATTTGCATCTCCTTTGATCCAGCAGTGCCACTACTGGATCTGTATCCGAGAACATGAAAAATATTCATAGCAGCTCTTTTTGGAGTAGCAAAGAATTGGAAAATGAGGAGATACCCATCAATTGGGGAATGACTGAACAAAATGTGGTATACTTACGTGATGGAACACTATTGTTCTATACAAAATCGTGAGAGATGAGTTTTCAGAAAAGCCTGGAAAGACTTGCATGAATTGATGATGAGTGAAATGAGCAGAACAAAAGAACATTATACACTAACAACATCGGATGATTATCAACCATAACGGACTTGTTCATTTCATCAGTACAATAATCAAAGACAATTTTAAAAGACTTGTGATAGGAAATACTATTCATATCCAGAAAAGGAACTGTGGAATTTAAATGAAGATCAAAGCAGGTATTATGCCATTTTTTCCCTCTAATGTTTTCTTTTTTCTGCTTGAATCTGATTCTTCTCTCATAACATGTTCAATATCAATCTATGTTTAGTATGATTATAAATATAAAGCTTATATCAGATTGCTTTCTGTCAAAGGGAGAGAGAGAGAAAATTTATAAAACTCAAAACCTTACCCCAAAAAAGATAGGTAAAAACTACTGTTGTGTGTAGTTGGAAAAACAAATAAAATATTTAAATTTTTTAAAAAAGAGTAAGGGTACTATTCAGATATGAAAAAATAAAATCCATGTTACACAAAATAAAGATAGAAACCCCCCCCCCCATTCCAAGTGATCTTGAATCAATGATTTGTTTGGTTTTGGTCTCCCTAGTTTCTGGGAAATCTATTACTTGAGTAAGACTACTACTTTGATTTTTAAACTATTCATCCTCCTTCCAAATTTTTCTTCCAGAGCATTTGTTTCATTTTTTTATCTCACCTATTTTTTCCTATTTGAATCTTGTGGCAGTTGTTCTTTTTTGGAGATTTTTAGATTTGCAAATATTGATATCAGTCAGTATTTTATTTGACTTATTAATCTCTTTGGCTTTGGTTCCTGAGCTAGAGTTTTGTTCCAGGGATTATGTATGTTTTCGGTCAGGGTTAGATAATCAGCTAGTCCCATGGGTTCCTTCAGCAAGCTATACTTTCCAGAGTTAACTGTCCTTATTCCAACCACACACACAATCTTCACTCCTCACTTGTTGAGTTTGAGAGCACTACATCTTCAGAGGCTTCTGTGGTATCTCAGAATAAGATGCTAGGAACCTCAAAGACTTGGCACCTAGCATATACTAGTCTGAACTTCACTGATTCATGTTATTCCTGGGATTATCATAGTATCCATCCAGTTCTTTCTCAACCTGGTCCTTTCTCAGGGGAACCCTCCACTCTCCTCTGCTCTGGTCACACAGGAAAGCTGCCCTGTGCTACTGACTTTTTGTATAATTGTGAAGTGGAATAAGTCACTCTTCCTTCTTACTAGATTTCCTTATCCTTACTGAGTTTGGTGTGAATTTTAGTTATGTGGAACCTAGTTACTTCCACAGACAGCCATCTTGAATATAAATTCTCAGTGGATTTCTTGGGGTAAGTGTGTGGGAACTGAGTAGTCTGCCTACAGGCAGACAAGGATCTTGACCTTAAGTTTCCAAAATAATCTCCTAAAGTGAATCAATAGATTTATCTCCTTGATTAAGAATACTCTTGATAGGTGTTGTCTCATTTTGACTTTTAGGAATATGCCTATAATTCAACAAATTCAGTAAAATGGACATTTATTAACATTATTTGAACATTTTGCTGGACCCTGGGAAAGACAAAGTTTTGGGGTTTTTTTTTTCAGTTGACAAGCATTTTTTTTGTCTTCCTCATACCTTCCTATACAACAAATAGACGTGCAAAAAATTCACATATTGGCCATGTTCAGAGGCTTCTTGGGAAGAACAGACCAAGAAATAATTACAAGTGTGTCTCCAATTTAAGTGAATTATTCTGTATATAGAGAATCTGAACTTTCATAACATTGATTGCTTATTTTTATTTTTAAAAGATTTGTTTAAAAACTTAAGACCCTAGAAAGCAAACTATAAACTCAGCTGAAGAAACTGGGAAGGAAGGAAAGAAAGCAAGCACTTATTAAGCACCTGCAATATGCCAGCAATGTACCAAGGGTATTTATAAATATTACTTAATTTGATCTTCATAACAACTCTAGGTGCTATTATTATTATTATACTCATCTTATAGTTAAAACAGAAACTGAGTCAAATTTGCCTGACCAGCATTCTCTCTACTAACCACCTCAGTGTCTCAAATTAGGACTATTCATCATGAAGGAAAAAAGTATGTAATAGGTAATTTCAAATATTTAAAGATCTCTTCTGTAGAAATTGGTTGAACTCCTTACTTGGTGTCCCATGTTGCAAAACTTAGGAGAACGAGTAGGAACACATAGGCAAATTTAGATCATAGATCATAACTTTAGAGATTAGATAGTCCAACAATCTCTTTTTCTAATAGGATAAACTGGGACATGAAGAGGTGAAGTGACATAGATCACAGATTAAAGTAATATAAAGTAATATAGCATATTTCCCAATTACATATAAAAACAATTTTAATCTTCATTACAAATTTTTCCAAATTTTCCCCACCTTCTTTCCCTGTTCCCCTCACTAAGAATCCAAGCAATTTGATAGATTACACATAGGCTGTCATGCAAAACATTTCCATATTAGTCATGTTGTGAAAGAAAATACAAACAAAAAAAGAAAAAAGTAAAAAAAAGTAAAGAAGTAAAAAAAAATCAGTATGCCTCAATCTCTATATTCAAATTCCATCAGATCTTTCAGATTTGTCTTAGATCTTTGTATTGCTGAGAATAAGCTAAGTCATTCACAATTGATCATTGTACAATATTGCTATTACTCGGGCAGCAAGGGGGCACAGTGGATAGAGCACCAGCCCTGGAGTCAGGAGTACCTGAGTTCAAATTTGACCTCAGACACTTAATAATTACTTAGCTGTTTGGCCTTGGGCAAGTCACTTAACCCCATAGCCTTAAATTTAAAAAAATATTGCTATTGCTCTATACAGTACAGTGTTCTTGTTCTACTCACTTCACTTAGCATCAGTTCACGTAAATCTTTTCAGGTTTTTCTGAAAGCATCCTGCTCATCATTTCTTATAGCACAATAGAATTCAATCACAATCCTATGTCACAACTTGTTCAACCATTCTCCAATTGATGGGCATCCCCCTCAATTTCCAATTCTTTGCCACTACAAAAAGAACTGATATAAATATTCTTGTACATATAGATCCTTTTTCTTTTTTCTTTTATATCTCTTTGGGATATAGTAATACCAATCATAGTATTGCCAAGTCAAAGGGTATAGACAGTTTTAAAGCTTCTTAAAAGAGTTCAGACTTCCCCAAGAAATATAATTAATAATAACAATAACAACTAACATTTATGTAGTGCTTACTGTGTTTCAGGGACTGTGCTAAATTCCTTGAAATTATTATTTTATTTGATCCCCTTAACAATACTATTATTATTCCTATCCTACTTATGAGGAAACTGAGGCAAATAGAGGTTAAATGACTTACTCAACATAAGTTACAACTAATAAAGAATCTGAGGTCAGATCTGAACTCTTTACTCCAGGTTTGGCACTCTGTCCATTGTGCTATCTAGCTGCCCCTCTTTAAAATACAATATTCTACTTATATTGCAGACCACAAATCAGAGAGCAGTATATAGATTGAAAAATTGAAAAATTAAAAGTGAGTATTACTCATTAAAAGTGAGTGTTTCCCCACCCCTAGGACACACTTTCACTTTTCCTAATTTGCCAGTTACATTGGTAGTCATTGTTGGTAGTCACTGAGTACCATCCAAATATCCATTAAAATAGAATATTGCAGGGAACGTGAATCTTAATCCAAAAGCCACATTTTGTTCTAAGGAAGAGGAAATAATACTTTTATCTCTCTTTTTTTACTTTGATATCACTTTTATAGAGGTATTAATTGGCTGTTCCCAGATATGAGTGCTAGTAGCTAGAAAGAACAGTAAATTTGACAGTTGTTGATTTGTTAATTTACTTTGCCAATGAGTTTTCTTTTGTTTATTTCAAGCTTCTTTTGGTAGTATGAAAAAATCCTGATTTAACTGATAACATACATATACTAGCCTATTTTAGCTCTCTTCATATAATAATTCTACTACTGCTCTAGATTTTCATAGATTTATGTAAAAGTAAGAAAATATGGAAATATTTCTGTTGTCAAATTTTTTTATGTCAAAAGACCACTGTTATCTCCCACAAAATGAAGTTAAATTAAAGACTTATTTTAAGTCTTAAAATGACCCTTTGCCTATAACAAGAAGTGCCTGTACCTGGTTTTCATGATTCTACTGTAAATATTGAAAACCACATGATTTAATCTCTAAAATAGGTGGAGACTTTTGAAAAACTTTCAATGTATTTCATGAGCCAAAATTCCATCACAAGGTTAAAAAACAACTTAAATATTTTCCATTCTTTTATCCTTGATCCAGTAAAACTTCAGAATTTATTTTAAAACAATAGATTTACTTATCATTGGTAAATTTTAATTCTTATCTTTATCATATTCCACATATTTGTGATATTTTGTAATGGAGACATGAGACCATGTGCCTTTAAAATGATGAGACTGATTTTAGTAATGTTTGTTTCATCCTAGGTAAAGTGGGAGAAAAATGTGTGAATTTAGAAATGACAAAATGAGTCAGCTGACTAGAAATATGGTACCTATTTTGATGATAGTATTAGGAATGACACTTAAGTTGCAAGCCTGAGAGACCTGATGTATGATCATGTCTTGAACAGTAAAGGAGAAGTATGGAAGAAGGTGAGTTGAAAGAGAAAGATAGTGAGTTTAGTTTTAAAGCTATTGAGATTAAAATGACTCCAGAATGATATTTGGCTCAAAATGTTGAATAGGCAGTTAGTGATGTGAGTGTGGAGCAGAATAAGGTAGAGTGTAGTGATAAATACAGTTTCATGATTTCCTCTCAGTTGTGTTCAGCAGCATGGGAATCGAGGTAAAGGAGGCAGAAGGTGGGAGTAAGACATGGTTGGGGTTATCAACTTATGAATAGCAATAGGACTAGGGAACAAGGAATTTGAGTTTCTAGGGCAGTGTAGAGTTGAGTTGTTTAACCAAGGAGTCAAAATAGGGAAGGAAGGAATGTGTAGCCAGTATGTGAGTAATGACCTGCCAAGGTGCAATGCATTAGAGAGAATGAAGATCATAGTGAGGATGAAAAAACAGATATGGGGAATTACAAGACATATAGAAAGATGGAATGATAGAAGATTATAAATAGATTCAAAAACATAATAGTTCCAGTTCTAGTGCCATGTATTTGAAAGCTTTAAGGGATATACTGACTAAACAATAACAAAAAAAAAAATAAGCATTTGTTTTCTTTGACTCTGTCACCTATTTGGAAAGTGGGCTGGAATTTAAGGTGGTTGAGAATAGAAATTCATGGAAAAATTGAGAGAAAGGAAAAAATATGTTAGTCATATGCTCATGCAAGATGATGGGGGAGGGGTGGTCAGGGAAAAATTAAAAGAATAGAACAAAGTAAGAGAAACAATGATTCCAAATAGAAAGCAGCCTTGGTTAATGGAAATAATGGAGCTAGAAGGAAGAAAGTCAGTCAAACAGTGTATGTCATTCTAAAAAATAAGTAAATTTAAACGTATTTATAAGGCAATGGGAAGCAGAATTAGACAAAGAATTATATTAGCAAAGATTTTAACTAATTAGAAAGATGAGGAGCATAGAGTATGATTTCAGAAATTTGAGTGTTACTTTTCTAAAACTTAAAATTTAATTTTTGCACCTGGGGACACAAAAACTTCTAATAAGATATAATAATTGTGAAGAATTGGCAATTGTTTTGAACAAGAGTACAGGAAAAAACAAGAGTCAAAAGTTACTCTACAATAGTATTTCTGTGAAATAGGAAAGAGATTAAGTTGAAAAGTAATTTGCAGAAAAGTAGTATCTGGCTTATAATTTTATGTTAAGAATATTAATAAAAACTGCTACCCTTATTTGAACGGACTATTCGTCATTCTTTTGAAATACTCTTGTTCTGTTTCCTAGGAGGTCTTGAGGATAATGATGAGGGTTGGGGGAGGGAGTCACACACATAATAAGTCAGTCCTAAAAGGTTTTATTTGGTATGAGATATTTTCCCATGAAAATCTCAAACAACAGAATTTGATCAAAAATAAAATAATTTGCATAACATTCATATTTAAATAATATTTCCTTTCTTCTACAGATAAAGCCTCAATTAAGCGACTAACAAAACAGGTATGCAGAAGTTTTCCTTTTTTAAAGATATATAGATATAGATATAACTTTAAAAAATTTAACTGATTCTCTCTGATTTTGCCTTGTATATTTAAAGACTATAAATGATGCACTGGATGAAGTAAAAAAGAAAAAATGTGGACCGACGCTTTTTAGAGATCTTGGTGATAAAGGTAATGCTTATTTATTTCTTTTAAATTCCTACATAAAGGAGTTACATATTTTGTCTAATTAAAGGATAATTTAGAAACTTTATATATATGCTAGATGGCTCATTGAGAAGGTCCTGCTTTGTAGGATTTATGCAAAAACACTGTCCAGGAAATAACCTTGGGTTCTTAAAGGCCATGCCAGCAGGAGGAAGTTTTGGCTGGTCCTACTAAGTCATTTGGGAAAATGAATAGAGCATCTGGTCCAAAAGTCAGAAAGACCTCAGTTCAGATTTCTCTCTCAAACATTTTCTAGCTATGTGACACTGGACAAGTCACTTAACCCTATTTACCCCAGTTTCTCATCTGGAATATTGAGATAAAGAAGGAAATGGCAAAAGAATTGGACAAGACTGAAAAGTGACTAAACAATAACAAACTTTTTAAAAAGGGTATAACAGTATAAGTTTAGTGACAAGTTATTTGTCTATCATTTGAGGACCAGTCTAACCAAGCTGATTTAAGTTTCAATAGTTTTTACATGAGACCATGACTACTTAATTAAGCAGATTAATTAACTAGTGTTATTATTTTCAGTGCCTTCTTCCACTGTCATCTAGCAACATTTCCTTTGAGGTTCACTCATTCCAACTTATTGCCCTCTCAAGATCCTAGTAGCTATCATCTTCCAGACTCCAAGTCTTTATCCCTCCTTTCTCAGGGAGTTTAAGTTACTGGCTCATAGTATTGTTCTTCACCTTAATCGCTGTCCTTACCTTCGGAACTTGATGATGTCACCTCAGCTGGATACCCAGGTCATCAGCCTCCTCATTTCCCATGGTCTACACTTTAATGCCATCTAAACCACAAGGGTATTCTTGATTGTATCATCACCCACAAGTGTTTTCTCTACATAAATACTTAACTCTTAATATCTGTTCTGACCATAATCTCCTATCCTTCCATCTTACTCTTTTCTCCTGTGCTTTAATGTTCTTCTTGAGCATACGGTGGTTGCAAACTCTCATGACTATGCCATCCTTCCAAACTGCTTGAGCTCCTAAGTAGAGACAACACCAAAGACTCTTAGCTGTAATGAATCATTGTGATTAGGCATTCCTTTTTCCTTAGAGAGTCAAAGATCATGGGACTTGGATATAAAGAATAATTGTCTAGGGTAGAGCCAGGATGGCAGTATAAAGACAGGGACTCGTCCCAGCTCACCCCAAACCATCCAAATACTTGGGGGGGGGGCATAGCAATGGGGTTAAGTGACTTGCCTAAGGTCACAGAGCTAGATAATTATTAAGTGTCTGAGGTCACATTTGAACTCAGGTCCTCCTGACTCCAGGGCTGGTGCTCTATCCACTGCACCACCTAGCTGCCCCAACTACTCCAAATACTTTTTAAAAATGACTCTAAACAAATTCTAGAGTGGCAAAATCCACAAAATGATTGAGTGAAATAATTTTCTAGTCTAAGACAACTTAGAAGATCAACAGGAAGGATCTCTTGCACCAGGTGAGAGGGGAGTAAACTGGCCCCAGCAATACAGGAACAGGAAGTGGTATGGTTGAGTCAGTGCCAGCAGTGGTGGTTTCTGGACCTTTCACTCAGAGATTGCCAAGGAGAACCTTGAAGGTCAGCAGGAAAAATCTGTTGCACCAAGATGAGAGTGGTATACCATCTAGCATAGGCCTCAGCCACATAGATCTAACCCCAGCAGACCAGGAGCAGTTCTTGGGGTCACTGAATCATCAGAGGCACCTGTTTCTGGTGCTCTAGCTCCACAGATGGTACTGGGATCAGGAGGAGATTTTAGGGGTCTCCTTACTATCACACAGAACTCTGTTGCTTTGCCCATACTCAGATCCAGATTGCAGTACCAGGAAGAGGAGGAGTAACACAATAGATCGTGTTACGGCAGAAGGGCTAGGCCCCTCCTCATAGTTTTAGGGCAGAAAGGATTGCTATGGTTACCCTCAGACCAAAAAAACAGGCCAGGAGAGTAGTAAAAACTTCTCCTTAGATCATGCCACCTTGAAAGGACAGAAAAACTAGAAGTATCTCTGAAAATAGTTGCAAAAAAAAAAAGAAAACCAAAAACTTGGAACAGTGTTCCCCTTCACCCTGGAAGCGGAGCCCTTCCTTCACAAAGAATTAAAATCAAGTCATAGATTGGGGAAACGAGCAAACAACTGAAGAAAAAAAATCTGGCCATTGAAAGTTACCATGGTGATAGGGAAAATCAAAACACACACACTCAGAAGATAACAAAGTCAAAGGTTCTACAGCCAAAGCCTCCAAGAAAAATATGAATTGGTCTCAGACCATGGAAGAGTTCAAAAAGGATTTGAAGGGAAGAAGAGGAAATATTGGAAAGAAAAATGAGAATAATGCAGAAAAATCATGAAAACTGAGTCAGTAACTTAGTGAAGAAGACACAAAAAAACTTGAAGAAAGTAGCATCTTAAAAATTAGACTGGGGGGCGGCTAGGTGGCACAGTGGATAGAGCACCGCCCCTGGAGTCAGGAGTACCTGGGTTCAAATCTGGTCCCAGACAATAATTCCCTAGCTGTGTGGCCTTGGGCAAGCCACTTAACCCCATTTGCCTTGCAAAAACCTAAAAAAAAAAACCAAACAAGAATCAACTATGCAACAAAATTGAACATTTTCTTCCAGGGGAAAAGATGGACATTCAATGAAATAGGGGATTTTAAAAATTTACTGACGAAAAGATCAGAGCTAAATAGAAAATTTGACTTTCAAATGTGAGACTCAAGAAGCATAAAAAGGTGAACAAGAAAGGCAAATCATAAGGGACTTAATGATATTGAACTGCTTATATTCCTTCATGGGAAGATGATGCTGATAAGCCATATAAACTTTCTCATTTATTAAGGCAGTTAGAAGGAGCACATGTAGACAAGGTGCTATTGGGTGTTGAATTTGAAGGGATAATATATTAAAAAGATGGAATTAAGGGTTGAAAGGAATATATTGAGGGAAAGGGGAAGGTAGAATGGGCAAGTCATTTCACATAAAAGAGGCAAGAAAAAGCTTTAGCAGTGGAATGGGAGAGAGGGAACTTGAGAAGTGAGTGAGCCTCACTCTCATCAGAATTGACTTGGAGACAGAATAACATACACTTAATTGGGTATAGAAATCTCTCTCTCTTACCATAGAGGAAAGTGGGATGGGAAGGAGGGGGGAAAAGAGGGATGGGGAAGTGGAGAGGGAGGTGATAGAAGAGAGCATTGTAGGAGGGAGGTAGTCAGATACAAAACACTTTTGAATAGGAATAGGATGAAGAGAGAGAGAGAGAGAGAGAATAGAATAGAATGGGGGGGGGTGATGGGAATAGATTAGAGGGAAATAGAGTTAGCAATAGTAACTGGAAAAATAATGAAACAATTTTCTCTAAGTCAAATTTATAAAAAATAAGAACCATTCCCCAATTGATAAATTATCAAAAAACATAAACAGTTTTCAAAGGAAGTTAAAAATGCTATGTATGGTCATATTTAAAAAAAATATTCTGGGGCAGCTGGCCCTGGAATCAGGGAGACCTGAGTTCAAATCCAGTCTCAGTCACTTTATAATTGCCTAGCTTTGTGACTTTGGGCAAGTCACTTAATCCCATTGCCTAAAATAAATTAAAATTAAAAAAATTTTCTTAATGTTCCAGTTTACTATTGATTGGAGAAATGAAAATTAGAATAATTTTGAGGTATTGCCTGATTGGCTATTAAAACAGAAAGAAAATGACAAAAGTTAGGGGAGAGATATAGGGAAAATGAGATACTAATGCACTTGTTGGAGAAGTTGTGAAATGATTCAACAATTCTGCAGATCAATTTGGAACTTTGCCCAAAAGGCTATTAAAAAAAAAAACATGCCTACCCCTTGATCTAGTAGCAATGACACTACCAGGTCTATATTTCAGAAGAGATGAAAAACAGGAAGGAAAAGGACCTATGCTTTTAAGGATAATTATAGCAGCTCTTTTCTGTTGGCAAGGAATTGGAAATTGAGGGGATCCATCAGTTGGGGAATGACTGAACAAATTGTGGTATATGATTATGATGGAATGATATTATGCCAAAAGTAATGATGAGCATTATGCTCTCAGTAAAACCTGGAGTAACAACAATATTACAGGTTGATCAGCTGTGAATGACTTAGCTTTTCTCAGCAATGCTGTGACTCAAGACAACTCTTAAGGATTTATAATAAAAAATACTATCCATCCACAAAGAAAGAACTGATAGTATCTGAATACAGACTGAAGCATGCTTATTTTTAACTTCATTTTCCTTGAGATTTCTTTTTTGGGAGGGCCAGGGGGCAGGGGGATTATGCTTATTTTCACAACATGACTTATGGAAATGTTTTACATGACTGCAACATTTTTAATCTATATCAAAATAACTTGCTTTCTCAGTGAGGGGGAGTAGGATGGGAAGAAAGGAGAGAATTAGGAACTCAGAGTTTTAAAAGCAAATATTAGGGGGTGGGGGAGGAAAGCAAGATTGGGGGGGAAATTTTAAAACTCAAATAATATCTTTAATAAAAATAAATTTTAAAAAAGTAAATATTAAAATTTGTTTTGGGGGCTGCTATGTGGAGCAGTGGATAGAGCACCAGCCCTGGAGTTAGGAAGACCCAAATTCAAATCCAGTCTATATATATATATATATAAACTGGGGGGAAATTAACTTAATTTTTTTAAAAATACAGATATATACTTTTCTATATATATAAATATATAAGAATACAGTTATATACTTTTCTATTCCCTATAGAAAGATAGAGATGGAAAGAGAGACATAGATAAAGTTGGGCTTTGAGGCTTCTTAGTTTGCTTCTTCTTGTCTCATACAGGCTAGATCACCATGATAATGACCTGCTCCATTTCTGATCTGAGCCTCCTCCTCTCAGGCACCCTTAGGAAATTGCTTTGATACCTAGACCTCTTTCAGGTATAGTCTATGAAACCATCATACTGCAGTCAGAACATTGTTTTATGTATTTTTATGAAAGCTACATTAAAAGTTCATCTTAAGTAGAATTATTTTTAAATGTTCCCTACAATCAATTTGTTTAGCAAATTAATTTTATAATTATAGATAGCATAAAAATAAACTTCAAGCTATATCAAAATTATCCCAAATTCTAAAATTAATTAAACTGAAAAATCACTTATTATAGCATTACTTCTTATAAGGAATTCAGAGAGCTATATTATTAAAAAAAATTTACTCTTAACTGATCACTATAGACCATTTCCTAAGATACAGAAATCTTTGTTATACAGATCCCTTCTTTCTAATTGCCTGGTAATTGAATTCTTTAATGAATATATGATCTTATCCTTGTAGGTACAAATCACAATCTTTTGATGCCCTCATCAATTTAATTCCTTTTTTTTGGTCCCACCCCTAAATTCTCTACAGACAGGCTTCTATTGTATTTTTAATATTTTAGAACAAAGCAATCCAGTTATATGAAAAATTGCTCCAAATCACTACTTATTAGAGAAATGCAAATTAAAACATCTCTGATATACCACCTCATACTTCTCAGACTGGCCAATATGACCAGGACAGTGATCAATGTTGGAAGGAATGTGGGAAATCTGGGACACTAATAACATTGTTGGTGGCGCTGTGAACTCATCCAACCTTTCTGGAGAACAGTTTGGAATTATACCCAAAGGGCAACAAAAATGTGCATAGCTTTTGATCAGCAATACCACTACTGGGTTTATACCCTGAAGAGATTCTGAAAAAGGGTAAAAAACATGACTTGTATAAAAATATTTATAGCAGCCCTGTTTGTGGAGGCAAAGACTTGGAAATTAAGTGAATGTCCTTCAATTGGGGAATGACAACAAACTGTGGTATATGCATGTCATGGAACACTATTGTTCTATTAGAAATCAGGAGGGATGGGAATTCAGGGAAGCTTGGAAGGATTTGCATGAACTGATGCTGAGCAAGATGAGCAGAACCAGTAAAACATTGTACACCCTAACAGCAACATGGGGGCGACGATCAACCTTGATGAACTTGCTCATTCCATCTGTGCTACAACCAGGGACAATTTTGAGCTGTCTACAATGGAGAATACCATCTGTATCTAGAGAAAGAATTATGGACTTTGAACAAAGACCAAAGACTATTACCTTCAAATTAGAAAAAAAAAACCGTTATTATGTAATTTTACTATCTCATACTTTATTTTTCTTCCTTAAGGATATGATTTCTCTCTCATCACATTAAACTGAGATCAATGTATAACATGGAAACAATGTAAAGGCTAACAATGCCTTCTGTAGGGGGTGGAGGAAGCAAGAATGGGGGGGAAATTGTAAAACTCAAATAAAATCTTCCTAAAAAACAGAAAAGAAAATGAAGGACAAACATTATTATTAAAAAATATTTTATGAACGCTATTACTACTACACCACTGAAGACCTGAGATGTTCCTCATTCTTACTACATTATCTGCCAAAACACTTTTCTGGTCATTAATGATACTATCTTTTAAGTTATTTCTTGCATACAAGACATTGAAAATATCCCACTTTATATATCTCTCTATTACCCCTAGGGACATTTCCTATTTCATTGCTATATAAATCATGATATTCTGTTATTCACAGTCATATATCAATAGAACATTTATATTTAAGAGATGTGTGCTTTTTTTTAATCAAAGGGAAATTTGAGATCATTGAAAATAATACACAATTTCATGACTAGCAAAATCAATTCAGATTAATTGATTTTTTTTAAATTCTATTTTAGATTTTTATACAAGTTAATAGGGTAATTCTGCAATATGACTTACAAGGCCACTTGTAAGAGAAAACCATTTTATAATCATTTACTCAGAAAGACTTATTAAATGTCTACCATATAGGAAGCATTTAAATAATTAAAGGGGGAGATGCAAAGATAATAAATAAGATAAGGACCTTATTCTCAAGAACTATATAACCGAATTGCTTCAATTGATTGCTTCAGATTAAAATTCTGCCTAATTAATATATTAACTTGGTTCTATTCCAGTACCAAAATACTCAGAAGTGCAATTGTAATCATGAATCTATACCAAAAAAAATAAAATTATTATTACCTGTGTCGTCATAGTCTATGGTCAGAATTTTTTTCTGTTATTTGTTATTTTCCTAGTCTATTTACTTGACTTTTAACTGTTTTTTAAAGTAGGGTTCTACTTCCAGGGTAGTGGGCTCACTTTTTCAAGCTTTAGGTGTTTTGTGCAGTTGTTTTCAGAGATACCTCTAGGGACTTAACAAGTTTTCAATTTTTTTAAGATGGTGTGGTCTGAGGATAAGTGTTTACTTCTCTCCTGACCTGTGCTGTTGTCTTTGAGGGACTGTGATAAGAGTCCAAGTTGCTCTGCTCAAGCTCTAGTGTGCCAGTGTTCCTCCTTACTTTAGGACTACCATTTAGGATTGCAATATGGATCTGAGTATGGGCCTTGCAATGGAGTCCTGCCTCAGGGCTACAAAGAGATCCATATTATCTCTTTCTAACCAGTTTTTTGAATTCCTTACTGTCTTTAGGCTAAGAACTGCATATGCAGCTGTTCCCATTGCAGATTCATTCAATCCCAAGACCTGTTTCTGATTTACTTGGGACTGGGTCTGCCCTGGTACGGCTGTGCTGGACTGTACTCCTCTCTAATCTTGGTGCAACAGACCTTTCCTGCCAACTTTTTAAGTTGTTTTGGGCTGGGAAATTGTCTTACTCCATATTTTTGAGTGTTTTAACTGCTCTAGAATTTGTTTAGAATCATTATTTAAAGGTACTTGGAGTGGTTTAGGAGAGAACTCAGGCAAGTCCCTGCCTTTACTCTACCATCTTGGCTCCATCCTATGCTATTATATTCTTAATTATTTGAAAATAAAAATAAACTTCTTGGTATGTACTAAGTTCTAGATATGTAAAGGCTTGAAGATCCTGCCTCCCAGTGGCTAACTGTAAATAAGCTTGGTAATTTTATTATTAAAGATTATAAAGAATATGTATATCATTTTTCACTTTATATGATGCTTTTTTATGTACTATTTAATGTATTTTCATATTTTCAAAGTTTTCTTATAACCCTTCTTTTCTATTTCCTAGTAAAATCACTCTAATTATGGCCCTCATTGTCTCATCCCCAAACTATTGTGGTAACCTCAAACTAGCCTACCTAGTCTTTTTTTAATACATACTATGCTACATAGAACTGGCATTTTTTTTTTATTAAAATATGCTGGAATTCCACCCTCTGGCCACATAGCCTTTTTCTTCTCTCAGACTACTCTAATAAATCTTCTCTTTGAATTTAGTATGACCTAACACTTAACCTTGATGTGTCACTTTTTTTCTAAACCATCCTTCCCACACTTAACTTAATCTGTCTCCACAGAAGCCTTGATTCCACGGTCTATCCATTTCATGTTTCAGAAACTGTTGCTCTTGGATCACTTTCTTTCTGACCTTTGCCATCTCACAGAGGGTAACCTCACCATATTTACCTCAATTTAAATTGTCCATAAAATGATTGGTACAATGGTATAATGAGAAAAGCCTACCTTAAAGTTCAAGGTTGATGTCTGACTAACTAGCATTGGGATCTTCAGTAGGGCACCTTCCAATACCCTAGGCTGTACATAAAAATCCCTTCAGATCACCTTTATTAGAAATAAAATGTATTTACATACCTATATTTTATTGTTTTTTATCTATTTTGTTAAATATTACCCAATTACATTTTGATCTGATGCAGAGCAGTCAGGAATGACCAGAATGGCCAATAGACACCTCTACTCTAGACAACTTTTAGATCAAAAATGTCATACACATACATGACCAGTTGGCCACCTTGCTGCCACAGTACTGCCAATTGAAACTGGAATCAGATTTTAAAAAAATAGAATTAAAAAATGTATATTATCATTTACAGGTTATATTGGGTCAAACAATTAATTCACCCCCAAAAAAAGCTACTAGATTTATTGAGTTTTTGAATCCCTTGAATTACCTTGACAACATCACACCAATATGAATTACAGAGATCCTAGCTTACATTAGTAGAGTTTCCTCATTTAGATGTGCCCTTTAATTGCTTCTCGGCCTTTTGGCTAAGATCAAGTGCAGATGTGCCCTTTATCAATGAAATCACTATCATATAAAATGATAAGCAGAATACAAGATTTGAAATAAAGAAGAATAGGGTTCAAGTCCTACCTCTGATACACTTATCAAGAGACCCATGGCAAGTAAATTTTGTGTCCTCCAGAAATTTCCTAGGACTTACCTACTTAGTATCATGTAATCTGCCATATTGGGAGTTTGACTAAAACACATTATTCCTGTATTTGCATATGAAATGCAGTCAATGAAATAAAATAGATAAATCTAATCAGAAGTTAAAACATTGAAACTTATCTAGATAATATTATCAGTATTTTTAGTTGTCCTTTCAAATTTTTGTTTATATATATTTTTATCATTTTATCATCAAAAATATTTATCATTTTATATGTTCAGAATTTTGAAATACTCTAATACTTCAATATCTGAAATAATCTAATTCTTTAAGTACATATAATTTCTTCTGTCACTTTATTAACATAGATTATACCTTTTCAGAACTTAGTAGACAATCTTCCAAACTTATTAGCAAAAAATATATATATATATCTTCAACCAACCTGATGATGAGCCTCTTAAGAACCTAGCTAGGCTATTCCTCAGCGTAGATGTCCATCATCATCCCAATGCACAAGACCTTTCTAGTTTGGTAGGACTTGCCATATCTTGTGTTTCACTTGCCTAACCCAAAGTCATATTCATTCCTTGATGAGTAATCAGAATTGGGTTTCAAATAGAGGCAGAATAAGAAAATTAAGGTGAAAGAATACTTTCAGCTGAGAGCCATAATAGGATAAAGGAACAAACTGAACTGGACCTTGAATGAAAAGAATTTTGTTTCAGGGGGATGATTGCATGAATGCAGAATTATGAAAAATCTTTTTAAATTTTAATTTAGTTTCTAATATTTCCTTTAAGAATCTTAAAATATAGAGAACCTCAAAGATAAAACGAGCAGAATGATATTTAGTTAACTTATTTTTTAAATTGAAAGTTTTTTTGATATATAGCCCTCATCTAGGCCCTCGCTGCTTTCAACAGGCCTTCTATTCTACTCTTATCAACTCTCTAGTTAGGAGAGCTGTTGCATTATCTAATCTGGTAATCACTAAAATTTATACTGGGATGATCACAATGAAAATATAGGAAAGGGGATGAATATTGAATATCTTTCAGAGGTAGAATTAACAGACCTTGATAATTGATTGCTGTGAGAAATGAAGGAGAACACAGAGTCAGAAATAACTTAAAGATTTCATATATGACTGACTGAACTAGTAAAGTCAGAATAATGTTGAGGGGAAAAACAGCAATGTCAGTATTAGCCATTAAATTTGTACTGCTGCCTAGAAATCCATGTGGAGAGTTCCTGTTTATGACTGCATATGTGGGTTTGGAACTTAGAAGACAGATAAGAGCTGAAAACACAGATTTGGAAATCTTCAGTCCATAAGTGATAGTTGAAGACCTGAAAATAAATGAGATTGCTAAAGGAGAGAGTTTTATAAGAAAAAAAGAAGGCTGATAATAAAGCCTTAGTAAATAACCTATCTTTCAAATTTGTAAAGAGAAATAGCCAGGGAAGACAGAAAAAAATTAGTTATTAAAAAGGGTCCAAGACAATTTCTAGGCAGAGGGGGAGAATATCCAGTAAAAAAAAAAAAGAGTAAATTAACACTCACTGGTGCAGAAAGGTCAGTAATTTTTTTTTTTTGGTAAAAAACAGTGATCTTTGAGGGGCAGCTAGGTGGTGCAGTGGATAGAGCACTGGCCCTGGAGTCAGGTAAACCTGAGTTCAAATGTGGCCTCAGGCACTTAATGATTGCCTAGCTGTGTGGCCTTGGACATGCCACTTAACCCCATTCGCCTTGCAACCCCCCCCAAAAAAAAAAACAGTGATCTTTGATAAAGAGCTAAAGTAGAATTTTGTGGATAGAAAGAGTACAGACTAGATGATTAAAAAGTCAAATTTGTCTGGCAGGAAAAAAGATGGAGTGAAGTGATGGTAAATATATTAGGTTAGAGAGAATTTCTTAATGTTAAGGAATTGTGGGCATGTTTGGGGGCATAGCATAAGGAATTGTATGCATTGGAGATCTTGTGTATAAGGAAAAAAGAAATGATTCCTGAATAAACTTCCTATAAAAAGTGGGATTTGCCATAGTGAATGATAGGGATAGCTCTTCAGAGACCAGAAAGTAAAAGAACAGAGTAAGTGGGATAAAGAATAGGAAAAAAAGTTAAAGAATCTCCTGATCTTGATCTTGATCTAGATCTAAGTGAATTTTGAGTCAATCAGAATCAATAAACATTTAAGTGCCTTCTGTCACTGTTCAAAGTACTGATGATACAAAAAAAAGGGAGCATGACAATCCCTTCCCTCAAGAATCTTAAAATCTAATGGGGTGGATAAAGATGAAGACAGTATATAAAAAGAACCAGAAAGAGTTAAATAGAGTACCTTGTTAAGGGGTATGAGGAGGTCTTACAATAGGGGCTTAAAAATGATCAGAGGAGCTGTGAGTTGTAAAATTGATTGCTGCTTAAATCTTGGAAAAATTAATTCCTGGAGATCATTAAGTCCAGGAGAGGATCTACATAGAAAATGACATAGTGAATGTCTGGGTGCCCTCAGTCCTGGAAATAGTTCTCCAAAGACCACCCTTCTCCAGCCAGAGAGAGAAGAGGGGCAGAGGAGATGCAAATTTAAGTTGATTTCATCTTACAAAATATTAGGTTGTTTTCAATACCTACTTCCTCTGAAGCCCTTCCCTCCTAGTTAAAGAGATTTGGGGCAGGGACAAAGGGGGGGGAGATGGGGAGAGACAGCAAAGGTGTATATGGGAGAGTTCCTCCCAGATCTGTTATATTTAAGGAGCTGCCCAAAGTATTCACCTCATCATTTCCCACCCAGCTGCTCTCCTGCACTTTGTGATCTCCAAAAATTCATTATCAACTCTAAAACTGAAAGCTCTTCAATGAGGCCTAATATACTGCTATATTCTTATGGAGTAGTAGGCAGTTAGGGGAAATGTTTGCAGAAGAGGAAAAATGTTTGGAATAGATGCTATGGAGAATGATTTAGCTAGTTTGCAAAATTAAAGCATAACAATTGTCAGATAGCAGTAGATAAAACTGGCCAAATTTTGTGACCTGCTTCCACAAAGTTCAGCAGTATGAGAACAGAAACTTGATCCTAAGGTTATGTTCCTAGGGAAAAGGATCTGGAAGTAGATGAGGTCAGAGAGAAAGTTATTCAATTAAAGTGATAGATCATGGAAACAGGGCTGCCTGTAGAAACAGGTGAAGTCAGTGTGGGAAGGATGATCTGGAAAAATTTGTGATAACTCAAGATCAAGCAACAGATCATAATGAATCCAAACAGAATATTTATTAGAATAGATGGGAAGATGTAAAAGGCTATGTGACCAGAAGGTGGAATGCCTACATGTTTTCAGAATAATATTTTTGTGCAAGATAGCATGTAGTAGACAAGACTGGTTGTAGGAAGTCTAGTTTGGAGTCTAGTACAATAATCTGGGACTGAGATGATGAAAGCAGTAGTTTTATTAATAAACAGAAAGGAAGGAAGACAAGATTTTTTTATCTTTTCTAAAAGGCTCCTATTATGAAGTGGGAGGTTCGACACAGTTAAGTACATAAATAGAATTCTACTTTTTTAAAAAAATCTGATCTTGTGTGATTTAAGTTTCACCTAAATTAGAATGAAAATTCTAGTTCACATTTTTGACACATTTTAAGTTAATGTATTTTTTCTGAAAAGTTACTATCTCTTATTTTAAAGTTGAATTAAGGGGCAGCTAGGTGGCTCAGTAGATTAGATACTCCACTGACCCTGGAGTAAGGAGGACCTGAATTTAAATCCAGCCTCAGACACTTAATAATTGCCTAGATGTGTGACCTTGGGCAAGTCACTTAACCCTCTCACCTTACATTAAAAAAATTTAAGATTTTTAAAAAGTTGAATTAAAAGTTTTTACTTGATCTCTATATTAAAACTTTAATTTTTCTGAAAATATACAGTGTTTATAAGAAAGGAATAAATTAAATATGCTTTGTCATATTTAATGCCTAAAAGGAAAACTCTAATTCTTTTTGAATGATCAAAGTATTTCATCCATTTGCTGCAATGAAAAAAGCAGAAAATAACTTTCATCTAATTCTTAAGGGAATATGGCAACATAAAGAATTGCCAGATTGCTAGATTGCATTGGTAACACTTCGAGGCTTTGTGCCAAAAAGACAGCTCACCTTTAAGGGGAAAAAAAAAAAGAACATGTCCTTTCTCAAGGTGAATTCTTTTTTCTTTTGAAGGAAAATTCCAGCATGTTCCTTTGAAGCACTGACTTAATTATAAAAGCCTGAATAAATATAGAGATATGGCAGTGTCAAAATAACATCATACAGTCTAAAGATAGGGTTTATATAAACAGTTTGGTTCAGCAATACTATTCTAAGCATCTATCCTTTGATAAAGCTTTGAGAAGACTGAAACTTGGGGCATTTATAAAAAGAACAGTTACTGAAAAGTATTCAGTACTTTCAGTTTGTAAATTAAATGTCACACCCCTTCCCCATTTTTAAATTGTTATTTAAAATTACACATCAAAGGAAAGCATTTTTCATAGTTCACAACTTGAAATTTTAAAGAAAAAATTTTCAAGAGCCCCTGGGAAAGGAGCTGCTAGGTGCAGTGAATAGATCGCCAGCCTTGGAGTCAGAAGGACTTAAATTCAAACCAGCCTCAGACACTTAATAGCTAGGTGAGCCTATAAAAGTAATGTAATCCTAAATGCCTCAAAAAAAAACTCTTAGGAGAAGGAAATGACTTCTGATTAATTACTATATATCATAAGAAATGTTTCTGCATTGGAACTTGACTACTTTTGACTATCCTAGACATGAAGGAGTCAGAGAAAATACCCCCAAAACTAAGAAATGGAGTGTCTTGTTTGTAGAACGGCCACAGGACTGGTGTTACTGGATTAAAGAATACATAGCTGAAATCAAGGTATAAAGACTAGGTTACAAAGGGCTTGGAATGCCAAATGGTAATTTTTTTTATTTGACTCTGGAAGTGATAAAGGAGTATATTGAGAAGAGGGATGTCAGGGTTAAACCTGCACTTTAGGAAATCACTTTGGTATCTGAATGGAGGATGCCCACAAGGAGCTTACATTTGGTTGGGGAAATAAACATATATAGACATAATTATATTCAAAACTGATGATTGTTTTAGATGAGAAGAGAGAAGGAAGGCTAGAGAAAGTAGGAAAAGACTTATCTAGAACATAGTACTTGGGTTAAATCTTGGGGGGAAAAAACAACTAGGGATTCCAAGAGTCAGGAGTGATGCAAGAATGGGTTCAAAGCATTCCAGAAAGCCACTAAAAAGATACACACAGGAGATGAGTATTGTGAATGAGGAATAATAAAAAGGCCAGATTGACTCTACTGTAGAATGAATAAAGAGGACTAGGGTAATTTGAAAAAACTGGAATGTTAAAGAATCTAGTATGATCCTAAAGGTTACTTGATTGGAAGCCACTGGGGTTTATTGAATAAAGAAATTATATGATCAAACTTGTGCTTTTGGAAAAATCACTTTAGCAGTTGAGTGGAGAACATATTGGATTGGGAAGCGATTGAACCAAGGAGTCTTATTAAGATGAAGTAAAGAGAGAGCAACATATATGCAAGAGATATTATAGGGATGGAAACTACAGTCAAATATGTGAAATGGACCAGAATTAGAATGAGGTTGTTAATGTGGGTAATGTGGAAAGATGGTTACACCATCAACAGAAATAATGTGATGGCATGTTAAATTCAAAATATCTACTGCCAATTGATCTAACTGGATAGAGCTGAGTTGAGAGACTGGGGTTAGATTAAAAGATCTGAGAATCATCTGCAAAGAGATGATAATTAAATTTGTGGAAACTGATGAAGTCACTTATTGATAATGTATAAAAAGAAGAGAAGGTGTTCCAGGATAGAGAATTGATTTTTTTCTCGTTGTTTTTCAGTCTTATTCAACTCTTCATGACTCCATTTAGGGTTTCTTGGCAAAGATATCGGTGTAGGGGCAGCTAAGTGGAACAGTGGATAGTGCCGACCCTGGAATCAGGAGGACCTGAGTTCAAATTTGGACATCAGACACTTAATAATTACCTAACTGTGTGACCCAGGGCAAGTCACTTAACACCACTTTCAGCTTATAGTACAGATGAAGAGACTAAAGCAAATGGGGTTAAGTGTAAGCCATATTTGAACTCAGAAAGATGAGTCTTCCTGACTCCAGGCTATTCAGTCCACTGTGCCACATAACTGTTCCACAACTAGGAGTTGAGATATGAATGATCATAAAGCAGAGGAGACTGAATAGTGTCATTCTGTTAGGAAGAAAAACAGGATAGACCAGTTACAAAAACCCAAAGAGGAGAAAGTATCTAGGTAGTTAACGATTTAAAATGCCATAGAGAGCTCAAGAAAGATTGGGGGGGGGGGGGACATTAGTTTTGAGAGGAAAGGAGGGATAGAATTTGAAATTTAAAAAAAAATTTAAAAAATTTAAGGTTTAACAATTGATTTAACGTGTATTAGGGAAAAATAATTTTTAGAATGAATATTTTCTAGGCTTTCAGAAATCAGTAAATAGGAAAAGATTATGTGATGAAAGTAATTTGAAAACATTTTAAATTGTTTTGTTCTGAATATACTTGGTATTTTATATTCTTTATATTTTATATAAATAACTTGATTAATTTCAATGAATACCTAGTTGCCTTGAAAAATACTTTTACTTTGAAATCTTTCTATTTACTTGGAAATCTATCTATTCTTTATGTGTATATTAATCGCTTTAAATGAAAAATAACTTATATTACATAGCACTTTAAATCATCTCCCCACTACCTTGTAGTAGTGATGTAACAAAAAGATAGCCAAATTTGACATCTGAAACCCATGTTCAGATCCTATCTTTATCACATATTAACAATGTAACTCAGTTAAATTAAATTCAGCAGACATTTAACAAGCAGCCTATTGTGCAAGGCATTCTGCTAGACCCTCATGATTAAAACAAAAATTCTCTCCCTCAAGTTCATCTTCTAGTAGAGTGATACAACATATACACAAATAAGTCAATTCAAAGTAATTTAGATCAAAAGAACTAGACTAGAGGAATGAGGAAGCAGGAGGTGTTATTTGAAATCAGGTTTAAATAAAGGAAGGGATTCTATGAAGCAGAAATGAGAAAGAAAATGTGTTGCAAACATAGGTTTTATAAGGATATCCCATCTCCTTCTTCTGTGACTTTGCACAAGTGTGTTTACAAGATGGTGCAGTGGGTAGAGAGCTAACTCTGAAGTCAGGAGAACCTGAGTTCAAATCCATACATTTACTAGTAGTATGCCTTTGGGGAAGTCACTTAACCCTGACTGCCACTTAGCCAGGGCTATCTCTAGTCATCCTGATTCACATCACTCATCCCTTCACTAAAATCCAATTCATATGCATGTATAATAATACATACAATTAATAATTAATGGATTCATATAATTAATAGCAGTATATTAAATAATAAACCAGTTTGACTAAAACAGGTCATAAAGAGCAGAAATATGAGGTCAGACTGGAAATTGAGAAACCAGATTGTGAAAGGCTTTAAATATTGCCTGAGAATGTTGTTTTATTCTAGAGGCAACAAAGAGCCTTCAAAGATTTGTTTCTTTGAAGAGGTTCAGCAAACTATTATCAGTGCTGGGCTACAACTCAGCAGAGAGATCAGGATGGATGTATGGATACAGACCTCATCAGCATAGAGAAAATTGAATACATGGGAACTGATAAAATCTCTTAAGGGAGTGTGAAGTGAAAGAGAAGGGAGGGAAAGCCTAGGACAGAGCCTTGGGGTACACACACACACACACACACACACACACACACACACACACACAATAAATGATGAGAAATGATGATCCAGTAAAAGAAATATAGAAGGATCCATCAGTCAGATAAAAAGAGAAATGGGATAAATTAGTAACACAGAAGCCAAGGGAAAAAATCAGCACAAGAGAAGACTGGATTGAGATGCTGTGGAGGTAGAATTGACAAGGCATGGTTACTGATTGTTGACCCTGGCTTTTTTTTGAGAGCTTCAACCTCTGATATGTACTTGTACGATTGCACATTTTGGATTGGGTCAGAGTTGGTATCCAGGTAATCATGGGCCCAGGTATTAAAACTGAGGGGCTCTAATATAACCAATGTACAGACCATCACGAGGCTTCTAATAGTCTCAATGTCCATTAAGATGGCAACTCTTCTCCAATCTTATTCATTATCTGACTCAATTTCTTAATCTAAAAAATGAGGAGCTGACTTCTGAGATCCTTTCAGATCAGTTTTTATGATCCTGTTACTCTATCATCACATTTTTTTCTCTAATAGTACTATTAACTGACAGACAGACAGTATCAGAGCTGTCAGAAGCTACTGTCAGAAGATCCACCATCTTGGAGATGAAAGTATGCACAAGATGTACAAGCAGTTTGCACTGTCTTAACTGGTCTTAAGTCTATCCCCATTTATCCTGATTCATATCTTGCCACTGGACCCAGATGACTCTGGAGAAAGTGAGGCTGGTGACTTTACACAGCATCCCCCTCCCTTAAATCCAACTCACATATCATGGTCTTCTTCAAGCACAAAAGACAAACAACAACAGTCTCTCTCCAAATATGATTCAGTAAAGAACAGCCAAGAATCTTCATGAGTTCTAATTTAGGTATCACAATGTACCATAACCCAAGGATATGACAACAGATCATTGGGGAAATGAGGACAGTAATTGTTCTGTAGCTGAGTTTGGCAGTGACTTAGCCAGAATAATACAAAAGGTTAAAAAAATACAAAAAGATTATTTCCATGTAACATTGTTTTTGATATAGATTTTTTGTTTGTTTATAAAAATCAAAGTCAAACAGCAAGACAGAAAATAAGGAATGTCAAGAGAAGAGTACCTGTGTGGTTGCAATGAGCTTACTGTCATTTGTTGTAATGGATTAATTAGAAGCATCTGCTTTCTGATTTCCCTAATGGACCAATCTCACTCTTTGCTCTCCTAAGTGTCATGACTAGAAATGGATACTATCAAAATTCCACCCATCCTTGAAAATCCTGTACTTAAGAAATGTTCCCTAATGGTTCCAGAATGAAGTGGGGGTTTTTTTGCCTTCCTACAAATCCTTATAACAAACATTGTGTGTACTAATAATGACATTTAACAGTTATTACCTTACTTTGTAGTTATTTATCTAGGCCTACTGCTAAATTCTTGAAAAGCAAGCAGATGCCCTACACATACAGGTTTTCCCTTGTCAAACATCTTTGCAGTTGCATGAGGGAGAATGGTATGTGTGCCTCAGTCATTAAATAAATGTCAGCCACCTCTAAATCTCAGTACAATAATTGATAGAGAAGATTAATTCTTTTTGGGTTTTTTCAGTCATATCCTACTCTTTGTGACTCTATTAAGGGTTTTCTTGACAAAGATACTGGAGTAGTTTGCCATTTCCTTCTCCAACTCATTTTACAGATGAGGAAACTTGAGACAAATGGGATTAAGGGACTTACTAGTAAGGATCTGAGGTTAGATTTAAATTCAAGAAGACTTTAAGCCCTTTATCCACTTCACCACTTAGCCACATAATTTAATTCTACAAACCTGTATTAAGCATCTATTACATGCAAGGCACTGTGCTAGACCCTGAGGATACAAAGGAAAAACAACATAGACCCTTTTGTGAAGAAAGTTTCATTAAACCAAGGAAGAGAGCAAGAGCTGAAGATAATGCTAACCTCAGTGATTTTGCCACCACCTTTCCAGCTTCAAACCACTTCAAACTTCAAGTCAGTTATATAGTGTTGAGGAAGGATAAAATAATCAATAGATATGGGAAATTAATCGCTAAATAGTGAAACATGATAGAAAGTTTTATGTATGTATGATAAGCAAAAATCTTCAATAAGCCCACAAATCATTTATTTAGAAGGCTCAAAATTTAGGTAATTGGTCAGTTGTCCTTACTTCTCAGGCATAAATGGAAAATAGTGAACCTTGTCTCATTGTTTCTGTGTCAAAGGAGTTAAATGTTTCATAAATGTTTCAGTTACTTTAAAGGAGTGGGTCTTATCCTGGAATTCACCGACACCAAAGGGATCTTGTGGATAGTTTTAGGTGGTCCATGAATTTCGATGAACAAGAAAAAATGTGTGAATATGTGTACATGTGTGTACATAGGTGTTTCAATATAATTGGTTTCCTTTGTAATCCTATTTTATTATTTTAAAAATGTCATTCTGGGAAGGAGTCCATAGGGTTCACTAGATTGCCAAAGGTCTCTATGATACAAGAAAGGTTAAACATTTTTAAAGGAATGTAAGATCATTGCCCCATTAGTAAAATTAGTCCTTTGCTATCACATGAACTATTTAATTTATCATTTATTTATTTTTAGTATTCTTTTTAAATTTTGAGTTCCAAATTCTCTTCCTCTCTCTGACCCTCTCCCACCCATTGAGAAGGCAAGCAAAATTATATTGCTTATAAATGAGAAATGATGCAAAGCATATTTCCACATTAACCACATGGAAAAATAGAAAAAAAGAAAGTGAGAAAATTTTATTTCACTTTGCACTCAGTATTCATCACTCACTGGAGGTAGACAGAATTTTTCATCATGAGTCCTTTGGAATTAACTTGGATATTGTATTGATCAGAGTAGTCAAGTCTTTCACTATTGATCATCATTACAATATTATAGTTCTGTACACAGTGATCTCCTGGTTCTTATTTTTCTTTTTATTAATTCATATAGGTCTTGCAATGGGTTTTTTTTTTCTGAAACCACCTCCCTCATTATCATTTCCTATAACACAATAGTATATCACAATCATGTGTCACAACTTAGTATTCCCTCAATTTCCAACTCTTTGCCACCTCAAAAAGAGGTACCATAAATATTTTCATACATATATATCCTTTTCCTTTGACCTCCTCCTTGAGACCTAGTAGTGGTATTGTTGAGTCAAAGGCTATACACAGTTATATAGCCTTTGGATATGGTTCCAGACTGTTTTCCAGAATGATTGGATAAGTTCACATTTTCCCTCGTCCAACATTTATCATTTCTGAGGTGGTACCTCAGAGTTTCTTTTACTTGTATTTCTGTAATCAAAAGTGTTTTAGAGCTTTTTTCATAGCTTCAATTATTCTGAAAACTATAGCCTTTGACCATTTATCAATTAGAGAATGGCTCTTTTTATAAATTTGACTCAGTTTTATACTCAGTTTATAAATATATGTGAGGAATAAGGCCTTTATAGAGAAACTTGCTGTAAAACAATTGATATTACTTCATTGCCTCTGATACTTTTTAGCAAAATGGAAGTTTTCCTGATTATATCTTTTAAGTAGGTCTATTTTGCTTTTGTTTGTCTGAGATCATGATTACTACCCTTGGCTTTTTATTTCAGTTCAGCTGAAGCATATTAGATCTGCTGTAGCCCTTTATTTTAACTCTCTCTATTTTAAGTATATCTCTTGTTTCTAATCTATTCTATATGCTTCTGTTTTGGGGGTGAACTGTGTATTTCCTTTAATTCCCCTTATCTTTTCCACACACACAAAATCCTGTCTCTCTGTAAAAGTCTATTTGGCTTCTAACACTTTTCCTTTTCTCAATCCACCCTCTTTTAATCATCCTACCCTTTCTTTATCCCTTCCCCTCCTATTTCCCTATTGGATAAGTTACATTTCTGAATATATATATATATATATATATATATATATATATATATATATGTATTTCCTTCTTTGAACTGATTCTGATGAATGAGGTTCAAGCACTGTCTACTGCCACCACCTCCATTATAAAAGTTCTTCCTTTGCCTGCTTCTTTTATGTGAGAAAATTTTCCCCATTCTACCTCTCCCTTTATACCTTCTTCCAGTGTATCTTTTTTCTCCTTTCATTTTTTTCTAAAAATAATTCCAGGGGCAGCTAGGTGGCGCAGTGGTAGAGCACTGGCCCTGGAGTCAGGAGGACCTGGGTTCAAATCTGATCTCAGACACTTAATAATTACCTAGCTGTGTGACCTTGGGCAAGCCACTTAACCCCATTTGCCTTGCAAAAACCTAAAAAAAAATAAAATAAAGGTAATTCCAATATAATTTACTCATATCCATGCCCTATTTAAACTTTACATAATGATAAAGTTCTTAAGAGTTGCTTGTATCATCTTCCCATATAAGAATGTAAACAATTTAACTTTACTGATTCCCTTGAATTTTATGTTTGAATGTCAGTTTTTCTGTTCAGCTTTTTTCCTTCCTTTTCATCAGAATGTTTGATAGTCCTCTTTTTTCATTAAATATCCATTTTTCCCCATATTATACTCAATTTTGTTGGGTAGATTATTCTTGGTTTTAATCCTACCTTCTTTGCCTTCTAGACTATCATATTGCAAGCCCTCCATTCCTTTATGTGGAAACCACTAATCTAGACTATGACTCTATGATATTTTAAATTGTTTATATCTGGCACATTGAAGTATTTTCTTTTTTTTTGGCAAGGCAGTGGGGTTAAGTGACTTGCTCAAGGTCACACAGCAAGGTAATTATTAAGTGTTTGAGGCCAAATTTGAACTCAGGTCCTCCTGATTCCAGGACCAGTGCTCTATCAACTACTCCACCTAGCTGCCCCACATTGAAGAATTTTCTCTTTGACCTTAAATCTAGAATTTGGCTATAATATTCCTTGAAGTTTTCATTTTGGGATCTTTTTTAGGTGGTGATCAGTGAATTCCTTCAGTTTCTATTTTACTCTAAGATTTCAGGGCAATTTTCCTTTATAATTAACTGAAATATGACTTCTAGACTCTTCTTTGATCATGGCTTTCAGATAATGCAGTAATTCTTTTTTTTTAGGTTTTTGCAAGGCAAATGGGGTTAAGTGGCTTGCCCAAGGCCATACAGCTAGGTAATTATTAAGTGTCTGAGGCCGAATTTGAACTCAGGTACTGACTCCAGGGCTGGTGCTCTATCCACTGCACCCACCTAAGCCGCCCCTGCAGTAATTCTTAAAGTATCTCTTCTCTATCTGTTTTACAGGTCAGTTGTTTTCCCATAGAGATAGTTCACATTTTCTGGTATTTTTTCATTTTGTTTTATTGTTTCTTGATTTCTTGTGGAATCATTAGCTTCCATTTTCCTAATTCTTATTTTTTTATTTGTTTGTTTTCCAATTATATACAATAGTAGTATCTGCCTATCATTTTTGGAAGGTTTTTTCCCCTACCCCTTCCCTCCCCCCTCCCACAGAAGGTTGTCTAATGTCTCTACATTGTTTCCATGCTATACATTGATGTAAATTGAATGGGTTATAAAAGTAAACATAAACCCCCTCCCCCCCCAAGAAGATGAGAAACTTCGAGAAAGAGAGAGAGAGAAATGTACTTCAGTCTGTGTTCAGATTTCAATGGCTCTCTGGGGTGAGGTGCTTTGTAGTCCACAAGAGAAGTTGCTTCAATATTTTCCCCACAGTTGCTATTACTAGCTGTACCTTCACTCCATTTCTCCCCACTCTCATTTATTCTTCTCTCTCTCTCTCTCTCTCTCTCTCTCTCTCTCTCTCTCTCTCTCTCTCTCTCCTTTCATCCTGGCCCTGTCCAAAAGTGTGTTGAATCTGAGTACCCTCTCCCTTGATCTTCCTCTCTTCTATCACCTATTTCCCCCCCTTCCCTCCCCCCATTCCCCCTCATCCTGTCCCGTTCTTCTCATTTTTCTCTAGGGTAAGATAGATTTCCTCACCCCATTAGGTATGTATGTTATTTCCTTTCTGAGCCATTTCTGATAAGAATGAAGGCATATCATTCCCCCTTTCCACTCCATTGCAAAAGCTTTTTCTTGACTCTTATGTGAAATTCCTTAGCTTCTTCTTCATCTCTTTTCCTTCCTCCCAGTACTTCCCCCATCACCCATTGACTTGATCCCTTTACCACATCATACCATTATATTCCACTCCTTCCTATGTCCTGTCTATATATGCTCTTTCTAATGGCTCTTATAAATGAGAAAGTTCATATGAGTTATCAATATCTTCTTCTCAAAGTTCAATATGAATTATCAATATCTTCTTCTCAAACAGTTCAATATCATTTAAGTTCCTCACAGTTAGTCCTTCTCATTCACCCCCTCTATGGCTCACCAGAGTCCTGTACTTGGAGATCAAACTTTCTGTTCAGCTCTGGTTATTTCAATGGGAAAGTTTGAAAGTCCCCTGTTTCATTGAAAATTCATCTTTTCCCCTGAAAAAAGCTGTTCAGTTTTGCTGGATAGTTGATTCTCGGTTGTGAACCAAGATCTTTTGCCTTCTGGAATATCATATTCCATTCCCTGCAAGCCCTTAATGTAGATATTGCCAGATCCTGTGTAATCCTGACTATGGAGCCTCAGTAGTTGAATTGTCTGTTTCTGGCAACTTTTAGAATTTTGTCTTTGATGTGGGAGTTTTGAAATTTGGCTATAATATTCCTGGAAGTTTTTCTTTTGGGATCTCTTTCAGGGGATGACCAGTAAATTCTCTCAATTTCTATTTTACCCTCTGCTTCTATGATCTCAGGGCAATTTTGCTGTATTATTTCTTGAAAAATGAAGTCTAGGCTGTTCTCCTGGTCATGGCTTTCAGATAGCTCAATAATTTTTAAATTATTTCTTCTTGATCTGTTTCCAAGGTCGGTTGTTTTTCCAGTGAGATATTTCACATTTTCTTCTAATTTTTGGCTTTTTTAGAAGAGTTTTATTTCTTCCTGATTTCTTGCAAAGTCATCAGCTTCCTTTAGTTCCATTCTGCATTTGAAGGAGTTATTTTCCTCAGAGAGCTTTTTTATCTCCTTTTCCAGCTGGCCAATTCTGCTTTTTAAGGCATCCTTCTCCTCATTTGCCTTTTGTTTTGCTATTTTTCATTAGGCCTAAACTGGTTTTTAACATTATTTTCTTCAGTATTTTTTTGTATTTCTTTCACCAAGCTTTTGATTTGGTTTTCGTGATTTTTCTGCATTGCTCTCATTTTTCCTGCCAATTTCTCCTCCATTTTCCTTAATTGCTTTTCAAAGTCTTTTTTTGAGCTCATCCATAGTCTGAGACCATTTTCTATTTTTCTTGGAGGTTTTGGATATGAAAGCTTCAATTTTGTCATCATCTGAGTATGTGTTTTGATCTTGCATGGGACTAAAGTAATTCTCTATGGAGTCAGGAGTACCTGACTTCGAATCCAGCCTCAGACATTTAATAATTGCCTAGCTGTGTAGCCTTGGGCAAGCCACTTAACCCCTGTGCCTTGCCAAAACAAAAAATGTACAGGGATAAAGGGAAAAGTAGAATAGGGTGAATTTTCTGACATAAAAGAGAAAGCTTTTATGATGGAGGGAAAGAAGGGAGAGAGGTGAGAGGGAGTGAGTGAACCTTACTCTCATCAGAATTGACTCAAAGAGAAAATAACATACATATTCAATTGGGTATAGAAATGTATTTTATCCTAATAGAAAGTAGGAGGGGGGAAAGATAAAAAGGAAGGAGTGATAGAGGAAAAGACAGATTGGGGAGGAGGCAGGCAGGAGCAAAACATTTATAAGGAGGAACATGGTGAAAGAAGAGAGAGGGACTAGAATAAACGGGGAGAGATAGTTATGGAGGGAAATACAAAAAGTTACTGTGAAAAAAATTGAAGTAAGTTTCTCAGATTAAGGCCTCATTTCTCTCTCTCTTTTTTTTTTGGCAAGGCCATGGGGTTAAGTGACTTGCCTAAGGTCACACAGCTAGGTAATTATTACGTGTCTGAGGTCGGATTTGAATTCAGGTTGTCCTGACTCCAGGGCTGGTACTCTATCCACTGTGCCACCTAGCTGCTCAAAGGCCTCATTTTTCAAACATATAAAGAACTGAATTATAAGAACAGAAATCATTCCCTAGTTGATAAATAATCAAAAGATATGAACACTATTCAGATGAAGTAATCAAAGCTATCTATAGCCCTATTGAAAAACTGTTAAAATTCACTATTGTTTGAAGAAATGCAAATTAAAACTGTTCTGAGATACCTTTTAGATTGGCTAATAGGACAGAAAACAAGAATGATAAATATTGGAAAGGTTATGGGAAAAATGAGACATTAATATACTATTGGGGGAGTTATAATTCAGCCATTTTTAGAGAAATTGGGAACTATGCCCCAAAGGCTATAAAACCACACATACCTCTTTCACCTAGCAATACCATTACTAGATAGATAGATAGATAGATAGATAGATAGATAGATAGATAGATATCCCAAAAGAGATTTTTTTTAAAAAGGCAAAAGAACTATATGGAAAAAAATATTATAACAGGTCTTTTCTAATGGGAAAGAAAATTTGATAATTGAGGGGATGCCCATAAAAATGGGAAATGGATGAACAAATTGTAGCATGTGATTATGATGGAGTATGATTCTGCTAAAAGAAATGATGAGCACCCATACTTTCAGAAAAATTTTAGAAAGACTTAATGAGGTAATGCAAAGTGAAATGTACTGTGTATAAAGTAGCAATATTGATAAGGAGTTGTGAACTAATCCCAACATTATGGATTGCCACCATTATGGATTGGAATATGGAACAATATGGAAAAGAACAATAAAACTAATCATACCCTTTGACCAAGCAATACCAATACCAGGCCTTTATCCAGAAGAAATCATAAAAAATGGGAAAAGTCTCACATTTTCCAAAATATTAATAACAGCTCTTTTTGTAGTAGCAAAGAATTAGAAATTGAGAGGATGCCTTTCATTTGGGGAATAGCTGAACAAGTTATAGTATATGAATGTTATGGAATATTATTGCTCTATAAGAAACCATGAATGGTCAGGCTCTAGAGAAGCATGGAAAGAATTACAAAACTGATGCTGAGCCAGGGGAGCAGGACAAAAGATCATTGTATACATTATAACATCAACAGTGTGAGTTGATAACTTTGATGGATGCAGCTCTTGTCAGCAGTTTAGAGATCTAGAACAACTCTAGGAGACCTATTATGGACAATGCTATCCACATCCAAATGAAGAAAAACAGAACAACCAAATACAAGAAAAAAAAACCTACAGAATCTTAATGAACACTGTTAACTTTTTTTAAAATTTCTCTTATGTTTTTCCTTCCTTTCTTATGGTTTTCTTTCTTTTCCCCTTAGTCCTAATTTCTCATGCAGAAAATGACTAATCTGTAAATGTTAAACACAAATGTATGTGTACAATATTCACTATATACTATTTGCCATTAAAGGGAGAGGGATGGGAAGGAAGAGTGAAAGGAAATTATATAACTTATAAATATGCATGTGCATGTGGATGAATGTTGAAAAACTTCATAACATGTAATTGGAAAAATATCAGTTGAAAAAATAAGATGAAAACATCATTTAAAAAACTGAATACAAATTAAAGCATTTTTTTACTTTATATTTCTTGAGGTTTTGGGGGTCTCTATTTTCTTTCACAAGATACCTATAAATGGAAATATTTTACATGACTGCACATTTATAAACTATATCAAGTTGTTTGCCTTTTCAGTGGGGGAGGGGAGAAGAAAGAATTCTGTCATTTTAGAAATGAATATTAAAAATTGTTTTTACATTTATTTACCTGGGGAAAAATAAAATAATAAAGTTGTCAAAAAGAAAATCACTGAGATTTTGTAATTAGTTTTCCTTTCTTTTAATTATGTGAACATCAAGTTCTCAATATTTTCTGTTGCTTTTTCTTCCAGGACTGATTTCATATACTGAATATTTATTTTTGCTGACGGTTATCACTAGTAAGTACACTAAAACTTCCTATGTCCCTATAAGAATAATATAATTTCCTTTGTTCTCCAAAATATGCTGTTAAATGTATACTATAATAAAGATTATAAATATTTTTGAGAATATACTGTATCGGGCATTGTTTTAGGTACTAGTAATGCCTTCCTTTTGAAATTACCTTAACTTGTTTATTGACTGTAGGTGCATAGATAGTTCTTTGAATGTATTCTCCTTAATTAGAATGTGCTCTTTGAAAGTAGGGACTATGGTGTTTGCTTTCCTTATAGCCTCCATATTTCATACAGTGCCTACCATGTAGAAAACATGAAATACATGCTTTTACTTTCCTCAAAACTAAGTATTTGGTGGCGGCTAGGTCGTGTAGTGGATAAAACACCGGCCTTGGAGTCAGGAGTACCTGGGTTCAAATCCAGTCTCAGACACTTAATAATTACCCAGCTGTGTGGCCTTAGGCAAGCCACTTAACCCCATTTGCCTTGCAAAAAACCTAAAAAAAAAAAAACTAAATATTTGAACAGAAATTTAAGATTCTATTATCAAATTCAAATGGATTCTAGGTCAGGTTAATGTAATCTGGGCAAAAGTACATATAAAAGTTAAAAACTATTTAGTGAAGCACACATATCAGAATTTGAATTTAAATAACCCATTAAATGCTGTACAGTATGGTTGACACAGGATTAGATTTAGATGTAAAGGTACAGAATTTAGAATTCAACTATGCCAGTTATGAGTGTTTTGTATTAAAAAGCCCTTATCTAAGAAAAAGAATGTAATTAGTCATAGAGCCAGAAATAATAAAGTCTTGTTTAAAAGCCTTAAGCAGAGCAAAAGAAATAAATAATCTTGAATTTTTTGTGTGTGTTAAATGAAACATCAATTAGTAAAAATCTTTTTTTGTAGGCAGAGAGTAGAATGTATTAACATCTTTCAAAAGAAAATTTAATAGAGGTGAAGCCAAGAAACTAGAGTTCTTTTCTATGTTTCACCACTCTATGACTTTGGACAAGTCATTAACCTCTGACTGAGTGTTTCCCATACCTGGTCCCTCTCCTGGACTCCAGACCTTTCCATCTTATCCCTTATCAAAATTTAATTAACCTTCTATCACATTTATCTGACAGTGCCACCAAAAAAAATTTGGTCTAAAAATTTTGGTGGAGGAAATCTTAGTCATTCTCACAGAATTTGAAGTAGCATTTGAAACTTAAAAATGGAAAAATAGAAATCCACTGGATTTCTGAAATATATTTGAAGAGGAAGGGAGAGAAGAACAGGAAAAGGGAGAGTCAGTCCTGATACAAGCCACCAAAAGATCGGCTTTCAAAAAATGTTTACATAAAGTAGAAATAAGAATCCTTGAGACAAAGAATGGCAAAATCAATAGATAGCCTCAGTCAGGAAGATCTAGGTTAAATCCCTACTACTGACACATACTACCTAAGTGAGTCTTTTAATTTCAAAATGTTCTAGATCTGGTGTCAATATCAAATAAAAATTAATCCCTTTGTGCTGAAATTAATATAGAAAACTACAGATTATCATATTTTTATATTTTTTGTTAAGTATTTCCCAAATACATTTTAATCTAGTTTGGGCTTCCTTTGGAATTTTACATTGATACTCCTGCTCTAAATAATCCTCTGAGATTGTAAATTGTAGATAAACATCCTTTAGTAGAGTGAGTTTCCTCATTTGAGACTTTGTTATGCTATTGAAATCATAGGTTCACATTGTTTATCCCTAATTATTATGGTTCAAGTAATCTAAAGAACTGTGACTGAAAGTAATTCTTATCACATTAAGAGTTATAAAAATAATTTTTTTTCTCATATTATTACAGAACCCCAGACTGGGTTTCATGTTGCTTTTAAGATGTTGGATACAGATGGAGATGAGACTGTTGAGAAAAAGGAATTCTTTAAGGTAAGTTGACTTAGGTTATTTTAGGTTAGTTGATTTAGGTTATTTTAGGTTACCTCAGATTTCTACATAGAAACTAAAAATGAATTGTGAAATTTTTTTATTTATTCTTATTTTGTACAAATAATGTCTTTTTATACATTACTAAAATATTCTTTTTTAAGAGTAAACATAATGCCCCCTCCCCCAAGAAAATATAGACCCGCATAAGCGATAAAGGGGAGAGAAAAAATTAAAATTAATAATAATGATAATAGGAGGAGGAGGTATGGCCAGGTGGCACAGTGGACAGAGCACCAGCCCTGGAGCCAGGAGCACCCAAGCCCAAATCCAGCCCCAGACACCCAAGAATCACCCAGCTGTGTGACCCCATGCAAGCCACCCCCAAACCCATTGCCCTTCAAAAACCAAAAAAAAAAAAGGCATAAAATAGTAATGATAATAGTAGGGGCAGCTGGGGTGGCAGACAGATCACTGACCCTTGAGCCAAGAGCACCCAGGTCCAAATCCGGCCTCAGACACCCAACCATCACCCAGCTGTGTGGCCCCAGGCAGGCCACCCAGTCACATTTGCCCTGCAACACCACCACCCCCCAGAAAATAATAATAATAAAAAATGTGCTTCAGTCTGTATTCCAACACCAGCTCTGTTGCAAGTAGATCACATTCTTTTTTTTTTATTAAAGATGTTATTTATTTTGAGTTTTTACAATTTTTCCCCTAATCTTACTTCCCTCCCCCCACCCCCACAGAAGGCAGTTTGTCAGTCTTTACATTGTTTCCATGGTAAACATTGATGCAAATTGAGTGTGATGACAGAGGAATGATATCCTTAAGGAAGAAACATAAAGTATAAGACATATAGCAAGATCAGACAGTAAGATATCAGTGTGGGTTTTTTTCCTAAATTTAAGGTAATAGTCCTTGTTCTTTGTTCAAACTGTGCAGTTCTTTCTCTGGGTACAGATGGTATTCTCCATTGCAGAGAGCCCCAAATTGTCCCTGATTGTTGCACTGATGGAATGAGTGAGTCTGTCGAGGTTGATCATTGCCTCCATGTTGCTGTTTGGGTGTATTGTGTTTTTCTGGTTCTGCTCATTTCATTCAGCATCAGTTCATGCAAATCCCTCCAGGCTTCCCTGAATTCCCATCCCTCCTGGTTTCTAATAGAACAATAGTGTTCCATGACATACATATACCACAGTTTGCTAAGCCATTCCCCAACTGAAGGACGTTTACTTGATTTCCAATTCTTTGCCACCACAAATAGGGCTGCTATGAATATTTTTGTATAAGTGATGTTTTTACCCTTTTTCATCATCTCTTCAGGGTATAGACCAAGGAGTGGTATGCTGGATCAAAGGGTATGCACATTTTTTTTTTACAAATAATGTTTTTTATACATTAATAAAATATTCTTGTTTAAAAGTAAACAAAATACCCCCCAAAAAAATATAGACTCTCTGGAGCAGTAAAGGGGAGAGAAAAAAATTAAAATAAAAAAATAATAGTAATAATTGTAGGTTTGGCCAGGTGGCACAATGGACGGAGAACCAGCCCTGGAGCCAGGAGCACCCAAGCCCATATCTGGCCCCATACACCCAACAATCACCCAGCCATGTGACATGCAAGCCACCCCAACCCCACTGTCCTGCAAAAACAAAAAAAGAAAAAAAAGAAAAAAAGACCCAAAATAAAATAAAATAGTAATAATAGTAGGGGTGGCTGAGTGGCAGACAGAGCATTGGCCCTTGAGCCAGGAGCACCTGGGTCCAAATCCAGCCTCAGACACCCAATGATCATCCTGCTATGTGGCCCCAGGCAGGCCACCCAGCCCCATTTGCACTGCATCCCCCCCCAAAATAATAATAATAAAAAATGTGCTTCAATCTTTGTTCCAACACCAACAACTCTGTCTCAGGTAGATCACATTCTTTATGATAAGTCCATTGCAAAAATTATTTCCATATTTTTCCACCATTGCCTTTGCTGATCGCAACTCCGTCCTTTCGTATTTCTCCACTGCCATGTACTATATTTTCTCTCTCCTTTCACTCTGACTCTGCCATAGGGTAGCTGAGTGGCACAGCAGACAGATCCCTGGTCCTGGGGCCAAGAGGCCCCAAGCCCCCCTACCACCCCTTAGGCCCAGCATTCAATTGACCCTATGGTCCCAGACAGGCCATCCAATCCCAGCCCCTTGCAAGAGGTAAAAGTCCTTATGCCACGAAGATTTATGAGAGAGCATCTAAGACACAATCCACTCTTGTCACCATCTTGGCTCTGCTTGGATCACATTCTTTAGGAAAAGTCCATCACAAAAGTTACTTCCATATTTTTCTACCGTTGCCATTGCTGATCACAACTCCTTCCTTTTGTATTTCTCCACTACCATGTACTGTATTTTCTCTCTCCTTTCACTCTTGTCTCTGCTGTAGGGTAGTTGAATGGTGCAGCAGACAGATCCCCAGCTCTGGGGCCAAGAGGCCCCACACCCACATACCATCCCTTACCCAGTATCCAGCCAACTCTATGGTCCCGGACAGGCCATCCAATCCCAGCCCCTTGCAAGAAGTAAAAAAGAAAATGTGTTATATCTCACCACTCTCCCCCCATAGTCCATCCTCTCCTCCATCACTCACATCTCCCGCTTTCCCTCTGTCCTCTTTCCTCTCCTTACTCCAGATGTCTATACCCCATTGAATATATATAGATATAGATATATAGATATAGATATATAGATATATAGATATATATATATATATATATATATATATATATATATATATATACCTCTCCTAGCCACCTCTGATGAGGGCAAAGATTCCCTCATTCTCCCTCATTCCCCCTCACCTTCCCCCTTCCATATCATTGCAATAACTCATTGTAAGAAAGAACAATTTTATTATATGAAATATCTTAGCCTATTCCTCCTCTCCTTTTTCTTTCTCCCATTACATTTCCCTTTTATCTATTGACTCCATTTTTACACCACAATATATCTTCAAATTCAGCTTTCTCCTATGCTTCATCTATAAAATCTCCTACCTGCTCTATTAACTGAGAAGGTTCATATACAGGTTCATATGAGTATTATCAGTGTCATTTTTCTATACAGGAATACATCCAGTTCATCATCAAGTCCCGCATATTTTCCCCTTCTCCTCCACTCTCTATGCTTCACCTGAGTCCTGTATTTGAAGATCAAACCTTCTTTTCAGCTCTGGCCATTCCAACAGGAACATTTGAAATTACCCTGGTTCAATGAAAGTCCATCTTTTCCCCTGGAAGAGGACATTCAGTTTTGTTGGGTAGTTGATTCTTGGCTGCATTCTAAGCTCCTTTGCCTTCCAGTATATTATATTCCAAGCCCTATGAGCTTTTAATGTAGTTGCTGCTAAGTCCTGTGTGATCCTGACTGCAGCTCCACGATATTTGAATTGTGTCATTCTGGCTGCTTGTAATATTTTCTCTTTGACTTGGGAGTTCTGGAACTTGGCTATAATATTCCTGGGGGTTATTTTGGGGGGGGGCTCTTTCTGGGGGAGATAGGTGGATTCTCTCCATTTCTATTTTGCCCTCTATTTCTAGGATATCAGGGCAATTTTCCTGTAATAATTCTTTGAAAATGATGTCAAGGCTCTTTTCCTGGTCATGACTTTCAGGTATTCCAATAATTTTTAAATTATTTTTCCTAGATCGGTTTTCCATATCAGTTGTTTTTTCAATGAGATGTTTTCACATTTTCTTCTAATTTTTCATTCTTTTGGTTTTGAAGTATTGAGTCCTGCTTACTCGTAAAATCAGCAATCTCCCCAAGTTCTGTTCTTTGTCTGAAGGATTTGTTTTCTTCAGAGAGTTTTCTTATCTCCTTTTCCATCTGGCCAATTCTGCTTTTTAAAGCATTCTTCTCCTTAATAACTTTTTGAACTTTTTTATCCATTTGACCTATGCTGGTTTTTTAACATGTTATTTACTTCAGCATTTTTTTGGATCTCCTTGACTAAGCTGCTGACTTCATTTTCATGTTTTTCCTGCATCTCTCTCAGTTCTTTTCCCAGTTTTTCCTCTATCTCCCTCACTTGATTTTCAAAGTCTTTTTTGAACTTTGTCATGGCATGAGCCCAATTTCTATTTTTCTTGGAGTCTTTAGATGCAGGAGCTTGTGCTTCCTCATCTTCAGATTGAGTGTTTTGATCCTTCTTGGGATCATAGATAATGTATTTCTCAATGGTGTTCATCTTTTTTCTCTGCTTACTCATTTTCCCCAGCCTGAGCCTGGTTTGGGGGTGCTTCCTGAGCTTTTGGGACACTCCCACAAGGATCTCAGTGTGTGAGGCTCTGTCCTCCCTCCTGGTCTGTAAATGACCATAAGTGCCCCCCTCTGCCATGGGGCTGAGGTGGGGGGACCCTGCCGTTCTATGGGGTGGACCTAGACTACAATCAGGATCTGAATGTGGTCAGAGCCCGAGAGTCTTGTTCTAGGGGCAGAGGACAGAGTTCGGTCGTCTCTCTCTCTTTCTTCACTCCCCTCCCTAGGCTCAATGGGCTCATGCCCTGGGGGCTCCTGCTTACCTGCTCTGCTGCTTCTGTTCCCTGGATATGGGCTTCCCTGGCCGTGCTGTGTGCCCTGAGGGCTGAACTTCACTTGCTCACTCTAGCAAAGGTTCCCCGTTCCCCCAAGTTGTGCCTGGTGCTCCCCGGGGCATAGGTCAGGAAACCTCCCCCCCCCCCCCCCCCCGCAGCTTCCAGTGCCCTGGGGCTCCCTCTGGGAGGCTGAAGTTCCTTCACTCTGGTGGGCCACCCCTCCGATCCCATGGTGCTCTTTTCCAAGTTACCTTGGGTTGAAGAATTGCTTCACTGGATCCCTCTGTGGGTTCTGTCTCTCAAAAATGTAGTTAGAGTCCTTAGTTTATAAGTTTTGCTCCCGAGCAGCTGAGAAAAGGCCCTCTCCTGTCACCATCTTGGCTCCGCCCCCCGAAATACTCTTTTAATGTTAGTGTTGTCATTTTGTCTTTCCATAAAAATGGAATTTTTATTTTTAAAAAATAAAATTATGTTTACTGAGTGAATAATAAATGTATCAAAAACCATCATTATTAAAATTTAGAACTCAAAGTGAAAGATAACTTTTGGAATAGTATTTGTATGTAAATTTAAAGAACAGTGAATACAAAAAATACAGAGAAGACTCCACTCACATCTCCAGCTGCCTGTGGGACATCTCAAAATGGATGTCCCATAGACCATCTAAGCTAAACTTTTACAAAACTGAACTCATTCTGTATACCATCACACACCCTTGTCCTCTTTGTAACTTTTCTATTACTGTTGAAGGTACCAGCATCCTCCCACAGTCACCCAGTTTTCTTACATTCTCTCATCACCCCCATATCTAATCTGTTGCCAAGTCCTTTCAGTTCTCACTTTGTAACATCTGTCATATACTGCTCTTTCTTTACTTGACACTGTCACCACTGTGGTTTAGACACTTGTCACATAATGCCTGAAATTATGCGGAAGCCTCCTGCTTAGTAGGTGATCTTCCTACCTCAAATCTTTATCCTACAGACCATTTACCATTTATCTTCCTAAAGTAAACTCCTGTGTTTTCCTATCACTTCAAAGAACAAATATACTAAAACCTCTGTTTGACATTTCAAAATCCCTTTTTACTTGGACTCCTCCTACCTTTCTAATACTTTCTCTCTCTCTCTCTCTCTCTCTCTCTCTCTCTCTCTCTCTCTCTCTCTCTCTCTCTCTCTCTCTCTCTCTCTCTCATACTCTAATCTAAAAGCACTAGCCTCCTTGGTGTTCCTCTCCTGACTCCTTGCATTTCCACTGAATGTTGCCCATACTTCTCATCTTTGTCTCCTGGTTTCCCTGAGGTTCATCAAGTCTCAGCTAAACCCCCCTTCCACAAGAAGCCCTTCCTGATCTATGTTAATGCTAGTGCCTTCCCTCTGTTGGTTATCTCCAACTTTACCTGGACATAGTTACTTATATTTTGTCTTCATTAGACTGTGAACTTGAGAGCAGAGATTTTTGCCTTTCTTTTTATCTCCAGTGCTTAGCATAAATCCTGGTACTTTAATAAATGCTTGTTGATTGAAATAAGCAAAACTAGGAAAATAGTATTTAAAAATTACTATAGCAGTGGAAGTAGAAAGAAAACCATAAAATTAAAATTGAGTGTTCTCATTTGATAATGGCCAAGCTTGACCTAAAATATATATATATATATATATATATGAAAAGGTACCTAACCCTTATTTATATAAATAGGGGTCTGTTTGTGTGAAAGACTAAAACATGAGACTTGCAACCAGCTTAATAATTTTGTTGCTTTATTTTCCTCTTTTGCTATAAAAGATAATTCTCTGGGGAGCCCCAAGGGGAGATATATTGGGCAATATATGTGATTTAAAAATAGACACCCATAATTTTAAATAGGTTGAAGTCAAACAAAAGTTAAGCATTTTTAAAATGAATATTAACAAGCTTAAGAAGCTAATTTAAAGGGTTTCATAAGTACAAAAAAAATACATAAGAAACTTGCCCAAATTAGTGTAGAACTATTTGTAAGGAAGACCATTTTTAAGAATTCACAAAGGAATGGCAAAGTACCTAAAAATAGGAAAGTTTAATGTAATACCTCATTTTTTAAGGAAAATTAGGTGAATACTAGGAGAAACAATTAGTATAATAACAGTTTCCAAATGTCTGAAAGACCTAGTATTAGCTGATAAATGATAGTTTGATAAAGATCAATGCTATCAAATAAGTTCTCTTTCTGTATCATAGTAAAAGGGCTTTATAGATTGAAGAGGAAAGTAATATATAATTTTTCATAATAACAAAATCTTTTTTGCCATACTTATCAATATATTTAACCTTAGTACTTCAGGGATCCATGATTTTGTTAATGTGGAAGCATTGACATATACAGAGCCCAGTACTTTATAGTCTTCATGAGTTTCTGTGGCCAAAAGATATTTACTCATACTTCTGCTGATGAACCTTTTCAGGCCTTAGGTGGGCCTCAAATGACAAGAGTCCATCTTCCAACCTTGTACCTTTCAGCTTTTCTAGTTTGCTGCAGTCTGCCAGACCTTATACTATCTTGATACAACTTACAAATACAAATATAAACACAGTTTAAATGTGTGTATGTTGAGGACGAAAGAGGAACCTGAAAGAAGGGTAATGCTAGAGGGAAGGCCTAACTAACCATGTTTCCTTTTCTAAATGTTACTAAACTGCAAATGAATGTAATGCTGTCAAGATATTTGTAAATTTTAACAAAAAAATGCTAAAATATCTTATACTATTTTTGTGGAAAATATGAGATCTGAACTAGATAATAATGGAATGTAGAGCTGATTGAATGACCAGACTCAGAATGGTCATTAAAGGTTCCATGTCAGCTTGGAAGTCTGCCTCCAGTAGATGGCCCCAATGATCTGTATTTGCCATATATGGTTTAGTATTTTTTCAATGATGTCATTTTTATCCATATATTTTAAGTTTAATTTTTGATAGCTTTTTGTTTTTATGCCACTGTTATTTCCATATATATATATGTATATATATATATATATGTATATATATATATACATATATATATATATATATACATATATATATATATATATATCCTTCCCTTGTCCCCTTTCCAGTCATCCTTTATAACAAAATATAAAAAAGGAAAAAAAGGGGAGGGAGAAAAGTAATTCTAACATATTAACATAGACATCAAACATCTGACAGTTTATGCAATGTTGCACATCCATAGTAGTCAGCTCTTCAAAGAATTGGAAAGGAGGTTCATTTTCTGTTTTCATCTTTTAATCAACCTTGATTCTTACAATAAAAAAGCACTCGTTTTTGTTGTGAAGATTTTTTGTTCTTTTTCACATGCCCTGTTATAGTCATTATGTATATTCCTGGTTCTTCTTATTTGTATCAGTTCATACAAGTCTAAATTGCCATGATTCTGTTTTCTTCATATTTATTATTTCTTACTACAAGATATTTCATTACATTTGTGATCCACAATTTGTTAAGCCATTCTGCAATCAATAGACCTCAACTTTCTTCTTTATTACCATAAAAAAGTGCTGTTATAAAAATTTTGCTTTATATGACATTTTTCTATATTTTGTCTCCTTAGGGGCATATGTCTAACAGAATCTGGGTTAAAAGATGTAGACATTTGGGGTCATTTTATTAGCATAATTCCAGTTTACTTTCTAGAAGGTTAGGACATTTCACAGTTCCACCAATTGTGAATTAACATACTCTCTTTCCATGATGATTCTATAATTTAAATTGTCTGTACCAGTCTTTCTTTTAATTTTCAATTCTTCTGATAATTTCATCTTCTTTGAGTTTACCTGTTGGGAAATAGTTTTCAGTCTTACCTATTTTTTTTCTAATAGTCAATAAATTAATAAATATTAAGTACCTATAATGTGCCAAGCATCTGCTAAGAGCTGAAGATACAAAAGGAGGCAAAAAATAATTCCTGTCCTCAAAGAGTTCACAGTTAATGGAGAACATGCAAATAAATATATAAAAACAAGCTATATGCAGGATAAATAGAAAATAAATGACATAAGGAAGGCACTAGAATTAAGAGGAATTGGGAAAGACTTTCTGTAAAAGATGGATTTTTAGCTGAGAATTAAAAACACCAGGAAAGTCATTAGGCAGAGTTGAAAAGTATTCCAGATATGGAAGATGAAGAAAATGCCCAGAGTCAAGAGAAGGAATGACTTGTTAATAAAACAGCAAAAAAGCCAGTATCACTGGATTAAAGAGTACTTTGTAGGGAGTCAAGTGTAATAAGACTGGAAAGGTAGGAGAGAACTGGATAGTGAAGAGATTTGGACTCTAAACACAACATTTAGTATTTGATCCTGGAGGCAAGAGGGGAGCCTATGGAATTTATTGAAGAGGGAAAGATCAGACCTGACCAGAAAAATCTGACTGAATGGGAAATGGATAGGAGCAGGAAGAGACTTGAGGCAGACACATCCACTCAAAAGCTAATGTAATAATCCAGGTGTGAGGAGATGAGGGTCTGTCTCACTGTGGTGGCAGTATCAGAGACGTCATATTCAAGAGATATTGCAAAGGTGAAATAAAAAGACCTTGACAACTGCTTAGATATTAGGGGGTGTTGGGGGGGGGGAGAATACTGTGAAGTGCAACCTGAATCCTAGGTTATAAGCCTGAGAAACTAGGAGGAAGATTTGCCCTCCATAGTATTAGGAAGGTACGGTTTAGAGAGAAAGGTAATTAGTTATGTTTTAGGCATGTCTAAGTTTAAGATATTTTGTGGACATCCAGTTCAAAATATCTGAAAAAAAAAATGTTGGAGATGTGAGCCTGGAGCAGAGAGGTTGAGGAGGTAGATTGTGAATAATCAGCATAGAGCTAGGTGGTGCAGTAGATAGAGCACTGGCCTTGGAGTCAGGAGTTCCTGAGTTCAAATGCCACCTAATAATTACCTAGCTGTGTGGCCTTGGGCAAGGCCACTTAACCCTTGTTAAAAAAAAAAATAATCAGCATAGAACCAATAATTAAATCCTTGTGAACTGATGAGATCACCAAGTGAAATAGTATACAGGAAGAAGACATACTCTTTATTTATCTTGAATATCAGGCACTTATTAAAGATCATAAATTTAGAGTAGCAAGGGACTTCAGAGGACATTTGATGCAAAGATTTTCTTTTCTCCAGTCAACAGTTTCTTTTCATATCCTAGCTGAATTGATTTTGTTACTTTGTTAAGAAAATTAAGACTATTTTATCAGTAGTGCTTTCATCACAACTTGGCAACTGTTGTCTTCACACAAACAAAAAGATATATTGTTATCTATCTACTAGTCAGGCATTTAGTCTAATAAAACATTGAATATAAGAAATATTTTATTTTACCAGACATTTCATTTACCAGGCTTGTTTGTATCCAAACCCACAAGCAATCATGCTACCTCATCTTTCTCCTCTAGTGAGCCTCTCTCAAAAAATCTATATAGACCTCCTTAGAGTACTGCCCTGGGGGGCAGCTAGTGTTGCAGTGGATACAGCACAGGCCCTGGAGTCAGAAGTACCTGAGTTCAAAATCGTCCTCAGACACTTCATAATTACCTAGCTGTGTGGCCTTAGGCAAGCCACTTAACCCCATTGCCTTGCAAAAAAAATAAAGAGTACTGCCCTAATAGTATTCTCCTTTTTTTTAATTTAATTTTTTCTCAATTACATGTAAATCAAAAGATTTAACATTTGCTTTTTAAAACTTTTGAGTTTCTGGGACAGCTAGGTGGCTCAGTGGATAGAACACCAGCCCTGGAGTCAGGAGTACCAGAGTTCAAATGTAGCCTCAGACACTTAATAATTACCTAGCTGTGTGGCCTTGGGCAAGCCACTTAACTCCATTGCTTGGCAAAAAAAAAAAAAAACTAAAAAAAACTTGAGTTTCAAATTCCTTTTCTCTGTCTCCTCTCTCCTTGAGAAGACAAGCACTTTGATATTGATTTTATATATATATATAAAGTATTCAGACTTTCTAGAAAGGGCAGGTAATTGGAAATAAATTGAAATCATTAGTTTTTCAGTCCTCCTCAACACAGCACAGTTCATAAGACTCTGCAAACCAGAAAGTGGAAAAGTCTAGTTATATTCCTCATCATGGCTCAATGTCTCATTTATCAGTTCAGGCTTTTAAAGTTCCCAACTTGAACCAGCTTCTTTCTTTTATTCTCTATTCTGTATTATTTTATTTCAAATATAAACTTAGGAACTTCTCACAATTGCAGCTTCCCTATAACCTCTGGATCACTATGACCATATGGTTCTCTGGAAGAGTCATGTGGCTATACCCAAGCCTTTCTCCAGGAAACTGAATCTATATCTTGTACAGCTTATTTCTTCTCTATAGTCAACCTTTTTATCATTATATCTATATATCCAATCATTTTACCTTGTCTTAGGAATTTCATACAATGTTCAAAAGATGGCAAAGGAAAATAAGAAATTTATCTTGCTCCCAAGGCACAACTAGGTGGATACAGATCTAATTAGAGGATCCCATATTGGGGAATACTCAGATTCTTACATCTAGAATATTTCATTTTATAGCCCTTTCCCTAGTCTTTCAGAATTTGAATACAATTTGAGTACACCCTACCTTGCTGCTTATACATATATTCATGAATTCTTCAAAATAAATAAACAGAATAAGTAAGGAGTTTGAAATACTAAGAAGAGTTGATGTATACCAAATCCAAAAGTCATTGTGGGTGACTGTTTCACTAGTCTTTATTTTTATAATCTCAACTAGTGAAATTACCCTTGAAGGAAAATATATTTAGTTTGATACTTTCTGAAATAATTATATTTTGTGGGAGCCCATAACCAGAAATTATTGTTGATTTCTATATATCTTGTTATCAAAGCTTCCTGTTACATAATCTCAAATAATAGAAAGAGCAATTTTCCATTTCCTTTCACTTATGTGAATTATTTTTTATGAGATGAACATAAATGATAAAAACAGGATCAAAGACAAAAATCTAGTTAATTTTGATAAATGGTACATCTACTTATTGGCAGAGTTAATGGTTCAGTAGCAAAACTATTACTAGTATAAATTTCTAGATGGTGTTTTTTATTGAAAAAAAATCAAACCATTTTAGTAGAATATCTTTATTACATTTGATTTTTCCTAGAATATTATTTTATGAGGCTTTTTGGTTGTGTTTTTAATAAATGTGAATGTCTTTAGAATAGTGTTTCTTTAAGGTAATTTAAGTTCACCTTGCTTCTTCTTTTCCATTTCCAGAATAATGTCTTATACTCAGAGGAAAAAAAAGAAAAACATTCTTTATATCCTCTCTACAAACTTCCAATTAAACTGGATTCATATTTAGTTTAAACAAAAGTTTTGCCAAATAGTCATAAAGAATTTGTAGTTCAAAAAAATAAAAATTTTTTAAAAATTTAAAAAAAAAGAATTTGTAGTTCATAAAGTTGGATGTTTCCTATTTACTTCCCTACCTACCTACCTACCTACCTATAGCTAGTGAAAGGTTGAGCTCCTTAGCAAGCTGTAATTTTAGACCATGTGGTATGAAATTAGGCACAAATTTCCAAACCACCCATACTTATGTTATCAAATCTATCGCTGTCAAAGTATGCCAATTTTAAAATGCAGTAGAGCTTAACCCTAATAATTCCTTTTATCACTTCTTGAAATGCTCTTATACTTGACAATAAATAATAAGTCTTAATAACTAAACACCCTTCGATAGGAATACCAGAGCAAAAGCTGTATCATCCTAAATTCTTTGATACAGAAAAACTAAAACCAGACATTTGAATAAACATAGTCCTTTTTTATTCACCCATTCACCAGAATTTTTATAATCATTTGCCAATAAGAGTTTGGAAAAAATGTACTACAGTATTTTAAATGCCTTACAAGAAAGAACAGGAAAACAAGCTATGAAACACCCCCCCAATATCCTATAATTATAGTTTATAAGATATTAAGGCATTTAGCCCTGTCAAATAATTCAAAATTCCTTGTCTTTAAAATAAAAACTATGATGCAGATTTTCTAAAATTCCTTCTTCCTATTGATTTTTTGATGTTTTTATTGGTTTGTGTTCATTGGTTGCTTAATGGTAGTGGTGGTAAGAAAACAGTGGTAATCAAAAATCACCAAACCACTTTTGGATTGTTCTGTATATTCAAACATTTGCTAATTATCATCTATGTGCAAGGTATTGCTGTTATGTGATAGATTAAATTATAAAGAAAAGCATGTATCCCAAACAATCAATTCTTTAAGTAAGAAATATAACTAAGAAATCACTTTGGGAAGGGAGGAACCCTGACATTGTGAATTTCCTTTTTTAAGCATAATTAGAAACCTAATTTTCTCCCTTAAAATTATTATTTTATAATAATTAGAGACCTAAGATGTCTCTCTTACTAAGAAATGAGAGAATCTTCTCATAAAAATTTAAGATCCAGTTTGTTTATGATCAGATTTTTAAACTGTGATTGATTATAGGTCCTAATAAAATCAAAGTAATTTCATTAAGATGCATATTTAAGATTTGAATTTAAAATAAAACCTCATTAAATACAGTAATTGGTAAAGGATAGTCTAGATAAGTATCCAAAGTTTAGAATATTTTTTCAAGAAATGCAATTCTTTTTACTTTCAAGTACACAGAGTAATGAACTATAAAATAAATACTTTGATTAGAATCAACATTTTTAATTATAAACAAATTATACAGTGATTTTTTAAGACTTAAAAATAGTTTGCTGTCTAAACTAGACTTAATTTGTTTCCCTGTAATCTTAATTATTACTGTTAATTTAATCATCCTTTTTCTTATAGGCAGCAGGAAAACTTTGACTTTGTTCTGAATTCCAAAGTGCATCTGTATTTATTGTATTTACTTATATTTTATACTGAATTTATCATATTTATTTATACTACCATATCTGCTTTTTAGTATTACAGTGTTCAAGTTGCACATTACCCAACACTGTTTGGAAGTTAGGACAAGTGCTTGGGGAGCTGGTTATCCTGATTTTGGATTATATATGCTCTCCCTTCTATTCATTACCATCAATCCCTCAAGAATATAATCTTCCCAACTTAATTTTATTTCTTAGGATTCTCTAGCATCTGTATTTATCTGTTCCTTCCCTCCCCCCAACATTCCATGCTACTGTTTGGATGCTTTGTTTTTTATGCTTACCATTTGATTCCTTACTTCCTCCTTACTGCCTATTCCCCATTACTCATCTGTCAAATTTTAAACTCTTCTATGAAGCCTTAGGGGCAGCTATGTGGATAAGTTGAATAGAACTCCAGGCCTAGAACAAGGAAGACCCGAGTTCAAATGCAGCAGCAGAAACTCTGTGACACTGGGCAAGTTAATTAATTCTGTTCTCTTCAGTTTTTTCCATCTATAAATTGAACTGAAGAGAAATGGCAAATCACTCCAGTATCTTGACTAAGAACACTCCAAATGGGATCACAAAGAGCCTGAAGTTACTGAACAATCAAAAAATGAAGCCCTATGTTATTCTACTTCTTTCCCTTTTACTGACTCCTATTGCATCTATAGCCGTTAAAACATTTAATATTGAAACATTAAAACAGTTAATATTCTTTTATTTTCATTTGCAAGATATTGGGGTCAAGCAACTTGCCCAAGGTCACACAGCTAGGTAATTATCAAGTGTCTGAGACAGGATTTGAACTCAGGTCCTCCTGACTCCAGGGCCAGTGCTTTATTCTCTGTGCCATGTAGCTGCCCCTATCAGTTAGTTTTCTATAGTGTGTTTCGTGTATATTTGTCATCCAACTAGCCTAAACTCCTGGGGCAGCTACATGGTACAGTATATAAAGCACCGGCCCTGGAGTTAGGAGGACCTGAGTTCAAACTCAGCCTCACATACTTAATACTTACTTAGCTGTGTGACCTTGGGCAAGTCACCAAACCCTACTGCCTTGCAAAAAAAAATCCTAAGCTACTTTATGGAAGGGACTCTGTATTCTTCACAGCACCTTAATATAGTGGTAAAAACACCTCAAGTATCCATGGACCACTTGCCTTAGAAAAATGCTTGACACATAATAAGTACTTAATAAAATGCTTGTTGATTGACTGAGTGATAGCACTAGACTAGGGAACATGCAGGAAACCAAATAATTCTAATAGCTGACTTTTATATAATACTTTTAAGATTTATGAAGTTCTTTATATACATTATCTAATTTGATACTAAAAATTATTATGAATTATGAAGATTACCTATATGTCCCCCAAATTAAATACCATAAAGCATAGCTAACCAAGAAAGAATAATAAATTCACTGGAGGCAAGAATACAAAAAAGGAACCAACAATAATAAAGCCTATGGCTTCAAATATCTGGTCTCACATGCCCACAGAACTTAGTAGAGGTCCTAACTCAAGGAGGCAAATTTGACCTCAAAGGTATCATCAAACTTTTTAAAGATTTAAAACACACAACTGAACCATGGCTTTGGATAAGTATATCTCATTCCAGATAAACAGAAGAGCTAAGGAGGGGAGGAAGCAAGGGAAAGAAATATCATTATATATATTAAGAAAGTATACTATACTCATGTGAGGAAATTTAGTAAACAGAGGAAAGAAACAGGGCAGAGAGTATTGGGTGAAGGTCAATAAAAGGAGAAACAAGTCAGTTTGTCTTGGGAATATTCAACAGACCACCTGAACAGAAAAAAAAGAATTAAAGGAGTGTGGGAAACATCACTAGCCTGGCAGAGAGGCATGAATATGTAATGATAGATAAATTCAACTAAACAGACATCTGCTGAAACTCTGCCTCTGCCTAAAGCAGAGTAATTAATAATTTCTTGACTAGCTTGGGGATGATTTCATTCTTCAAAAGGTAGAACCAACAAGGGGGAATTCTATTCTGAATCTGAATCTCAATAACAGAGAAATTGATGGGAATCCTGAGGCAAAATGACCAGTGCTCTCTAGATTTTGTGGAAGACTAATTAAGGAAATCCAAGCATATTCAGACTTGTTCCTTAGGTTTTGGGAAAACAAATTTCAAAGATTCATAGAAAAGATGGGTAGGATACCATGGAGTAAAATGCTTCAGAGAAAATAATCCAAGTGGAATTGGAAATGTTCAAGAATGCAGTTCAGAAGATATGAAAGGAAACAGTGCCAATGAAGAAAAAAATGAGTTTTGTCTGAACAAATGGATACATAAGGAGCAACCAAGATAGATTTTTTAAAAGATTGAAACAGAAGATGGAAGCAAAGCTTGGTAATGGAGAGTGAATATGAGTATGGCACAGCCCTATAAAAATAGTTTGAGAGAGTTAAATCTCAGAATGAGGTGGTGAGGGAATTAAGGACCAAAAAAAAAAATTCCTTTTTTTTAAACCATATTGGGGGGGGGGGGTGGCTCAGAAAAGGACACAGACCTCTTCTTGGATTGGATGAAAAGGAAGAGCTGTTCAGTTCTAATTGTGCTTCTGGATTATTTGCCAAGAAGTATGACCTCTGTACTGAAAATGACAGAACAACAATGACTCAACAGGAAGATGCATAAAATAAGTGGCAGGCTTTCATCACCTCATGCCTGGATAATTGCAGTAGCCTGCTGGTGGGTCCGACTGCCCCAGTGTCTTCCTACTCCAGTCCTTCCCCCATTCAGCCCCAGTGATCCTCCTAAATAGAAGGTCCAGTTTTGTCATTACCTTTCTAAATAAATTCCAGAGATTCCTTATTGCCACCAGAAACAAGTTCAAAATACTCTGCATTCAAAACCCTTCACAATCTAGTCCCCTCCTACCTTTCCAGTTTCATTACCTCTTACTCCCCAGTACATACTTTTTATTGCAGTGACACAGGTCTTTCCAAAAGTCACATCCCCTCTCTATGGGCTCAGAGTATATTTTCTCTGGCTGTTCTGATGTCTGGCATGATCTCTGTCTTCCTCTTCACCTCTTGGCTTCCCTGCTTTCCTTTAAATCCCAACTAAAATCTTGTCTTCTACAGAAAACATTTTTTAACCCCCTTTAGTTCCATTCCCTTCAATCTTTTAATTTCTTATTTATCCTGTGTATCATTTGTTCTTAAATATTTGTTTGCTTGTTGTCTCCTTGAGGGCAGGGATTGTCTTTTGCCTCTTTTATATATCCCAAACACTTGGCTACTGCCTGACAGATAGTAGGGGGTTTGATAAATCCTTTCTGATTGTACTTCTAGCTTTGTGTTGTCTACAAATCTTATAAAAGATTTTTAAAAGCATCTATACTTTTATCTAGATTCTTGATAAAACTGTAAAGTAGCATAGAATGAGGCACAGATCTCAGGGTTATTCTCTTGGAAGCAGTCTTCAAAATTTATGTAAAGCATTAATGTCTACTTTTTGGTCCCAGCAAATAAAATCATAGACACTTGAAGGAACTTAATCTAATCCAACATTACAGTTTTGCAAAGGAGGTACCAGGTCCAAGGAGATTGTGACTTACCCATGGTCACATGGCTCATTAGTGACAGAGCCAAAAATATAACCAGAATATTGTTTTGATAAAGTATGCTCTGATCAAAGACTTTTAGCAGCAGCACCTGCACTGAAATCTATTTAAAATACTTCAAAATATTTTTTAAATATTTGGACTTACTCTCTCCTCCCTCTCTGTGTACTTGACATAAATAAAAGTACAACTGGTTAAAATATTATGTTAATGAAATTTTCACCAAACTCTAATTGATCTTTCTCAAATTAATAAAATATTACTTTATCTAAAAACTTTGAGGCCAGTAAGAGTCTACAGGAAGAGGGTACCAGCCAGATAATTAAACAAAACAAGGAGATGAGGCAGAAAAGAAAGGAAAGATCAACCTATAAGGTGGAAGAATTCAGAAGGGTCAAGTTATTTTCATATTAAAAGTAAAAAATAAATAAAACAAAAACTTTTTAGAAATGTTGTACTTATATTGGAATAAGGTGCTCCAAAGGGGGAGAAAATATAAAAAGGCAGTGGGGTGCCATGTTTTTGTTTTGTGTTTTTTTGTTTATGTTTTACAAATAACTTTTGATAAAATAAGTGTAAAACACCAAAAAAAAAAACAGTGATTAATAAATAGAAAAACATCTAGAAATAAATAATAGATTAAGAAGCTTTTCCTAATAGATTTTATTCTAGTGTTTTCCCTTTGCTAATTTAATCAGAAATCATTGTTCTTTTTTGCTCTCCATTTGAGGATTATCATCCTGAAAGGTAGGTTGGTTTTAATATATGCTGTCATATAACATTATGTACATATATAATTAGACATATACATGTAGTAAAACTGACTTAAACTTATAGTTGATAAAATAGAAACTTTGAAACAATGTTAGCATTTCATTTATTAATCATAATTTTATAGAGAGCTTACTCTAAATGAGTATTAAACTTGAAAAGTTCAGATAAACTGCAATTCCAAGCATTGAAATATGAACTTTGAATTATTTATGAATATGATCAAGAATTAAAAACCTGTGTTATTTTGCAGTGCCTACGAAAAGATAATTCAAACTGATTCAAACTAAATTATTGTTTTATAGTGTATTTATATATATACTCTTTTCCTTGGAAGGAAAGAATGCTACAGTGTATATAAAAGTATGCAGAAAAACATGAATAAGAAACTTTAATTAATATGGAATTTAATATGATCAGCAATAAGAAGTCAACCAAACAATTCAAATTTAAGTCACTTATTAGTTTTATAAACCAGAGAAAAATTTTTTCAATGACATTCTCTGTAATTTACTTTTAGCTTCAGAAGATTATTAGTAAACAGGATGACCTGAGGAGGGCTACAAGTGCTGAAACAGTGGACCAGGTAAAGTATAGCAATAAGCAAATACAGTATTTGTTCAATTTCTCCAACATGTGTACTTAATTCTGTTTTTTCTAGAGGATATCAAAATGTATTTTGTACAATATGCATATAACTCACTGCTCAAAAACATACAATGATTTGCCATTGTTCAAAGGAAAAAATATAAACTGCCTGGCATTCAAGGCTTGCCACAAAGACCCTCAGTTCAACCACTCTTTCCAACTGGATTTCATTCTACTTTCCTTCATGTACTCTATGGTACAAACAGCCATCCTTGGGCTTGACCTACCTACTCCCTCTCCTCTTTGCTTTTTAGGTTTTTGCAAGGCAAATGGGGTTTCAGTGGCTTGCCCAAGGCCACACAGCTAGGTAATTATTAAGTATCTGAGGCTGGATTTGAACTCAGGTACTCCTGACTCCAGGGCCAATGTTCTATCCACTGCACCACCTAGCTGCTCTCCTCTTTGCTTTAATGCCAACCTCTCTGCATAAGAAGTCCTTATCTGTACTTCTTGTTTAAATTTTTCTTTCCTCCAGAGGCCAGAGGAGGAAAGGTAACTAAGTGATGGCAGCAGACAGTCAGAATGTGGCAATGAGAAGCAAGAAATAGACCTACTCTTCCTCCCCACCTAATACAATAGGGATGAGGAAAAAAAGATACTCATTGCTGGATAGGATGAAGAGATATACAGTGTCTTCTAAGGGGATTAGAGTAAAAATTTTACAACTGCAGTGGGGGCAGGGGGAAAGAAGGTAGGTAGAGCAATGGATAGAGCACTGACCCTGGACTCATAAGAACCTGAGTTCAAATTTGACCCCAGACACTTGATACTTACTAGCTGTGTGATGTTGAGCAAGACACTTAACCCTATTCCCTAGCAAATAAAAAATAAAAACTGTACATTGAAGATTCCAGAGAGCAAAGCCTTTCCTCTCAGTATAACTAAGAAAGTTCTGGACCATGCATATTGCCCCACCCTCACCCACCTACCCATTCCTCAACCAACCTATCATCTAACAGTTATAGTAAAAAAAAAAATTAATATGGTAATTTTGGTTATTTTTGTAAGGTACACTTATTTTTTCTTTCTTCAAAGAAATAAATCTCATGTTAAACATGTAATCTTATATTCAAGCCAATATACTTCTCTTTTCTCCTTTTGGGAATAAAGATCTGTTGTTACATGCCCACCCTGTTATACCTTTGGGTATAACACAGCCCATTATGATTTAATTCATTACTGATTTGCCCTTCCCAAAGTCAATTCTGCATTGTAGAATAACATTTTTTAAAATTATCTATTTCCCCACTTGCCCTTCAATAGAGACTCACTAACTCCTATTCCTTCAGGAGATCATCTTTAATCATCTACTATCTAATCACTATAATCTACTATCTAATCTAAAAGACTGAGCCCTCAGTCTACTCTTTTATCATCCTGTATATCAAAACAAACAAAAAATATTCTAAAACCTCTCAAATGTTCTATCAGCCACCTATAATATCTCAAATATATCAGTCATCATTTAAAAAATTGACTTGTTACCAAAAGAGAAATTTTGTTTTAATAATTCTGTGTATCTTTCCACCCAATTTCTGAATTAGTCTACCCTTTGGTACTTATTTAATATAGTACATAATCCATACTTTGGAAAGAGAGGAGAGTAGCAAAAGGAGAGGAAGCAAAGGGAAGAGTAGAACATGAATGATTATTCAACAAAGGAGTCTAAAAGGAGCAATTTTAACAGGTAGTAAGTGCAACAAAATTGAATATGTCTGGAGAGCTAAGAGAAGAAAGCATTTAAGAAGAAAAGATGATCAACAGTGTCAATTGCTACAAAGATATCAAGGAGGATTAAAATGACAAGTCTATTTAGTATTGAGGTAATTTACCTTTGTAAAGAGCAACTTGAGTAATGGGGTTGGAAACTGGATTACAAGAGACCAAGAATTGAATAGAATTCAAATTACTAAATTTAAATAGTTTTTTCCCAAGGAGTTTGACCATGGAGGTGGCTAGGTGGCGCAGTGGATAGAGCACCAGCCCTGGAGTCAGGAGTACCTGGGTTCAAATCTGGTCTCAGACACTTAATAATTACCTAGCTGTGTGGCCTTGGGCAAGCCACTTAACCTCATTTGCCTTGTAAAAACCAAAAAAAAAAAAAAAAAAAAAGGAATTTGACTATGAAAGGGAAGACAAATATAAGATTTAAAGCTTTATGCCCTCAGAAATCATTTCAAACTGTCCATCTTAAAAATGAGGAAACTAGGGCTTAGAAAATTTTAATGTTTGTCCCAGGTAGGAAGAAGTTTAAATACTTTGGCCACATAATGAAAATGCTGGACTCATTGGAAAAGACCTGATGTTAGAAAAGATTGAAGGCAAAAGAAGCAGGGAATGGCAGAAGATGAAATGGATAGTGTCATGGAAGTAATGAACATGAGCCTGGACAGTCATAGAGATGTAATGGAGAAAAGAAGGACCTGGAATGCTATTTTGGTTCATGGGATCATGAAGAGTTGGGCATGACTGAACAAAGTATTAGAGATGAGATTTGTATCCACGTCATCTGATTGTAACTAATACTGTTCTTTCTACTAAATTATCCTGCCCAGTACTTTTGTTTAATAATATGCTTTTAAATATAAAATTTGTCCTACAAATCCACAATTCTCTAAAGAGAATGGTCCTGCTGAACTCACTTAAGAAAAAGAATTCTAAAAAAAAAATTCTAATTTTGATATTCTCCATATGGCAAAAACACACACTGATAGAACATGTTTTAAATACTCTTCTAATTAGATTAGATGTTAAGATTGTTAAGTGTAAAACTAAATACAGCTGTAGTTTTACCAAAAATTCATTTTTAATTACCATGGGTATTGTTTTTCAGTCTATTCTTGACAGCACAGATGTTTCCAAGTTTTCCTTGTTCTTTCTGTTGTTTGAAAGGATTTTTCATTTGTAAATATATTTTCTCTTGATTTTATATATTTCTCCCCATAAGATCAAACACAAATGGCTCAATCATTGCTAAAAATAAAAGGAAATAAAAAAATCTGAAAGACCAAAATATCTTTCAAACATTTTCTTATCTAAACATTATGTATGGAGCCAGACATTCAAATCCTTCTCTTTCATAACCTTAAAATTAAAACCTTTTCATAGACTCTTTTTAAAAAAAATAACTTAAGAGGAGAAATGTGACAATTAATGAAAAACATTTATTTATAAATGATACCTAGTATAGAACTATCTAATATAAGAACTTTTTGTCTTTAAATCTATCCTATCTTAAGTATTCCTATTAAATGCAGTGACACCTTCCTAGTAACCCAGGTTTGTAACCCTCTGGCCTTAGATCTCCAAGACTGACCTAGTAATGTACATGTTTTTGTTGACTCTATGGTTTCCTACTCCAATGTCTAGCATTTACTGTACTACAAACATTTCCTGACCATTACTCTTAACAGGACTTACCAGTCATATTTTAAGAAGAAATTTCTCTAAAGACATTCCAGGACTTTCTAGAGCAAGGTTATTGGAAACTTGAAATTTATTCAGATTGATTGAGAGAGTTCCAGTTAGACAAGCCATATCTTAGGTAGATATGAACGGGACTAATAACTCTAGTTGCCAACCTTTGGAAGGAGTGGTCAAACTAAATGCATTGGGGGATAGCCATATCCTGACCTCTGCCTATAAGAACTTACTTTAGGGTATATCTAGTAGTAGTAGTAGTAGTAGTAGTAGTAGTAGTAGTAGTAGTAGTAGTAGTATATCTAGTAGTAATCCACAAACCATTTTAGGTCATGTGACAGCACTGAGAAATTGAATTTATTAATTTTTGTGAAATCATGGTTAATTCACATGAATATAGCAAAATAGTCTTTCTTTCCTTCCATCCCAAAAAGTAAAATGGAGAAAAAATTATTGATAATCAGTTCTTCAAAATACAGTATCACAGGTCACAGCCAAATAAATGCAAAGTATATACAAAATAATATCATAAGATGGAATTGACAAAAAAATCCTAATAAAGAATTGTGTATTTGGAGACAAAGGATCTAGATTCAAATGCTGGCCCAACTACTTATCACCCATATAGTCTTGAGCAGATCACTTAAGTCTCTCTGTCTTAATTTTTTCTTCAGTAAAAATGAGATTGGACTTAGAGGATCTCTAAGCCCCCCCCTTTCAGTTCTAAAGCTATGATTTTATGCCCCACCACCTCAACTCAAAGAAGGTAGCAACACTCATGCAAAGGCAGCTAGTTGGCACAGTGGATTTAGTGCTAGGCCTGGAGTCAGATACTTACTAATATTGTGCTCCTAAGCAACACACTTATGTTTGCCTCGGTTTTCTCCCAGGGCTGTTTTGAGAATCAAATGAGATAATTTTAAACCATGTTACATAGTGTTTGGCATATAGGAAACTTTATAAAAATGATTATTCCCTTCCCCCAACCCAGAAAATTTGAAAGACAAAATCTATTTTAAAAAAAAAGGTTAAGTATAAGGCTAGTTCCAAAAACAAAAAAAAGGAGAGAAAATAAGTAGAAATATACATAAGGGATATAATATATTAAAATAAGTATTTTACCATGAAGGAAAATAAACCAGAAGTCCTCAACAAAAAATAATTGGCAGATTCTCCAGAAATCAAGGAACAGTAACAAAAAAAAAAACTCCAGAATGTTTTTAAATCCATAAAACTTCTAAAAGAAAGTTTAAGCATGGAAATTATATTAGAAATCAGTTCCTAAGGGGCAGCTAAGGTGGCACAGTGGATAGAGCACCGGCCCTGAAGTCAGGAATACCTGAGTTCAAATCCAGCCTCAGACACTTGATAATTACCTACCTGTGTGGCCTTGGGCAAGCCACTTAACCCCATTGGCCTTGCAAAAACCTAAGAAAGAAAAAAGAAAAAAAGAAATCAGCTCCTAATCTAAAAATGAGTAACAAAGTAAAAAAACTTAGAACAAATAATTGAGAATTTCTCTAAAGTAGTAGAAGCTCTAAAATACTCAAATACAAAAGTAGAAGAAATAGAAAAATAGAAGAAAATCTGACAAAAGAAGCAAAAGCAACTTTGAAAAATATGAAAAACAAAACACATGAATTCTATACAAGTCAAAGCCATGGACCTTAAAGACAGACAGACCAAAAGAACTTAAGACTCAGACATCTCCCAGTAGAACATAATAAATTATGAAAGTAGAACAGTAACAGTGAATAATAGAAGAAAACTGCCCAGAACTTCTATATACAGATAAGTAAATTATGATGGATAAAATTCAGAAATTAACATCAAGGGAAAAACTCGACTTCAAACTCCAAGTCATGTAGTGGTTAAATTTCAAGATTTAAATGCCAAATAAATTTTTAAAGCATCCAAGAAAAAGACCTTATGTTATGAAGCAGCATCAATTCAGATAATCCAGGTTGCTGCTCCTCAGCCATGAGAAATCAGAGAAAATATTGAAACACACTGTTCCAAAAAGCAAAAGAACTCAAAATGTAACCTATAATAACATTCTGAAACAAGCTCTTTTTCCCCAAAAGCATGAGTATGGTCATTTAAAAGATTCTTATAGTCAAAGGAGTTTGGAAGAACTAAATTAATATTCCAAGGATTAAATCCTATCCTCCTTTAATAATGAATTGATGTCTTTTGGGAAGTCACTCAAGTAGAGAGAGGAGAGGCAGGAAACAAGGAAGCATTGGAGGTGCACTCCCATCTGGCTTGGGAGTGAGCCAAGAAGGAATAATTCTCTCAACAAACTTAGGGGAAGGAGAGGTAAGAAAGTGAAGGCAGTTCGGGGTGGCTAGGTGGCACAGTGGACAGAGCACCGGCCTTGGAGTCAGGAGTACCTGGGTTCAAATCTGACCTCAGATATTTAATTACCTAGCCATGTGGCCTTGGGCAAGACACTTAACCCCATTGCTTTGAAAAATCTAAAAAAGAAAAAAGAAAGTGAGGGCAAAGGATTTCAAGGCATTCTCACCCTAAATAAGAAAGTTAAAAGATGCCATTAAAGAATATCCTCACTAGGAAAAAGAGGGACTGAGATAGTTGAATGTCTTTGGTGAGAACAATGAGTATATATATATCTAAATTCAACCACCTATAATTTGCAAGGGAGAAACTAGAAACATTATCAGAAAAGATAAAAATAGGATGCTCCCTTTTCCCATTAAAACATAGTTCTAGAAATGCTGGTAATAACAGACAAGAGAAAAATCACAGGTTAATCATCAAAGAGGAGATAAAATAATCCCCATTTGCCAACGACATATTGGTTCTCTTAGAAAAACATCAGAGAAGTAGCAAAGAAACTAATTGAAACAATTTTTAGTTTCATTAATATATCAGGATCCAAAGTAAAATACACAAAAATCATAACATTTTAATTAACAGAAAACAAGAGGAAATTATAGAGAAATTCCATTCAAAATAATAGAAATCACCTGACTAACAAAATTGAGAACTAGATATGTCATCTGATCCTCCCACCTCTAAAATATCTCCAAAATAAGAATTGGGTGCAAGAGTTAAAGCAGTTCGACTGATTTTGTAATCTAAGACACCAAGAATTCCAATGAGGTTAAAACCCAATGAACTAACAACAGAGGCTTACTGGTTCCCCCACCATGCCTTAGCAAGGTTGCATAAACTGATCCACAGACTTGCAATTGAATTCTACTCTACCGACCCCACTTCACTTCTCCCAGTGCTACAGTGCTCTGGGTGAGACTGCATATGGCATCTCTCTCTGTCCCATCAGTACTCTTCCATAGAACTGAGGTACAGAGAAACTTCCACAGGGTGCCAGAGTATGCATGGATCCACTAGGCTTGCATGAAGCAGTCACCTGTACAATGGTTGAGGCTAGTGAAATATGAATTGTCCAGAATGGGAAAAAGTTGAATATGGCTTTCAGATGCAATCCCCAGGAAAACCACAATCAAAGGGGAAGAAGGCAGGGTGACCTCCTCCTCTTCCTCTTTTTCCTCTCTTTCTTCCTTCCTCTCCCTCCTCCCTCCCTGAACTTTTTCCCCTTTCCCTTCTCTCCCTCCTTCCCTTTCCCCCCCTCCTCCTCTTCCTTATTTTATGGATGAGGAACTGAGGCAAACAGAATTAAATGACTTGTCCAGGATTACATAGCTAGTGTCTGAGACCGGATTTGAATTTATGACAATTCTTCCTCACTTCAGGCCCAACACTCTAGCCATTGTGCCAACTCCCTGCCCATCGGAGCCAGAACAAAACAAATTCCATCTCCTACTCTTAGATCATTCTCCCAACTGGTACAGAGTAGAGCAGCCCACCCTCTACCTCAATCCTTTCACCTCCTTCTGTATCCATTCTTTGGGGGAAGGGAAAAAAGAAAGCTAGTGGGGAAGGGGGCTTCTTGCTCCAGCTGTTCAGGCACCATTACCATCTCCACTTGTTCACTTTTCCTGTCTAATCTCCAACATTTGAAGGGAAGAGAACTTGTGAAGCAAGACCTCCCATCTGACCATCTAGCCATGTGCCTACATGTTTTACTTGTTTCCAACCCAATCTCCAAATTCCATTGGTAAAGGGAGTGATATCCCAGTAACTCTGAACTCTTGCAGATCATCATCCAAACCATATTTCCCCATGCCCTCACCACCTAATTCCTCATTCCCATCCCAAAGTTTCAACCAATTGTCACTTCTGAAATACCTGTCTATAGACAAGAAACTTCATTTCATCTTTTCTGCTCCTTTTCTACTCCTCAGTCACTGAAACCTGACTTCCTCCAAGATGAAACAGCCTCCCTGGCCAAACTTTCCAGTAATGTCTTCACCTTTACTTATTCTCAACTCACTGAGATAGAGGAGTTAGAATACTCCTTGCTCCCCTTTGCTATTTCCAAATTCTATTGCCATCGCTTAGTGACCTTCCTTGCTTTGAGGTTCACAGAGTTTAGATCTACCACTCAATCAAAATTTGAGTGACTCTTGTCTGCAGAACCTCAGGCTACTCCCCTCCTTTCCTCAATTTAATACCTGGTGTATAATTTTTCTCTTCTCCTAACTCCTGCCCTCAAACTAGGGTAACTTCAGCATTCATATTGACACCTCCTCTCTTATACACCCTAACTAACTCAATTGCAGCCTACTCACTTCCCACATCCTGTTCTTCCACCTCACCTCAGCCACACACAAAGAGCAACATTGTGAGATTGATGCAGTTCCTCTCAGCAGTTCAATAATAAAGGACAATCCTGAGAGACATGCCCTCCACATCCAGAGGAAAAACTGTGGATTCTGAATTCAGAGCAAAGCTTTTAAAAAACTTCATTTATATTTTTTTCTTTCTCATGTTTGTTCCCTAGTTGTAGTTTTTCTTGACCAATATAGAAATATGTTAAATGCAATTTTACACGTACAACCTATATCAGATTGTTTTCTGCCATGGGCAGAGGAATGGGAAGGGAGGAGGGTAAAAAAAAAATGCGAAACTCAAAAGCTTGCAAAATACTGAAAACTATGTAAGTAATTGGAAAATAAATAATGGTAAAAAAAACAATAAAAAAGTATTTTTAAACTAACAAAGCAAGTTTAAGGGAAATATTGGAAGGGAGATTTTAAGTGAATACTTATCTGTGGGGGAAAAAAGATGGGAAAATTAAATAACTAGATAAAAGGAACTAATAAATTAAGTTGAACCATAAAACCAAGGAAAGGGATAACAAGAGGGAGGGGTTATAACTTAAGAATAGGGGAAAAAATTGATGAAAATAGAATTTCCTTAAGGTAGATTAAGTAAAAATAACTGAAAAAATACTGTATTTACAGAGGAAAAGGGGGGGGAACGTAATTGAGGGGGGGGATTATTATAGACCAAGGAAAATAAAAACTTGACTCATATAACTTTCAATGTGATTGAATTAATACATCCATTAAAATAAAAGTGTCAGAATGGATAAAAAAAACTTTACAGTCTTTTGTTTTCAAGAAACAGGTGAATTATTTTGTGACAGGTGAATCCAAAAAAAGCAAGAATTACAATCATGCTGTGAAAGTAAAATCAAACATTTGCAACATAAAGAGGTAAAAAAAAAGTAACATTATGATAAAAGCAACCATATTCAACAAATCTATATCACTTAAACTTATATACTCCAAAGGTTATAAAGGAAAAATTAACTGAACCACAAAGCATAAACAGTGATACAATAGTGACAATAATACTATAATGGGAAGAGATTTTAATGTCCCTATCTTAGTTTTGGACAGGTTTAATAGAAAGATAAATAAAATGGGGAAAGTACAAATGAACAAATTACTGAACAAACTAGAGGTAAATGATATATCTTTTGAATGAGATTGCTAAAGAATGTATGTATTTCTCAGAACCACATGGAACTTTTACAAAAATTCTTTTAAAAAAATTTACATGGATGAGAGCACAGATATTACAAACAAATGTAAAAGAACAGATTAATTCAGAAGAAAATTCAGGAATATTTTTAAGGAAAAATTAGTACCAATATTATTCAAATTACTCTAAAAAATTAAGAAGAAAAGCATTCTACAAAATAGTAGAAAAAAATTTAAAAAAATATTTTAATGAAACAAAAATAATCCTAGGACCTAAACTAGAGAAGGATAAAGCACAGGAGAACTATAGATTAGTGTTATCCATGAACGTCAATTAAAATACTTAGAATCCTGTCAAACAGACTATGGAAATTGATTAATTGATCCAATAAATTATTCATTATCCCCAAGTTAGATTTATACCAAGGATGATTCAACAGTAGGAAAATAATTAATCATGTATATATAAATATATATTTTTATGATATATATTTCATACATATAATCTTAACATAATTTATGTTATTTTTTAAAGAAATTGAAAAACCACTTTATTTTTTTCAATAGTTGCAGAAAAAGCCTTTGGACAGGATTCATTTATGCTAACAACCCTAGACATAGATGAATCTTATTTAATACCATAATACCATAAAATATATCTAGCAAACCAAAAGCAAGAGTCATTTGCAATGAAGGTACACTAGAACCTTTCCCAACAAATAAAGATGTCTACTCTTCCCCAAGATTATTTGTTATAACTCCCCAAGATTATTTGTTATAATTCTAGAAACTATAGATCAGCAAAGATAATAGATAAATAATAGTGTCAGCAAAGTTGTAGGCTACCAAAAACCTGCAAAAGGCATAAAATATCTTGAAAGTCCATCCACTATGACATGTAAATGGAATTGCAAAACACTTGATAGAAGAAGAATATGGAAAAATAACTCACAATTGAGCTATATATAAAAATTATGACACTAAATCAGTTTATTAGACAATAAAATTCATCTGGAAAAACAAAAGATCTAAATCTCAAGGACTTTTTTAAAGGGAAAAAAAGGAAGGATGAAGGAGAAATCACATTAGTTGCCTACTTCTGCTTTCTACCTCCATATCTTCTTCAGCACTCACATAACTATCACCTTAGTTTAGGCCTTTATCACCTCTCACCTAGATTCCAGCAAGTGGCTGATAATTTGACCAGGCCACTTATTTTTAACATTTCTTTGTTTTAGATTCTGCTGCTAAAGTAGTTTCTTAATCTCAAATCTGACCATATAACTCCCCCCAATTTACCTAACTCCAGTGACTTCAAGTGTTTCTTTAGAATAAAAAAATAAACTTAAATATTTAAAGTCTGACCCTCCCCCCATGTTATCTTTCCAGTCTTACTAGCTTCACTCTTTTCAAACTGGCCTTCTGTCTTTTCCTCACATAAGAAACTCTTATCTCCCATTACTGTTTTTATACTTGTCATCTTCTATACCCAAAATGCATTCCCTTCTTCCCTCTAACTCTTAGGGCCCCAAGCTTCTTTTAAAATGCAATTCAAGGGGCAGCTAGGTGGCAGAGTGGATAGAGCATTGGCCCTGGAGTCAGGAGGACCTGAGTTCAAATCTAGCTCAGACATTTAATAATCATTTAGCTGTGTGACCTTAGGCAAGTCACTTAACTCCATTGCCTTGTCCCCCAAAATTCAATTAAAGCAAACTTTCTACAGGAACTTTTCCAGTCCTCCAACTGTTAATGCTCTCGCTCTCTCTCTTTCTCTCTGTCTCTCTCTAACTTGTACACAACTACTTAGTTTTATGTATGTAGGTATTTATTCTCTGTACTGATCTATGTACTTGTTGTCTTCCTTCTATGTAAATTTCTAGAGAGTAGCTATTGATTGGTTCTTACATTTTAATTGTATCACCATTGCTTATAAGTACTTGTTGATTGGTGACTTGATCTTTGAATGTTCTTTGACATTTCACAAATCAGCTACCTTGCCACTGTTTGCTTAGAAATCAAGATTGAGGGGTGGGTAGGTGACGTAGTGGATAAAGCACCGGCCTTGGAGTCAGGAGTACCTGGGTTCAAATCCGGTCTCAGACACTTAATAATTACCTAGCTTTGTGGCCTTGGGCAAGCCACTTAACCCCATTTGCCTTGCAAAAACCTAAAAAAAAAGAAAAAAGAAATCAAGATTGATCTAGTTAAGGCTTTCATTTCTTCTTGTAAAAATGGGAATACTAATACTCACATTACTACTTCAAAAGTTGTTACAAGGAAGTACTCTGCCAACTTTAATCATTCTATAAGAATGTGAGCAGGAAGCAGTGGTAAAATGGATAGAAAGTTGGCCTCCAGTGGAGTTCAAATCACATCTCTAGCCCACTCTTTTTTCTTTGGGGGGGTGGGGATTACAAAACAGTGGGATTAAGTTATTTGCCCAAGATTACATAGCTAAGTAAATACAGGTTAAGTGTCAGAAGTTGGATTTGAACTCAGGTCCTCCTGACTGCAGGGCCGGTAGCTCTATCCACTATGTACCTAGTTGCCCCTTCTTCTTGCCATTCTCTGAGACTATAAATTGCAAAGGAGTGAAAGAGAGAGATAGAGAGAGACAGAGACAGAAATATTGCATACCATTCTCAGAACCAAGGAGGTATCTTTATAGGAATGTTCATTGTTATTTCTTCCCTTCCCCCCTTACCACACACACACACACACACACACACACACACACACACACACACACAAGAATTGATTGAATATAAATTCTTTATGATCATTAAGCAAAATACGGTGTGTATATTTGATGCTTTGTAAATGCTTTTTTAACTAACTTGAATTTGTAAAGCAGTTTGCATTCATAATTAATGAAAATGAGTAATTTGGTTTTATAGGAGATAAAAGAAGAAGATTCTGGAATTAATACTACCCTTCAGGTATATTTCTTTGGAAAGAAAGGAAAAAATAAACTTCATTATAAAGAATTTCGAAGGTTTGTATGCATTTAGAGAGACTTCAGGTTATAAAATGTAATGTTATCAGTATTTGTAATTAAGTAAATAAATGACTATCTCTATTTTAGACCTCTAGTAAAACTACAATACTATGAAATAAAAATTGCCAATTTATGCAATTTATGTAATGCTTGTTTCTAAGAATTCAATCTCATTAGTATAAAGTATAAAGCTCCAATATTACATTCATGAATATAGTGATCCTTAAAGTGACCAAAAAAATCTTATCTTTTAAAAACCACCAAACTTCAAAAAGTAATATGTGATTTCAGGTTGCCAGTAAATATATTTATTCACCCACAGCACTGTTTCATGTATCTTGCCTGAAGGTATAAAAATAATTTTGATACCATTACTTAATTTGTTCAATACAGTCATTTGTATAAAATAGGAAAGAATTAAGTTTGATTTAATTTGCAGTTAGAATTAATTAACACTATGTATTGATTATTATATTGTTTTAATTGATTTTTAGGAGTGTTATACTATGCTAGTTAGGCTTGTTATAGTTATATTAATTTGTGTATTATTCTTTATCCCACTCCTATAATATACTCTGAAAATTATGTTCTAGAAATCCATAGTTTCACCAATTTCTCTGTTCTTTCACACCTAATGTCATAACTACTTATGAAAAGTCCCAGATCTCAGATGACTAAACACTGATGATTGATGGGCATGTCCCTGGGCCAATTGGAGAGGCCCTGCTCTGGAATTGACCAATCGTGGATTTTACTTCCTAGTGCTGTTTTTTTAGTAATCTCTCAATGTCTATAAAAACTTAAAAAGTTCAAAAAGAGGAATCTGTGACTGGAGAAGAAAATCTTGGATCCAAATGACTAGGGCCCACTGGTCTCCCTAATAAATTGGAGCTTTACCTCAGTTTATTAAACACCTACTAGGCACTAGGTGTTGAAGATTCAAGTACAAGGATACAAGTATATATAAAGCTAATAAATACATGGATATGTGTGTATATGTATGTACAATAACTAAATACAAGGTAGTATAAAAGGGATAGGGCAGTTGGGGGATGAGAAAAGGCTTCATACAAAAGAGGGGACCTGAACTGCATAGTTACCTGGACAAGTAAAATGAACAGGAAGAGAATAAATTTTAACTGCTCCTAACAGAAACCTCATCATCATAATAGCTAGTACTTATATAGCACTTTAAGGTTTGCAGGTGTTTCTTCATTTGATCTTCACAATAATTTGTGAGATAGTCCCCACTTTACAAATAAGGAAACTTGAGTTACAGAGAGAGGTGATGGGATTAAATGACTTGCCCAAAGTCACAGAGCTAGGTAATTATTAAGCATCTGAGGTCAGATTTGAACTCAGATTCTCCTGACTCCAGGGTCCATGCCCTATAATTATAACTAATTTATTTCAGTACTGAAATTAAATATTTCTTATATGTTGTAATTTTGTATTTTCATTCTTAGATTTGTAGAAAATCTGCAAACAGAGGTACAAGAAATGGAATTCTTACAGTTTTCAAAAGGTTTGAACTTCATGAGAAAAGAAGATTTTGCAGAATGGTTACTCTTTTTCACAGACACTGGGGACAAAGCTGTTTACTGGCAAAATGTGACAGAAAGATTGTCAGCAGGAGAGGTTGGTACACACTTATATATTCATGTTTTAGAGATGGAATAGTCATAATTAAACTGATATCTCTACCTAAGATTTCTTTTCAAGTTATCCAGATTTTATACTTGTTCTTTATGAATATCACAATTATCAAAAGTTCTATTCATATTTTTCCTAAATTCAAATTATTGTTCAAATATATTTACTTTTCAAATATAAATGTTTTTGTCTATTTGTCAGAAATATTACATCTGCCTAATTTAGCAAATCACTAAGTTGGATTTTTTTTAGAGTACTATTTTAATTGGATATATAAAAGAGAATATCCTCACTTGAATGGGGACAGAGGAGTGGGAAGGTAAGTAATAATAGACAGAAAAGAAAATTAATGATCTCTCTGGCAGCTAGGGATGCTATTTCTTTATTTCAGTTGATTATATTACCACTATATTAAAATAACAAATTAGACTTAATTATAATTAGATCTTAGATCTTTTTTATAAAGCACTTTAGTTTTCAAGACAGCTCTCTGAGATCCATATATCTATTTGTTTCTATTTATACTTTTTATTCATGTAATATATCTTTATAGAGAAGTATATTGTTCCTAACCCTGAAATGTCTTAACTATTTACAAAAATTCAATAAATTTTTTTTAGCACATTAGTTTGGAGGAATTCAAGTCATTTTGCCACTTTACAACCCACCTGGAAGACTTTTCAATCACAATGGAAATGTTTAGTTTAGCTCATCGCCCCGTTAAACTAGGCAAGTAAAATGTAATCATGCACGTTTTTATTTTGTAAGCCATTCTAAATCAGTCAAAATAATGACCTTTTAATCCTGTTTGTAAAAATGTACTATATCTTTAAAACTTTCTATCTTTACACAGTTTTAAAAATTTATATCTTTAAAAACATTGACTCTGTTATTTCAGCACACCATAGTCATTTTTCTTTTGGGATCTCTTATCATGTATTGGTTGTACTTTTCTTAAAAAGGGGGGGTGGGGACATGTAAAAATTTGTTTGAAATTAATTTTAGGGCGGCTAGGTGGCACAGTGGATAGAGCCCTGGAGTCAGGAGTACCTGAGTTCAAATCTAGCCTCAGACACTTAATAATTACCTAGTTGTGTGGCCTTGGGCAAGCCAGTTAACCTCATTGCCTTGCAAAAACCTAAAAGAAATAATAATAATTTTAAATGGCAAGAAAATGTCACTATTTTAGTTACCATTTTAAATAAATCTATATTGTAAGTGTTCCTTTTTGAAGTCCCATTCCAAAGCATAGGGGCATTACTACACAAATTGAATTGTTCAAGAGCAGGAAAGATAATAAGCAATTTATTAAGCACCTACTATGTGCCAGGCTAAGCACTTTTACAAATAATACCTCATTTGATCTTAACAACCCTGGGTGGTAGATATTGTATGATGCCAATTTTACAGTAGAAAAAAGATAAGCATAGAGGGTTACATGCCCAGGGTTACATAGATAGGAAGTATCTGAGACTAGAACTTGGGTCTTCCCAACTCTTCTAGCCAATGTGCTTTAGCTAGGATCCACAGGGTAGAGCTAAGTTAAGCCCTTATACAGGCCAGAAACAAGTCCAGGTACAGTGACCTCTAATGTGTTTTCTAAATTCTCTAGATTTAAGAAGATTTTGAAATATAAATTACAGTTGGAACTAATTTGATCATCATGGTGGTTTGAAATTTTAAATATAGCACTTGTCATGCCAAGATTTTCATTGTAATACTATTTGTAGTAATGAGATTTGATATATTTATAAGATTACTGGTCTGGAATTTCCATGTAACTCAAGTTGCAAATCACTGAACACTGAGATGGTACTGAATCCCAGTTGTGTTGAATCACTCCGATCCTGTGGGGTCTATATAACATTCTTTTATGTTTTCTTTTTTGTTAGCGGAGTTTAAGAGAGCTGTGAAAGTGGCAACAGGCCAGGAGCTCTCAGACAATATTTTGGACACCGTCTTCAAGATCTTTGATTTAGATGGTGATGATTGCCTTAGCCATGGAGAGTTTCTTGGGGTCTTAAAGAACAGAATGCATCGAGGCTTACTGGTAACAAATGCCAATTTTTATCCTTAATTTCAAATACTTGAGTAAATTTTATGTTATCTAATTTCAACTGGATCTTTATCTCAGCAAGGCAGTCCTTTGATGGCTTCTGATTAATTCCTTATCTTTCTTTTCTCTCCTGAAGCCTCCAAACATTTCCTCCCCCTCTTAGCTAAGGATCTTGCCTCAAAATTGAGGCATTCAAGTGAGCTTCCCTTCCCTTCTCTTCATCTTAAAATTCTTTGATAACTTTCCCTACTGTCTCTTCCTTTATTCTAGTATCTAGTTTAAAAAAAAAAGTGGCTCCTTGCTCTAAATCCTAATATTCTACAACAGTTTTTTAACTTTTTTGTGTGCATAATGGACACATTTTAAAGCAGAAAATAAAATTACAAAGGTTTACAGAGAAAACCAATTATAATGAAAATTAAAATTAATTTGTTCCTCCATCCAAACTCACGAACCCTCTGAAATCAACTTCTGTTCTACATATCCCCCTTAGTTCCCCTCCATTCTGTCTTCTCCAGCAGATTGCCTCTACTATAACCATTTCTTTTTCTCATTTACAGTCTTTCCCTGTATACTGCTTCCTGCCCTTTTACCTACAAATATTCCATCTCACAAGATCCTCTTTTTTCCATTAGCTTTTATTCTATATATCTCTTCCCATTCTCTTCAAAGTCCTCTAAAATCTGGCTTCCTACCTGATGACTCCACTGAACTTCCTTCTCCAAAATCACCAATGAAATTCATCAGATCTAATGTCTTTTTCTCAGTTCTCCTCTTTCTCAACCTCTTTGCAGTTTATGACCCTGCTGATTTCCCTGAGTTTTTTTGATCCTGTTCTTTCCTCTTTCCAGGTTTTCCCTTTCAGTCTCCTTTACTGGATACTCCTTCAAGCCACCTCAGTTACTGTGGGTATTTCCCAGGGTTCTGTCCTGGCCTCCTCTCCTCTCTCTGACTTGGGGACCTCCCTGATTCAGTTATTATGACTCTCAAATCTATTTAGCCATCTCAACGATTTACTTTTGAGTTTGAGTTCCACATCACCTACTGCATTTCAGATCCTGTAGGCATCTCAAATTCAACATGTCTAAAACAGAACTCATAACTTTTCCAAAAAAACTATTCCTCATCTGAATTTCCTCCTTACTATCCTTACTACCCTTCTTGTCACTCAGATTCAAAACCTGGGTGTCATCCTTGAGTCCTTGCTGTCATTCCACATTTCCAAAGAATTGTTATATCTTATCATTTCATATCTCTCACATGTAGTTGCCCTCCTTCCTGCCATATAACTACCACCATCATGCAGGCCTTTCTTCTAGTACATGAAATATCCCAACTTTACATAGCCACCAGAGCGATTTTCCTGAAATACACATCTGACACTCATTAAGTCTAGTGGCTCCCTATTTCCTCCAGGGTCAAATATAAAACTCTGACCAAACTGAAATTTCTCCACATTTTCACTTCCACCCCTTCCCTTCTCATACATTATTCCCCTCAATACACTCCACAGGGCAGCCAGTCTGGACTTCTTGCTATCTATTACCAAAGCTTCCCTTCCTCCTCTCCATCTCTTGTAATCTCTGGTTCACATCAAGATTTAATTAGTCCTGGGGCGGCTAGGTGGCGCAGTGGATAAAGCACCAGCCCTGGAGTCAGGAGTACCTGGGTTCAAATCCAGCCTCAGACACTTAATAATTACCTAGCTGTGTGGCCTTGGGCAAGCCACTTAACCCCATTTGCTTTGCAAAAACTTAAAAAAAAAAAAGATTTCATTAGTCCAGCTCTACCTTCTAGGGGAGACCCTTGCAGATCTGCTTTACCCCCCCCCAGCATCAAGAGCCTTCCTGCCAAGGTATCTATGTTTTGGATGTGGTTGTCTTCTCCATTAGAGGGCAACCACATTGCAAGGACTTGCTCAACCCTTATTAAATACTCATTGATTGATTGATTGATTGATTGATTGACACTTAGTTCAATATTATTAAAATATCAATACAAATATATAACTTTATAAAATTAAAATTCATGATTAAGAAAGCAATATCATGTACTGTTATTTTAAAAACCTTTCCTGGATAGAGAGGTCAATGCTGTTTTGTTTTGTTATTTTTGTAGCTTGGCAAAATTATACTTCTAGATTTTTTGTCATCTTTCAAAGATGACAAGTGATTGTTCAATCAATCAATCAGTATCTTTGAAGTAACTACTAGGTGCAAAGGACTGGACCTCAAAAGGCGGAGGAGTCCCTGCCTTGCAGGAGTTCCCAGATGCTGAGGCAGACACCATGCAGACAGATCTATCCAAAGCAAGCTAGAGATCAGAAACGTGGGGAACCATTAAAAGAGGGAAGGTGCCACAAGGGAGAGGGGACTAGAAAAGGTTTCCTGCAGGGAGTAGGAATTGAGATGGGGCTTGAAAGAAAAGCTGCAAGGGAGAAGGAAGAGAGTTCCAGGAATGGGGGTGGCCAGAAAATATTACCAGAGGTGGAGTGTCTTCTTGATGGAATAGCCAGATGGCCGCTATCACTGGATTGGAGAGTATACGTTGGGTACTAAAGTATGAGAAGACTGGAGTTTGGTTTGCAGAAAGGTGACATGATCAGAACTGTGCTTTAGAAATGTCACCTTAGTAACTGAATTACTCAAGGCAGACAGATCCACTTTGAGATGCTACAATTCTCCCTTTATATAAGTGGACCAGACCTCTACTTAAAGCAGTTTTTGCTTAATACAAATTTGCCCACAAACTGTGGAAGGGAAGGAGGGAAGGATCATAGAGTGTGGGGACAGAATCAAGAGCAGAAGGAGAAACCTGTGGGGGCTAGGGTCATACATATGGAGTCCAGACGTGGACACAGGCAGGAGACATATGGGGATCAGAGTAGACATGGTACCAGAGGATAGACCCACACAGAATAGAGCAGGGCTAGGGTTTCCTCTCTGTGTTGAAGTCTCAAAAACAATCCCCTATCTGGGCAAACAGTGCCTATCTCTCCAAGTCTGCTCTTCTGTTTTCACTTGGAGGGTTTGTGTTTTCTATTTTGCTTAAGAAAAGCTTTTGCTTTGTTTTTTTGTTTGTTTGTTTTTTTGGTGATTTGGTGAGAGCTGAGCACCTAGCAGAGGAGCAAGAGCCAGGAGAGAACACAGTACTATACAATAAAGTTAACATAGGCATTTTGTTTTGGAATGCAGATTTCTTTCAGAATTCTTTAGGGAAAGTTGAATATGTTTAATGTAAATTTATATAAAGTGAGAATTGTCTGTACATTAGTCCAGGTGTGAGGTAATGAGAACTTTATTAGAATGGTGGCAGTGGCAGAATAGAGAAGGGGGCATGTTCAAAAGATAGTGTAGAGGTGACAGATTTTAGCACCAGCCTGGATATGGGGTTGAAAAAAAGGAATCCAGGATGCCTTCTAGTCCATGAGTCTGAGGAACTGGGAGAATGTGGAAAGTAAGAAGGGAGGGGGAGGGTTTATAGGAAGATAATGAATTTCTGTTTTAGACATGAAGATGTCTTCTGGGCAACCAGCTCTAGATATCTGAAAGGCTTTTGGAGATAAGAAATTGGAGTTCAGTATAGAGATTCAGGCAGAATAGATAGATTTGAGAAAAAGAAGTTCATCATTCTCATCTCAGAAAAATCCCTCATTCAGCCTTAAAGTAGCACAAGAGATTTTTTTTTCAGCAGTTCCAGTGAAGATCCTGAAAGACCATAGAAAGGCTGTGTCAGATTTCCTTACTATTTTAAATTGTTAACCATCCTTTTTAATGCAACCTGTCTCAAATAAGGTACTTATGTCTTTAAATCCTTTTAAGACTGGCTTCTGACACCATCATTGTACTCCCAAAGATCATCAGTCAGCGCATATCCAAATCTATAATTTTTTGTCTCTGTCCTTATTCTCAACATTGTGTGGATCACTTCTACCTTCCTGAAACTGGCTCCTCCATTAGGAAGCATTCTCTCTCCTGCAAACTTCAGTGATACCTTCTGTCTCCTTCATAGGCACCTACCTATTCACATACCAACACTTCCATACACTCCCACCTGGACCAAATGTGGGTATTTTTTTAAAGTATCTCTGTTTACACTCCCTTTAAAAATGTATCTTCTCTCATGATTTTGTCACCTCTGTGACTCTCAAATCCATGAGCATCACTATTTCACACAAGAGTTCCAGAAATACAAAAAATCCAGAAAAACCCTCCAGTCATAGTTCCAAATCTTTTTTATGTACTTTGTCTTGGGGTAAATTTCCTTTCTGCACTTGGCCTTCTTCATGCTTGCTTACCTCCTGGCCTCTCTAGCCACTCCTGCTGCCAATCCAGGACCAATGTTCCTGGTTTAAAAAAAAGAATCCAATAGAAATCGAAGAACAGTTAATACCTCCACATTATAGGATGTATTGAAAGTATTGAAAAGCTTAGGGCTTTTTAAAGAAAATGAACCACTATCCAAAGCATTTTAGAACAGAATATTCTCATTTGTAATATAAGTAAACTCTACACCTTTTTTCCCTAAAATTAGGATATACCATATTTCTAGTTATGTCCTGAAAGTTTTCATTTCAAATATTACTGCCACCTCAATTCAACAAGTCCAATATTAAAGCCTTGGTTTTCGTTCTCAAAATAACATCCCTTTCAAAATTCTAGCTTCTCAATTTCTCATATTAGCTCTGATTCTTCTAATCTGCTAGGCTTGAAACCTTGAATCCCCCCTGAATCCTTTCTTTTTTAAAAAAGAAAAAAATGATCAAGTTATATAAAGAATATTTAATTTTCAGTGAAATGCTACAATGAACATTAAATGATTAAATTAAGGTGTTGTTGCTTTTCTGTTATTGTTATAAACAGGAACCCCAGCAGCCAAGCATGCAGGAATACTGGAAATGTGTGAGAAGAGAAAGCATCAAAGCACTCAAAGAAGTCTGGAAAGAAACTGGAAAAAACTATCTTTAAAAAATAAAAGGTTGTGGGAATTTCCAGTGTTTTTCAATAAGCCAGGTGCCTGAAGTTTATGTTCTTCTTAAATCCTATTCATTAATGTTATTTGTAAAAGACTTACTTTCCAATTATATGATTTTGTAAGGCTAATCAATTTTCATCAAGGAAATCTTATCTTTTTCTTTTACTCAGAAGTTATGGAAGTTTACAAAAGTGGATTTTAGAGTTGTTAAACTCTAAAGTTGAGATGATGTTTTCTATTTTCAGAGTTAAGAGCATGATTTAGTACTGGCCTCTGTTTTGTTGGTAACTAGTATAATTAACTAATTGTGAACATAAATATATGTATAGTATCACACTCTAAAAACGTGCAATCCAGAATTAAAAGATTGAGTCAGAAACTCACCTAGTCTCTATTTAAAGAGTTTCTATTTCAGTTAGTGGGTATAAATATAAGATCTTAATACAGTGATAAACAATATCAGTATTTGAATGTGATCATAATAAAGTATTTATTAATAATTGTGAACTAAGTGCTTGATTTTCCAATTGCAAAATTAGAGTGAATGATCTAGTAAATAATAATCCAAGAAAATTTTTAAATGATAGTTATTTACTCTAAAATATTTGATATATCTTATAATTTTATTTTAATGCTATTCATTATAAATTATGTAATAATATACATTTTCATTTTAATCCCTCCATTTTTTCTTCCTAAAAAATTCTATAAGCTCTTTAAGGCAATAAACTTTGTCCAAATGAAGAGGTATCATCCTCTCATTATTAGACAGCAACTTTTCAGATAAGTTTCAGAAAATTTCTTATCGTGTTTCTTTGATAAAGATTGTGCTTTAAAACAATCTCTTATATGGGGAACTCAGAATTCAGTCCAATATTTGGTAAGTACCTAATATGTGCTAACTTGTTGAGAACATGAAGACCAAAAACCCAAGTGTCTATAAACCAGGGCAGATGTTCAGTGGTCTTAAACAGCAGGCAGCTTCTATACCTTCAGAAGTCTAGCTCAGCCTGACCTGCCCGTGAGAGATCCTACCCTGTCTGCTGTCAGTCAGATTTAGAAAACTGTTGACACTGTCCCTCTGAGAGGCAGGAAAGATCAAAAAATTCTAGGACAAAGACAAGAAGGCTCCAAAGAACAAGTAACCTGAATCCTTCATCCTAATGAGGGTTCTTGGGTCAGAACAATCAGATCATCCCTTTAGAGACTCCTCAGAGCTGAGCTCCAAAAAAGAAAAATCTTGAAATCAGTTGACTTGTGACCTCATCTGTTCCTTAATAATCTTCCTGTTACAACCTCAATAGTAGTCATCTTTTTTTCCCTAGTCAGTCAACAGTGAATTGAGTTTGTCTTGTGTGCCTTTCACTTTCCCTATTGTTTTGACTCCTAGCCTCTGCCTCACTCTCTTCACAAGTAATCACATATGAATTTTCTTTCATAAATGAACCAACAAAACTTTATCCCATAAAGCAATAGATCTTTTCATGTGGTAAATTTAACTCACATGAGAGAAGGAAGTTCTAGGACTCAAGTGAAATACCAGGAACAGGTCTTGAGGTAGGTTAGAGAAGGTAGAGGGAATGCTGTGAAGATGTTTAAGACAAAGGATACAACCAAGTCTCAGCGCCCAGAGAAGGTGGATACAACTGAGTCTGAATTCATATGCTGTTCAGGCCATGGCAAGACCCAAAAAGTAAGGGTAGCAGTGTTTCTTCAGAACTGCTGTTGTCATACTTTGCACACTAATTTCCTACAATATCCATCCTTACTCCTAATAGGTAAAAGATGGCTAGGTTGCAAACACCCTCACTATAAGGAAGCTCACTCAGATTTTATAGTGAAAGAGCGTGAAGATACCAGGTACTAATTGATTAAAATACTAATTCATAAAGCAGTAGTAAAAAGGTTTCTAGAACTGAACATAGTGGCAAGTGCCTGTTATCCCTGTAATTGGAGGCTAAGGGTGGTGCATTACTTGAGTTTAGGAGTCCTAAGTTGCAGTATGCCCAAGTCAGCCCAGCTGTCCACACTCAGTCCAGTTCCATTATAGAGAGCCCTGGAGACTTAGGCAGGTTGCTTAAGGAGGGTCCCACCAGCCCAGTTTGGGAATGGAGTCGGACTTTAGTGGAAGATTTTTTTTTTATCATGGTCATAAAAAATATGTTAAGTACAGTAAATCTTTCTGCATTGCAGCTTGCCCCATCATGACTTTGCTATATCTCAAGTAGGCATAAAAAATTAATAGGAATTTTGGGCGAGTTTTGTGAAAGTCACAGATAACATAGAAACTGTAGAAACTTGGGATTGCATAAAATATATGTATAGTATTATATAATACCAATATATGTGATCTTTTAATACCATAATGAGCACTGTCCCTGGAGTCAACAGCACCTGAGTTCAAATCCAGACTAGGATACTTAATAATTACCTGGCTGTGTAACCATGGGCAAGTCACTTAACCATTGCCCTGCAAGGAAAAAGCAAAAGACTGGCCCTGGAGTTAGGAGGACCTGAGTTCAAATCCACCCTCAGACACTTAATAATTACTTAGCTGTGTGACCATGGGCAAGTCACTTAACCCTTTTGCCTTGCCAAAAAGAGGGGGAAAAAAGGTCTTTTAAAAAAAAGTAAAATAAAAGAAGACTCCTCTTGCTATTCTACTTGCCCTGCCTGAGAGGCAAACTTGATAAAATGAAAGATCTTAATTCTTCTGACTTCAAGAAAAGACACACTTGACTCCAGGTCCTCTTTGAGGAGAGTTCTAGGAGTTATTCAGTTATTCCCTAACTACCACATTAGAGACATTAGTGACATTCCCTTTTAGTGAGATCCAGGACTCTCTCTCATACCTGGTTGAGCTGAGATAACTTATTTCAAATGGGATAGCTCATTTATTCTATATTGCCTGGCATATTCTAATGCATATAACTTGTCAGATTTCTATTTGTCATTGACTAGGATAAATGGGATTTGTCTGCTATTCACTTTATTTCTCTTCTGTAATTTATATCTGATTAAGAGGAGAATTTTGGGGAATTCTTCCCCTTACGAGATAGCTGTCAGGAAAGTGACTTGAACCTGAAAATTATTTTCCCTAATCCTTACATTTTTAGTATGATATTTAATTCTAGCCTGGTACCCCCTTTCTGAGGAGAAAGGAGCAGCCAACCTTATGGTTTCAAACTTCTGCCCCCTCCTGATAGGTTTGGGCAAAGGAGATTTTAGAAATATCTACTTATTCTTCCCAGGGAACCACATCTAGACAGACCCATGTGGACACACATAAACCACATGGACAACATACTCCCTTTTTAGGAAATAATTATGCAATTCTATGACAGCCTCCTGTTCAGCCAGACCATAGAAAATAAAGGAATCCACATCCAGCATCAGCTTCTTCCAGAATAATACACAAAACAAAAATGATACTTATAAAAATGGAAAAACATTAGAAAACTCATTAAATAAAATTCTAAGGCAGCCCAGCCCAGAGCAGCCCAGAGATCACCAGCAACAGCTTGGAGGTACAGGAAGAGAACTCTGCTGCACCAGAATGAGTGTGGAGTGAGGGAGTACAGGCCGCAGAATCTGCAGCAAGAATCTAGAGAAAGCAGCCTGCACCCCCAGAAACAGTAAGGGAAGTCTATAGATATTTCTTCGCTTTCCCTGGGGTAGGACTCTGCTGTTTGCCTACACTCAGATATTGCAGTTTGGGCTTCCATACTAAATAACCAAGCTGGATCCCTCCTTACTAGTCCCAGGACAGAGGGAAGTATGGGGGACCATCTACATATCAAAGCACAGGCTAGAGAACATAAGACCTTGGAGGAGTAAAGGTCCCAGTGGGGTGTCCCCCCCAAAAAAAACAACCCCAAAGACTTGGAAGTGCTGTAAATTAGTCTTGGGCTAAGGAAATGAGTAAACAACAGAAAAAAGAAGAATCTGACCATAGAGAATTACTTTAGTCCCATGGAAGATCAAAACACATACTCAGATGATGACAAAATCGGAGCTTCCATATCCAAAACCTCCAAGAGAAATAGAAAAAGGGCTCAGACTATGGATGAGCTCAAAAAAGACTGAAAAGCAATTAAGGTAGGTAGAGGAAGAGTTGGGAGGAGAAATGAGAGCGATGCAGAAAAATCATGAAAAATCAACAGCTTGGTGAAAGATATACAAAAAAATACTGAAGAAAATAATATGTTACAAACCAGTTTAGGCCTAATGGAAAAAGCAAAACAAAAGGCAGAAGAATGCTTTAAAAAGCAGAATTGGCCCGCTGGAAAAAGGAGATAAAGCTCTCTGAAGAAAATAATTCCTTGTAATGTAGAATGGAACTAAAGGAAGCTGATGACTTTACAAGAAATCAGGAAGAAATAAAGCTTTTTTTTAAAAGCCAAAAAATGAGAAGAAAATGTGAAATAACTCATTGGAAAAACAACCAACCTCGAAAACATCCAGAAGAAATAATTTTAAAATTATTGGGCTATCTGAAAGCCACAACCAGGAGAAGAGCCCAGATTTCATTTTTCAAGAAATAATACAGGGGGCAGCTAGGTTGGTGCAGTGGATAAAGCACCAGCCCTGGAGTCAGGAGTACCTGGGTTCAAATCCAGTCCCAGTCACTTAATAATTACCTAGCTGTGTGGCCTTGGGCAAGCCATTTAACCCCATTTGCCTTGCAAAAACCTGAAAAAGAAAGAAAGAAAGAATACAGCAAAATTGCCCTGAGATCCTAGAAGCAGAGGGCAAAAATAGAAATCAAGATAATTTACTGGTCACCCCCTGAAAGAGATCCCCAAAGAAAAACTGACAGCCAAATATAGCCAAATTCCAAAACTCCCAAATCAAAGAGAAAATTCTAAAAGCTGCCAGAAACAAACAATTCAACTACCAAGGCTCCATAGTCAGGATTACACAGGATCTGGCAGCATCTACATTAAGGGCTCATAGGGATTAGAATATGATATTCCAGAAGGCAAAAGATCTTGGTTTACAACCAAGAATCAACTACCCAAGAAAACTGAACATCCTCTATGCAAAGGCAATTTAGAGATGAGGAGATCAAAGCAATCCTTAGTTACATGAAAAATTGCTCTAAATCATTACTTATTAGAGAAATGCAAATTAAAGCTTCTCTGAGGTACCACCTCATACCTTTCAGACTGGCTAATATGACCAGAAAGGATAACGATCATTGTTGGAAGGGATGTGGGAAATCTGGGACACTATTACACCGTTGGTGGAGCTGTGAACTCATCCAAACTTTCTGGAGAGAGATTTGGAACTACACCCAAAGGTCAACAAAAATGTGCATACCCTTTGATCCAGCAATACCACCACTGGGTCTGTACCCTAAAGAGATGATGAAAAAGGGTAAAAACATCACTTGTACAAAAATATTCATAGCAGCCCTGTTTGTGGTGGTAAAGAATTGGAAATTAAGTGAATGTCCTTCAGTTGGAGAATGGCTTAGCAAACTGTGGTATATGTATGTCATGGAACACTATTCTATTAGAAACCAGGAGGGACAGGAGTTCAGGGAAGCCTGGAGGGATTTGCATGAATTGATGCTGAGTGAGATGAGCAGAACCAGAAAAACATTGTACACCCTAACAGCAACATGGGGGTTATGATCAACCTTGATGAGCTCCCTCATTCCATCAGTGCTACAATCAGGGACAATTTGGGGCTTTCTGCAGTAGAGAATGCCATCTGTATCCAGAGAAAGAACTGTGGAGTTTGAACAAAGACCAGGGACTATTACCTTAAATTTAGAAAGAAAAAAAAACTGATGTCTTACTGTCTGATCTTGCTATCTCTTATATTTTATGTTTCTTCCTTAAGGATATGATTTCTCTCTCATCACACTCAATTTGGATCAATATATACCATGGAAACAATGTAAAGACTGACAAATTGCCTTCTGCGGGGGGGAGGAGTGAGATTAGAGGAAAATTGTAAAGCTCAAAATAAATAAAATCTTTAATTAAAAAAACTGAACATCTTCTTTGAGGGGAAAGATGGACTTTCAATGGAACAGAAAGTTTGATCTCCAAGTACAGGACTCTGGTGAACCATAGAGGGAGTGGAAGAGAGGGACTAACTATGAGGAAGTTGATGATGTTGAACTGTTTGTATTCCTGCATGGGAAGAAGATATTGATAACTCATATGAACTTTCTCATTTATAAGAGCCGTTAGGGAGCAGAATATAATGGTATAATGTGGTAAAGGGATGAAGTCAATCGGCGATGGGGGAAAGTACTGTGAGGAATGAAAAGGAGATGAAGAAGCTGAGAGATTTCACATAAGAGTCAAGAAAAAGGGCAACTAGGTGGCACAGTAGATAGAGCACCAGCCCTGGAGTCAGGTACCTGAGCTCAAATCCAGCCTCAGACACTTAATAATTACCCAGCTGTGTGGCCTTGGGCAAGCCACTTATAAACCCATTGCCTTGCACCAAAAAAATAAAATAAAATAACAAGTCAAGTAAAAGCTTTTTCAAGGGTGTGGATGGGGAGAGGAAGGCAAGGGGGAATGAGTGAGCCTTCATTCTCACCAGAAATGGCTCAGAGAGGAAATAACATACACACTTAATAGGGTGAAGAAATCTATCTTACCCTGGAGAAGGATGGGAGGAAAGGGTTGGGATGAGGGGGAATTGGGGGGGAAGGGGGGGAATAGGTGATAGAAGAGAGGGAAGATGGAGGGAGAGGGTACTCAGATGCAACACACTTTTGGTCAGAGCCAGGATGAAAGAAAGAATAGAATGAGAGTGGGAGGAATAGAGTGGAGGTACAGCTAAAAAGCAACTGTGGGAAAAAATATTGAAGCAACTTCTCTGGTGGACTTATAACAAAGAAAGCAACTCACCCCAGAGACAGAGCCATTGTGATCTGAACACAGACTGAAGTACAATTTTTTTCCTCTAGAGGTTTCTCATCATCTTGGGGAGGGGTTGTTTATGTTTATTCTTATGTTTTCTCTTACAACATTCAATTTACATCAATGTATGGCATGGAAGAGACTATCAGTCTTCTGCAGGGGAGGGGGGAATATTGTAGAATTCAGAACTTTGCAAAAATGATGGGTACATATTACTGTTTTATTGGAAAACAAATAAAATGTTAAAATGTCAAAATAAAATTTAAGCAAAACATGAAGGAATCAACAACCTAGAAAATGGAAGTTATCTAAAGACATATAAGCAAGTGAACCATGGAGTGAACTGCAATTTAGAAATCATAATGGGGCCAAGACCCACAAAAACTAAAAAGCTAAAAAGTGGGAAAAAAGCTAAAAAAGTGAAAAAAAACTATAAAGTGAAACTTGCATAATCTAAGGGATTTTTTTTAAGTCATCCTGAAATCATAGGTTTGTTTTCCATGTTTTCCATTTCCCTTTATTCAAAGATATTCAAAGATAAATGTTATAGTACTCTGGTATGAAAAAAATATTATGCACTTTCTTAATATTATTCCAAAAAACATAAGTAAGATTTCTGTCACCAGAGAGCAATATAATATTGAAATGTTAGGGACTATCAAAACTTTGAAGACATTGCAATTGCAGGACCTAAATACCTCTGATTCCTCTCAGATCAAATGATATTAAAAATGGTATTACCACTTTAATTTTATAGTACTACCTTAGAATTTATCTCTCTAAAGCTACAGAATACTGCAATATTTTATCATTCCATATTCTTCCTGAAGTGTGGTGCTCCTTTTTCATATGATTCACAAAAAATCATTAAAAGGTTAAGAAAACAAAAGTAGACACTCATGGAAAGACCAAAGTATAAACCAAATATAAGAAAGTGTTAAAAAGTTTGAAATTGTAAATCTAGTGAAGTAATAAGTGTCTGTCATTGAGATAACTCATTTTGAATTACTAGAAGAATATTCTGACTATAAGAAATAACCAACTGGCCAAAGGAGCTACACAGCTAAATAGGCACAATGATAGCTCTAATTGAAATATTACTAACCTGTATATATCATTTGACCCAGGGATGTCACTTGTAAGTTGTTCCCCAAGACTATCAGAGAAAGAAGAAAAGGCCCTCTATGCACAAAAAAGTCTTTATAGTTGTTCCTTTGTGGTGGTGGCAAAGAACTGAAAATCAAGGTGTCAGTATTCTGAGAAATGACTGAAAATCTATGGTACCTAAGTAAAATGGAGGCATCTTGGTACAGTGCTGGAAACCTGGAAATCAGGAAGATCTGAGTTCAATTCACATATTAAGATCTGAGTTCAATTCACATATTAGATGCTTACTGACCCAACATAGTGATTTCATCTTTGTCCTCTTCAAGAACAAAGGCCAGCAACCAACCAACCAGCTATGTGACCCTGGGAATGTCACTTAATTTCTATGTCAGGGATAATTACAGTAAGACCTATCTCTTGAGATTGTTAGAGGGATCAAATGAGATACTATTTATAAAGAATTTAGTACACTAGCTATTATTATTTATTATTAATTATTATTTTATACAGTTGTACTATGAGAAATAACAGAAAGGACAAGTCCACAGAAATCTTGGAAGTCCTTATGAAGTGATGCATAGGAAAGTGAGCAGTACTAGAAAAACAATTTATACTATGAAAACAACAATGTAAAAGCATTTTTGAAAGATTTAAGAATTTAAATCTTAGCAATGATCAACCATAAATTCAGAGGGCTGAAGATGAAAAATGCTTCCCACTCCCTGATAGCTGATAGACTCAAGAAGCAAAATGAGACATTTTTTTGTACATAGCTAATATGGAAATGTTTTCTGGGTTATGTATATTTGTTATAACAGTTTTTTACCTTTTTTTTCTGGGGGGGGGTGGAGTAGGTACAAGGGATAACAAAGCTTAATTTTTTTTTAAATGTTCACCTTTAGCATACCAAGAGAACTCTGATTTGGAGACTGAGGACCTAGGTTCAAATACTTTCCTACTTATTGTGTGAACTTGAGAAAGTTAACTTTGCTCCTCCAGAATTGGTTTCCTAATCTGTAAAATAAAGGGGTCAAATTGGATCTCCAAAATCCCTTTCAGCTCTGTGTCCTATGTAGATCCCACATACAAAATCAGTTTTCAAAACAAATTATACAAATAGTTTAATGGGGGCAGCTAGATGATGCAGTGGATAGAGCACAGGCCCTGGAGTCAGGAGGACCTGAGTTCAGCTTAAATTATACAGCAAAATGGATTTACCTAAAGATTCCTTTAAATACCTAATTTTTCCAGTACCTCGAACTTCCAAAATACTAGCAATGAAAAATGACAGACCAGATTAGAGTTTTAGGCAAAGCTGCCTACTCATTAACCAGCAGAGAAGCTAGAGAGAAATGAAGGAAAAGCTCACAAAGTATACCTGGTTCTTTCATTTCAGGTGGAAGCTCCTGATGTAATTTTACATAATTAGATAAACCCAAGTTAGCCTTTTGCCAGACCTGTTTCCAAACCAGCAGAATTATAGTAGTTTCATGTGCTAATTAAGCACAACTCCCTCCCAAGAATTGAAATCCAGTTTTTTTTATGATATACATAAAATTATATTATAAGAAGCAGCTTAGTTTATTAAAGTGTTAGGGATGTTGTTCCTTGTTGTTTGTCCTTCATTCTCAAAGGAGACCATGACATCAGGGAGGATAACAGCATATACATGTTTTTATAAGGATAAATAGATATTACAGCAGAGTTCATAACTTTCTAGTAAGATTTGATGATAATGTATTATCACCTTTCTTTTGAAATCATTCATCAGGATAACCTTATATGGGGGTCTCTTGCCAGCACTGGTGCCAAATTACACATTAGAAACTAAAATACAATTATTGGTCAAACTTAATAATGTTCTTCCTTTAAAATCTTTTTTATGATCCTAAAACACCCAAGATGCTTATTATAGAGATCTATTGTCATAGAACATAGAATTTCAAATTAAGTTCATGGTTTCAGAGAATTTTTTTTCTTTTTTTGTATATAGAAATGTTTTAAAGTTTATTAAAAAAAACAATCTGGGAAGTATTGTTGCCATGATAAATGTATCAAATATTTTTTAAAACTACACATTATAAAGATTAATATAAGTATTCATAATTGCTAATATTTCTCATATTTATAATAAAAATAAAAGAAAAATATTGGACAAAGGCAATAGAGCTCCCTCCACTAGCTGCTCTTTGAGGAAGACTGAATAGTTTCAGAAGAACAACTTGCCCAAGCAGCAGGACTTATTATTAATGAGAATGTGGTGAGTTCTGCAGTAGCTTATTATTTCCAGTTAAAAGAAGAAAGACTTCATGGGCTGAGCATAAGGGAAATAGCCTTCCCCATTCCTATTGCACTGCGTCCATAATCAGCAAGAGCATGGAACTGCTTGGCAAACATTCTAAAAGAAAAAAAGATGTCTTTGTTCCTTTGGTAAGTGGGGTTTCTCAGGATCTCTCCTTGTGAATGGTCTCTTCACCCCTTATGGTGAATTTCTCAAAAGAGAAATTATCTCGCTAGCTAGGTATTGAGAGTCTATGTCTCTACTACCAACGCCTGTTTTTCATTGCTATTGGGAGTAAAGTTTTAGGAGCCAGGGTCACAATTAAAAGCTGCATGGGAATATTATTACTGGCAAGCTGCACAATCAAACTATTTCCTAGTCAATTAGATTGGAGGAACTGCCTCTTTATACCATAGTCTACAATAAATTCAAAATGGATGCAAGACCTGAATAGGAAAGAATCACTTAAAACAAGAAGATGGGGGACAGGGCACAAGTCACTTAACCTCACTGACTTACAAAAAAAAGAAGAAAATTGGATGCAGCTGTATGGTGAAGTGAATAGAGCATTGGTCCTGGAGTTAGGAGGATCTGAGTTCAAATCCTGCCTCCGATACTTATTAGCTGTGTGACCTTGGGCAAATCACTTAATTGCAAACAATAACAAAAAAAAAGATTACCTTTCATAGCTAGAACAGAGGAGCTATTCTTAACTACTAGCTGATAAGAAATCATAAAAAATAAGACTACATAAAATTTTTTACCACAAAAATGCTTTTGTATGACTAAAATGAAAAAGTCTAATGTGCAAAATATGCAAATGACACAACTGTATTATCAAAAGGACCACTAATAATATGCCAAGTGGTCAAAGATTAGGGAAAAACATTTTTGTAAGGATTTGTTCAAACCATATGTTACCACATTAAAATATGCTCCAAATGTCTATTAATAAGAGGAATGCAAATCAAAACAACTCTTAAGTTTTATTTCATGCCACACAAATTGGCAAAAACAAAAGTTGAAAAATCAATAAAGGAGAGATTCTGGGAAGATAGGCACATTGATACACTGTGAAACAGTTCAGCTATTCTGGATTTAAATTTAGAAAAGTAACTTAAGTTTACAAAACCCTGCAATTTCCCTATAGTAACTAGGTAGCAAGAAAGACAAAGACAGAAACAAAAGTCTAACGCACATCAACGGATTCATAGCAGCATACTGTGGGAGCAAAGAACTGAAAACAAAATATGTGTGTGAATCAATTGATTAGCTTAAAAGAAAAAACACTATGGTAGACAAATATAATGAGGATATTATTGTGCATTAAGAAATGGCAGAGGGGAAGCTAGGTGGTGCAATGGATAGAGCACCGGTCCCTGGAGTCAGGAGTACTGGAGTTCAAATCCAGCCTCAGACACTTAATAATGACCTAGCTGTGTGACCTTGGGCAAGTCACTTAACCCCACTGCCTTACAAAAACAAAAAAGAAATGGCAGAGATGTATGATCTCTCAGTTTCAGTTTCCTCATCTGTAAAATGGAGATATTAGTAGAAACTACTTCTCGAGATTATTGTAAGGATAAAATGAGATATTTATTAAATTCAAATGGTCTCCCAAGGTTCTCAAACTGAAGGATTCTTTTCACTTCCTATTGGGCAACAGCTTCAGTTTAAGACTTTGCAAATATTAAAGCACAATTTAAAAAAACTAGCTATTACCTCTGCATACTAATGGGAAAAAAAAGCATTGTGACTATTTTTGTTGTTCTTCATCATTTTGTGAAGTCTCAAAGTCACCTAAGGTTGGAAAAATAACTAGATAACCTCTACAATCCCTTCTACCCATCAATATCTTTGGGAACTTTCTAACTCTAATGTTTAAAAAATTATGATATTCTTTAGGGAGTTAAAAAAACTATGACAATGCCTTTTAATATAAAACATTCATTATCCTATTTTACGTTTATTAAATATTTTTAAATATAAAATAACTCATTAGCACTATTTTAACAGAGCAAAGGAATTTCAAAATAGTCAACTAAAAGCTGAATTCAGAAAAAAAGTTATGTCATTGAATGAAAATATAAAATAAAATCAAAGAAAATTATTTTGGAGAGAAGCTAACATGAACACTAGGTGGTGCTGTGGGGATGTAAAAGTCTATGCCTGGTCTCAAAGAATTCAGATGCATATTGCCTGGCAGGTTACCTACTGAAGGTTACTTAGTGAAGAGGTTCCTAACCTTTGGCAATCTAGTGAAGCCTATGGATTCCTTCTTAGAATAATGTTTAAATGTATAAATTAAGATGCATTAAATAAAAAGGAAACCAATTGTGTTGAAATACAATTAATAAAAAATTGGTTTTAGTTTCACAGACTTCAAGCTAAGGACTCTTCTAGAGTTATGTGTATATTTTGGTCACTCTCTTTGCTCAGTCATTCCCCCTAGTCTCACCTCTTCTTTTTTCCAATGAACTTTTGTAACCTCTAAGCAAATTTTTGACATTCCAAATGCTACAAGCTATAATGTCAACCTCTTCCTCATGAGCAACAAACATTTGCTGAGTTCCCACTTAACAAATACCAAAAGAATATTTCTATATACAAAGTAGAACAGAAAAATAATGTACATAAAATTTCAAGTCTGAATTTTATATATAGATTGTCTTTTAAGTTTATGATAAGTTCGACATATAAGTTTCATAGATGTCCCTCCTTGCCTGTGATTTCTTCTGGTTCTTTCCCATTGTTTTCTGGAAAATTCAAGGTTTACATTCAAAGTTAGAACTATGATTCAACTTTAGAATCAAATTAATAAAAGCACATTAAAACATAAGTGTTATTGAAAATTAGCATTAGCTATTAATTTGCTGTTGAGTCATTTATCAGTCCTACTCAACTCTATGACACCATTTTGGGGTTTTCTTGACAAGGATACCAGAGTATTTTGCCATTTCCTTTTCCAGCTCTTTCTCAGATGAGGAAAACAGAGTTAAGTGACTTGCCCAGAACCACACAGCTTGTAAATGTCTGAGACTGGATTTGAACTCACTAAAAGGTGTTTTCCTGCCTCAGGGTCAAGCAGTCTAGCCACTGTGCCATCCAACTGCCAGCTATCAATTACCTAATCCCATAACTATAAATTTTAACTTCCCACTCCAAACGTTCTTGTCTATTCAATCTTCACAAGAATAAAAGGGAATAAATATTAATTAGCATGGTCTGGAATCAGCTGACTGACACCCACTAGGCTGGCTGATTCATTTTTCATCTTAACTTTATTTGCCCCCAAAACACTATAGCTTTCTCTTCTCTTATCAAGTAAGTGTTGCCTGACTAAACATAGTAGTAGCAAAAATCCAAGCCATCCAGTAAGTATGCTCCCTCACTTAGACGGCACAGTCCCCCAACATTTCATTTCCCCTCCCTATCGCCATTCCCACTTTTAGATAATATCAGGCAAGCAAAATTGATGTCAGTATATTAGAAGTACTGGTAGGACTGTTAAATGTTCAACTCATCAAAATTAAAAAAAAAAACATAGTCAAACGTAACCACTAGGGGTCACAACAGGTTTAGATTAATGATATAATGGAACTAACTTAAAGGTTCCAAGTTTATGATAATTCTGTCCTTGGAATTGTTAGTATTTGGGAAGCTCTGAAAGAAAGTGAGGGAGAGAAGAGGTATTAGACTGACTACCAGACGGAAGGTCTGCAGAGCCCTTGTGCTGATCTCATTGCTGTATGCCTATGAAGCCTGAACAGTCTACCAGTGCCATGTCAGGAAACTGAATTGTCTTAGGGAGATTCTGAGGATCACCTGTCAGAAGAAGTTACCAGAAGAAGATAACACACACTGAGGTCCATTCTCGAGCTAAACTGCCTGGCATTCCAACACTACTACAGAGAACGTAACTATGATGGGCTGGGCACAGTGTTAGAATGCCAGGTGTCCTTGCTAAAAAACTATTTTATGGATAACACACACAGGACAAGCACTCACAAGGGGGTGAGAAGAAGCAATACCAGGACACTCTGAAGGTCTCATTGAAGAACTTTAGAATTGATTGTACAGCATGGGAGACACTGGCACAGGACCACCCGCATTGTGTGCCTTCATCATTGAGGGGTTTTCACTCTATGAGGAAGGCAGAATGGAAGAAACTCAAAGGAAATGAGACATATGTAGGTTTAGAGTACCCACCCCAGGTGTTCATATGTATTATTTGTGCCCAACCTGTGGTAGAGTATTATGAGCTCGAGATGGTCTGATCAGTCACAGTTGAAACCACTGTAATTTGTCTCAAACACAGCGATATCATTTTGGTCTTCTTTTATAACAAAGGATAAGAACCAACCAATCTTGGAATTATAGTTATGAAACTCTAATAATAAGCTAAGGAGGTGGTATTTTGGTCCTTCACGTGGAAAAGGCCATTTTCTCCTATGTGTCTCTGCCAAGAACTATATCACTTGTCCTCATGTCACTAAGGAACATGAAGAAATGCAAGAACAGAGACAAAAACACATTGGTGGAAAATAAGATTAGATCAGTAGGATGTGGCCTTTTAACAGGATACCAAGGCTGGCCCTTGTACTTCTCCAAAGTAAGGGAAGAGAAAAAATTCCACCATCTCCTCACATAATTTTCCCACCCTCCAAACCTGATCTCATTAACTTCCACTCTTCCCCTTCACCTAAGAAGAAATACAGTTGAAGAAGAAGAATTAAAAAGAACAACAACAACAAATCAGAATCTTTATCAAACTAGTTCCCCTTTCCAGGTGACCAGCTCAAGCTTTATCAGGAAGACTGTTACACTTACATTTTCCCAAAAAACACAAGAATAAAAGGTGTGTTCACTATAAGACGGTGAAAATGGGAGCATATAACATAACAATTATTTCATTAAAGAAATAAAACTCACAGTATAATGATTCAATTTATTTATCCTCAAACAATGATTAGTAAGTACAAAATAATTCTGAAAAATCATGACCAATAACCACATAATTGTTTTTCTATTTTCATTTAAATTCCAAACATAAAACATGCCTTTATAGTACTACAAAACACTAAAATGTTTTATTATTAATAGTATCAAGTTCTACAGTATTAGATCAACCACAAATTCCAAAGATCTCAGTTAATCCCTAAAGCTCTTTTTTTTTTCTTTTAGGTTTTTTGCAAGGCAAATGGGGTTAAAAGGCTTGCCCAAGGCCACACATAACTAGATAATCATTAAGTGTCTGAGTTCATATTTGAACTCAGGTCCTCCTGACTCCAGGGCGGGTGCTTTATCCACTGCGCCACCTAGCTGCCCCAGCCCTTTTGATTCTTAAAGAAATGTCAACAGGATAAGTGAGAGAGTAAACAATAGGTCAGGGGGAAGAAGAAAACAGAGCAAGTGTCTATAACTAACAAAAAGGCGAGAAGTAAATATGAGGAATCCAAATTAATAAACAAGTTCACAAGCTTAGAGCCAGAAAGGAGTTAACAATATAATGACTTAAAGTACCAGCTCCAGATTTAGGTTAGTTTTTAATTAACACTATGGATTCCCTGTTAACACAGGAAGGTTGCTTGTACCTGTGCATTGCCATAGGGCCCGTCAGTTGATTGATAGGCTGACTGCAACATGTAAATAAACTACAAATGGAAGATAGTTGTTGGTAACCATTTTACTCCAGATATTTGGAGGGGGATCCCCACAGTTTAAACCTCCTCCTAATGATAATAACTCATCCATAACAATTGACAATTTACAAAGCTGGTGCCCCCTCACCAGCTGCAACTCTGTGAAGTATTGAATCACAAAAGCTCAAGAGGTAGAAGGAAAATAAGGGCTCTACTCATAAAGATTTGCAAAATGTGATCCAGGGACTCCTGGGGTTCCCCAAGACACTTTCAGGTAGTCCTTGAGGTCAAAATTATTTTCATAATAATTCTAAGACATTACTATTTCCAATATAGTAAATATTGATAGATATGAGGTCACATAAACAAAAGCTCTTTGGATAGGGGTCCACAGTAATTTTTTTAAAGATTGCATATGATCCTGAGATCAAAAAGTTTGAGGACCACAATCAAGGCTAGTTAAAACTTTAGTCAACTGTCTACATCAGTTGGCTACTAAGTTTTCAGTGTGAGTATACACACCTCTTTAGTAAACAAACACTACAAATCAGGATTTTGTTGATTGTCTAAACCTAAGAAAAAGAAAAAATGATAATAATGCAGATTAAATTTTTTAAAGTATGTTGTGAGGCAGCCAGGTGGTGCAGTGGATAGAGCACCAGTCCTGGATTCCAGAGGACTTGAGTTCAAATGAGACCTCAGACACTTTAATAATTGCCTAGTTGTGTGACCTTGGGCAAGTCACTTAGCCCCGTTGCATAAAAAATTTTAAAAAAATATGTTGTGCCACCCAGTTATCAGGAGTTTTTTTTTCTGAGAGCCAGTTGTTAAACATTTACCAAGTATATTCTTACAATCTATTCCTATACAACCAGCCTCTCTACTACATCCAATTTTATAGATACTAGTTTGTCCCTCATAGCTCTAATTATAATTATAAAACATCAAAGGTTTTTTTTATATTTCTTCTTTCTTCTAGAAAGTGAGCTCTTATTGTTACACTTTTATTCTTTTCTTCCAGATATTTCTTCTCGCTTGATTTTATCCTGCAGATTTCTTTACTTCTCTATTAAGACCTCTTTTTTTGCATATTTCTTTTATCTTCCTTTAATTTTTCTTACAAGACTTTTGCTAATTTTTAAATTTTCCTTAGTGTTTTTATTATTATTTAAAGGTTTAGACTAGGTTTAGACACTACTACTCAATCCTTTTGAAAGTCCAATCAGCAGCCTATAAGTTACTAAAGACTTTCTCAGGTTACCACTTTTGATCCTGTGAAGTATGTTGCACAACTATTCTCCCCATGAGAACACAGGCTCAGAAAATACTTCATTAACATATGAACTTTTTGGTCATTAGACAAGTCTCTCACTTTAAGAGTATCAACAGTCAATTGATTTTCATAGAAAGTCACAAATCCGTGTGATTCTTAGAACCCTCTGTTCCATTTTTTATTACTATGTCATTGTTATTATAGGAAAGGGGGCCACATAGAGCTAAGATCCATTTTGCAGTTTTCTTTGTCTTATGGGTTACCATGGCCAAAGAACTTATTGACTAGTGGTCAGGCAGCCTTTGGTCAAGGTAGCTTTTTTTTTATTAGAGTCATAGAATGTCTGAGGAGCTCAGAGTTCAATTAATATATATCCATTGTTTTATAGATAAAGGTAGGCACACAAAAAAATAAAGAAACCTAATTGAGTAAGATGATTGGTTAGTATAGTGAGTCTAGAACCCAAGTTTCCAGACTCCTTATACAATGATATTTTGCTAGGCAATGCTACTGTAATCTTCCTTTCAAAAAATGAAACCAATCCTACATTCTTAGTCTTTCACTTAAGAAAATTATAATTAAAATAAAACAGAAGCAAGGGAGAAGGAATAAAAGGAAGTGAAATGAAGGTAGTATTTAGTAAATTTTTACACTTCTCCACAAGATGGCAAGCTTGCCTAAATATTATTCTTTCAGAAACTCCTAGCTTTGTAGCTTTAATAGAAGAAAAAAAATTGGTAGCAAAATTATATCCACAGATCCAGAATTTTCCAAAAGATGGCTAAATTATCAAAGATGAATGACTTTGATGGATAGAATTTTGTGGATGACCAGAAAATCGTTCATTCATCTGCCTCTCCTAAATATTTGCTAGCAACTAAAGAGCCAAATATTATGCTTTGATATGTATATGCTGGTTATATTGTTATAGTCATTTAAGGAGGAAATTGGTCCAGATCACTGAGCCTTTGGAAACTATAGGAAAAATTTTAACATTCCTAATACTACACTCTATAATGTCAACCTCCTCCTCAGGAGCAGCAAACATTTGCTGCGCTTCCTTTTAGCAAATACTTAAATAAAGTGAACATCTCCACAGATTAGAGCAGAAGAATAGTATTGCACACTAAATTGCAAGCTGGGATTATGTACAGATTGCCTTTTAAATATATAATAAATTCATCATGGAAATAGCATAACTTCTGCCTATGGCATGTGGTACTTTCTAGTCTTAATTCTAATCTGAATATTTTATAAAAATGCTTAAGAATTAAGTTTGATTCAATTTTTAAAATGATATTCCTTTTTTGTCATCTCCTTCTGTCTTCTCTGTACTTCATTGTTCCCTCTTAAGATCTGTTCTTTCATTTTCTCCACTTGCTGATACAGTCTCTGATCTCTGTGTCTGTCACTTCTGACCCAGACCCTCAAAAAATTGTCATTTTCCTTTTTTGTCATCTTTGCCCATCTGATACTGAATCCTTACTTTGCACAAGTTTCTATTCTAGGTCTTTCTGACTTTTCCAAAAAATTCCTGAACTTTTTTTCTGAAATCTTAGATTAAGGGTCAAAATATTCAGATGTTTGATATTATACACTATGATAATAATAATTATAGCAGCAACAGCAATAAGAATGATGATGATGTTTGTCCTTCCTTCTCAAAGACCATGACATCAAGGAGGTGATGTCATGACAAGCATATAAATTGGATTTGAGTGAGGGGCTGCTGGGCTAAGGCCCCAGCCTTACTTTCTCCTCCAGAGCCATCTGGATCCAGTGGCCAGATATGAATCAGGACAACTGGAGATGGCCCTGGATGCAGGCAATCAGGGTTATGTAACTTGCCCAAGGTCACAGAATAAGTCAAGTATATGAGGCTGATCGAACTCAGGTCCTCCTGACTCCAAGGCCATGCTCTATCCACCGCACCACCTACCTCTTACAATCAAGTGATATTTTGATAATAATAATTATATGCTTTTTTTCTTATTTATTTATTTTCACATTACTTACAATAGTCTTGTTGTAAAAGTAAACATAATCAATCCCCCTCTCCCCACAAAGATAGAGAAACCTCAAGGAAAATAAAGTGAGAGAAAAATTGTGTACTTCAGTTTGTGTTCAGATATCATCATGGGGATGGGGAGGATTAGGATGGAGGGAAATACAGCTAGCAATAGCAACTGTGGGGAAAAAAATTGAAGCAACTTCTCTGATGGATTTATGATAAAGAATGTGATCCATCCCAGAGACAGAGCTGATGGAACCAGATATACTTCTTAAGAAAGACAAGAGTGATAAAAGGGCCTTAGAACCAAGAAGATCTTTGTTCAAGTCTGTCTCTGGCTCTACTGGCTGTTATCCAAAATAAGTTATGTAACTTCTTAGTTCCTCTCCTCCACCTTCACTCCCACCTCTCTAACATCCAGAAACTCTAAGTTGCCCAAAAAAGTTCCCATCTGTACTAGCAGAGAGAATTTGCCCCTCAAGTATTCATTCCCATATCAATGACATCATTTGCCTGATCCCAACCATCTCAACTAGTTTCTTGACAATGTGGTGGGCCTAAGATCAGGGTAAAATAAAGTATCAGGCTCAGGTTCAACAGGGGAAAAGGTTTGAGTGCCATTAAGAAGTGGAGACCTGGAGGCAGAGCCAAGATGACAGAACAGAGGCAGGAATTCCCAGACATTCTTCCCCAAAAAACTCCAAATTCCATAAAATTATGACTAACCAAATTCGAAAGCAGCAGAACCCCTAGAAAGACTGGGTGAAATAATTTTCCAATCCAAGACCAAGACAACTTGGTAGATCCGAGGGAAAGGTCTATTTCACCAGGACCAGAGTGGGAAAGAGGCACAGCACAACCTGGACCACTGCCATGTTGCATTGTGCCAGAGCAAACCAGCTCCAGCCTTCCAGGAAAAGCCCTCAGGGTGCCTGGGTCCCTGGGGGTGCCTGGATCTGTGGCAGTGGGAGCTGTTTCCAGAACTCTTGGCCCAGGGATTATTGGGGATGACCTGGGGGGGGGGGTCTATGGGAGAACTCTGCTGCACCAGAGTGAGCATGGAGCCCAGGTCAGCAGGGACCTCAGGACAGCCCCACCCCAGGAATCTGGAATCACCTAGCAACTGTTTGCAGAGAGCTCAGCCCATGGATGGCAAGGGGGTGGGGAGAGACAGCAGAAGTCTCTCTTCTATCCGTGGGGCAATACTCTGCTGCTTCCTCCATACTCAGCTTCAGGACACAGTTTGGGCCTCCATACTACCATAGAAGAGCAGGGATCCTCCTCACAGCTCCAGGGCAGAGGGGGAATGCTTTTGGTCATCCACAGACCATAGCACAAGCTTCTCATAAGGCTTTGGAGGATCAAGGAGTAGTTTACCTGTCAGATATATGGAAAGGGAAGCAGTTTATGACTAAGGAAGAGATGGAGAACATCACTAAAAACAAACTAGATGATTTTGATTACATTAAATTAAAAAGCTTTTGCACAGACAAAACCACTGTAACCAAGATCGAAAGAAATGTAATGGGGCACAGTGGATAGAGCACCGGCCCTGGAGTCAGGAGTACCTGAGTTCAAATCCGGGAAAAAATCTAAAAACAAACAGATGTAGTAAAATGGGAAGCAATCTTCACAACTAGTATTTCTGACAAAGGACTCATTTCTAAAATATACAGAGAACTAAGTCAAATTTCAAAAAAACAAGCCATTCCCCAATTGACAAATGGTCAAAGTATATGCAAAAGGTAATTTACAGACAAGGAGATCAAAGCAATCCATAGTCATATGAAAAAATGCTCTAAATCATTACTTATTAGAGAAATACAAATTAAAGCATCTCTGAGGTACCAGTTTACACCTCTCAGACTGGACAATATGACCAGAATGATCATTTTTGGAAGGGTTATGGGAAATCTGGGACACTAATACATTGTTGGTGGAGTTGTAAACTCATCCAACCTTTCTGGAGAGCAGTCTGGAACTATCCCAAAGGCCAACAAAAATGTGCATACCCTTTGATCCAGCAATACCACTACAGGATCTATACCCTGAAGAAATTATGAAAAAGGGTAAAAACATCACTTGTACAAAAATATTCATAGCAGCCCTGTTTGTGGTGGCAAAGAATTGGAAATCAAGTAAATGTCCTTCAATTGGGGAATGGCTTAACAAACTGTGGTGCATATATGAAATGGAACACTATTGTTCTATTAGAAACCAGGAGGGATGGGAGTTCAGGGAAGCCTGGAGGGATTTGCATGAACTGATGCTGAGTGAGATGAGCAGAACCAGAAAAACAACATACACCCTAACAGCAACAAGGGGGTGATGATCAACCTTGGACTTGCTTATTCCCTCAGTGCAACAATAAGGGACAATTCGGGGTTGTCTTCGATGAAGAATACCATCTGTATCCAGAGAAAGAACTGTGGAGTTTAAACAAAGAACAAGGACTATTACCTTTAATTTAGGGGAAAAAACTGATGTCTTATTGTCTGATCTTGCTATCTCTTTTACTTTATGTTTCTTCCTTAAGGATATGATTTCTCTCTCATCACATTCAACTGAGATCAGTGTATACCAGGGAAACAAAGTAAAGACTGGCAAATTGCCTTCTGGGGGGGTGGGGAGTAAGATTAGGGGAAAAATTGTAAAGCTCAAAATAAATAAAATCTTTTTTTTAAAAAAAAGAAAAAATAAGGCTTTGGAGGAATTAGGGTCCCAGGGGGATGTCCCAAAAATCCCCCAAAAGCTTTGAAAGTCTGTTAAAATGAAGTCAGAGATTGGAGAAATGAGTAAACTGGAAAAAAAAAGTATCTGACCATAGAAAATTACTTTGGCCCATGGAGGATCACAATATATACTCAGAAGATAACAAAGTCAGTTTCTGTATCCAAAGCCTCCAAGAAAAATAGGAATTGATCTCAGGCTATGGAAGAGCTCAAAAAAGACTTTGGAAAACAGGCAAGGGAGATAGAAGCAAAATTGGAAAGAGAAATGAGAGGAATGTAGGAAAATCATGACAACCAAGTCAGTAGTTTGGTGAGGGAGATCAAAAAATATGAAAGAAAATAACATGTTAAAAGCCAGTTTAGAGTAAATGAAAAAAGTAGTCCAAAAAGTCAATGAGAAGAAGAATGCCCTTAAAAGCAGAGTTGACTAGATGGAAAAGGAGATTAAAAGAAAGCTCCCTGAAGAAAATAATTCCTTCAAATGTAGAATGGAGCTAAAGGAAGCTGATGGCAGTGAGAAATCAAGAAACAATAAAACAAAACCAGAAGAATGAAAAACTAGAAGAAAATGTGAAATACCTCATTAGAAAAATAACTGAGGGGTGGCTAGGTGGCGTAGTGGATAAAGCACCGCCCTTGGAGTCAGGAGTACCTGGGTTCAAATCCAGTCTCAGACACTTAATAATTACCTAGCTGTGTGGCCTTGGGCAAGCCACTTAATCCCATTTGCCTTGCAAAAAAAAAAAAATCTAAAAAAAAAGAAAGAAAGAAAAATAACTGACCTGGAAAACATATCCAAGAGAGAGAATTTTTAAATTATTGGGCAAACTGAAAGTCATGACTAGGAAAAGAGCCTAGACTTCATTTTTCAAGAAATAATCAGTAAAATTGATCTGATATCCTAGAAGCATAGGGTAAAATAGAAATTGAGAGAATCCACTAATCACCTCCTGAAAGGGATCCCAAAATAAAAACTCCCAGGAATATTATAGCCAAATTTCAAAACTCCTAAGTCAAAGAGAAAATACTATAAGCAACCAGAAACAATTCAATTACCATGGCACTACAGTCAAAATTGCACAGGATTTTGCAGCATCTACAATAAGGGCTCATAGGGATTGGAATATGATATTCCGGAAGGCAAAAGAGCTTGAATTATAACCAAGAATCACCTACCCAGCAAAACTAAACTTTCTTTTTCAGGGACAAAAAAATGAATATTCAATGAAATAGGGGACTTTCAAACTTTCCTGTTAAAACTAGCTGAACAGCAAAGTTTGATCTTCAAGTATAAGACTCAGGTGAACCATAGAAAGGGTAGTTGGAAAGGGCTTATTATGAGAGATTTAATGATGTTGAATTGAGTGTATTCCTGTATGGAAGAAGATATTGATACCTCATATGAACTTTCTCATTTATAAAAGCATATTATAGACAAGGGACAGAAGGTAGCTGAAAATCATGGTATAATATATATTATAAATCAGATGGAGTCAATGGATGAAAAAAGGAATGTACTAGGAAAAAGGGAAAGGAGAAGTGGGGGTTGGCTAGGTGGCATAGTGGATAGAGCACCAGCCCTGGAGTCAGGAGTACCTGAGTTCAAAACCAGCCTCAGACACTTTATAATTACCTAGCTGTATGGCCTTGGGTAAACTACTGAACCCCATTGCCTTGCAAAAAAAAAAAAAGGAGAGGTAGAATGGACTAATATATTTCATGTAAAAGAGTCAAGAAAAAGCTTTTGCAGTGGAATGGAACAGAGTGAAGGTAAGGGGGAATGAGTGAGCCTTCATTCTAATCAGAAATGGCTCAGAGAAGAAATAACATACACACTCACTAGGGTATAGACATTTATCTTGCCTTAGAGGAAAAGGATGGGAGAAAGGGGGGGGGGGGATAGAAGAGAGGGAAGATTGTAGGAGAGGGAAGTCAGATACAACACCCTCCTGAAAGGGTGAAAGGAGAGAGAGAGAATAGAATAAATGGGAGTGGGGAGGAATAGAATGGAAGGTTATACAGTTAACAATATCAACTGTGGGAAAAAATATTGAAGCAACTTCTCTTAAGATAAAGAACGTACCCCATCCCAGAGTCAGAGTCGATGGTATCTGAACAAACTGAAGAACGTTTTTTTCCTTTCACTTTATTTCTCTTGAGGTTTTTTTAATCTTTTGAGGAGGAGGAGGGGTTTATGTGGTAAGATTATTGTAGTAATGTGAAAATAAATAAATCATTAAAATAAAGTAAGTTTAAAGAGTAAGATTTCAGAAAAAAGCTTGCAAAGACTTGTAAAAATTGATGAGAACCAGGAAAATAATGTACACCATATCAGTGATGCTATGTGATGATTCTGTGAATGACCAGTTTTTCTCAGCAACACAATAATCAAAGACAAGTACAAAAGACTCACAAAGGAAAATGCTATCATAGCCAATTCAAGAACTGATGAACTCTGAATGCAGATTAAAGCATATTTTCTTTAATTACTTTTTTTAAAAAAGACCTGAAGTCCTAGTGGCACAGCATGGAGATGACCATGGAGTGCTTGCTATGCCTGAAACCAGGAAAGAAGACAAGGGATCAGAAACAGACTTTCAAATCCCATCTCAGAGATATACCAGTTCTCTGATACAAGAGTTCTCTGATACAAGAGTTTATCAAACCTCTCAGTATTCTAGCCAACTAGCCAACTGTCTAAGACTCTAAGTTATGGTTGAGTTTGTTGGTCTGCATAGAAAGGAACCTTAACCTTTGGAGGGAGAAAGTACATCTGGTTTTATCATTGTGAAGATCATACTGATGAAACAATAGCTCCCCACACACACACACACACACACATTCTTTCCAATGATGCTGACTGAGGTTAAAAACTAAGTAAATGCTTTGGCAGTAGGGACTCAAAATATCTTATACTTTTGCTACTTTTTTTTTTAGTTTTATACTTCTTGTCCCATGAGACCTAGGGCAGTACGTGATATCATATGGATGATTAGGCATTGTTGGCTGATTGACTGGTTCTTGAAGTTGGGGAGGGCCACAAGCAAGCTAAAGACAAAGAAAAGATGAACTTGAAGGTTCTGATTATCTTGATGGTTGCTTACTCTACAGGCCACCAAATATTGCTTTTTCAGACTGGTCCATTTCTTCCTAAAATAAAATATGACTCCCATGTTCCTAATGAAAGATATTCAAGATAGCATCTTCTCCAAAAAGACACAAGAGGAGCTGGAGTCAAGAAATGGAATAGAACCTAGCTCCCCATCAAAACTCATTTAAAAAATTCACTAGACTGGACTCTGATCAAGAAAGTCAAAAAAATGACATCATGAGTCATTTTTCCAGGACAAAGTGACTTAGGGAGAAAGAAAGAGGAAACTGAAAACAGGATCTACACAAGTACACAATGAACATGGAGCATTCTAGCACCTAGAGACCAAAAGTAGGCAAAGTACCATAGCAGAAAAGATTCCAGGGGACCTCTAAACTAGCACAGGCTGATGAAATGAGGCCACAGAGCTAGGTAATTATTAAGTGTTTGAGGCTGGATTTGAACTCAGGTACTCCTGATTCCAGGACCGGTACTCTATCCACCGAGTCACCTAGTGGCTTCCCCCTCTTCTTTTTTTTTTAACTCTAGCTATATCATTTATTTTTTATTATTACAATAATCTTGTTGCAAGAGTAAGCATAAATCCCCTTTCCCCCAACCAAAAAAAAGTTAGAGAAACCTCAAGAATAGTGAAAGGAAAAAGGTGTACTTCGTCTGTGTTTAGATTCCAATGGCTTTGTCTTTGGGATGAGTTTCCTTCTTTATCATAAGCCCACCAGAGAAGTTGCTTCAATATCTTTTCCCACAGTTGCTATTACTAGCAGTATTTCCCTCCATTCTAAACCTCCCCACTCTCACTTATTCTCTTCTCTCTTTCCTTTCACCTTGTCCCTGCTCAGAAGTTGTATCTGAGTATCCTCTCCCATGATCTTCCCTCTCTTCTATCATCTTTTCCCCCTCCCCTTCCCCCATCCCATCCATTTCCTCTCATTTTTCTCTAGGGTAAGATAGATTTCCTCACCCTATTAAGTGTGTCTGTTATTTCCTCTCTGAGCCATTTCTGATGAGAATGAAGGCTCACTCATTCCCCCTTTCCTTCCTCCATTCCACTCCATTACAAAAGCTTTTTCTTGACTCTTTTATGTGAATATCTTAGAATTCCTCTCTTTTCCCTATATCCCAGTACTGTCCTTTATCACCCATTGATTCCATCTTTATACCATATTATACCATTATATTCAACTCCCTCTTGTACCTTGTCCTTCTAACTACTCTTATGAGAATGTTCATATGAGTTATCAGTATCTTCTTCCCATACAGGAATACAAACAGTTCAACATCATTAAGTTCCTCATAATTAGTCCTTCTTGTTCACCCCCTATATGCTTCACCTGAGTCCTGTATTTAGAGATCAAACTTTCCTTTTAGATCTGGTTATTTCAATAGGAAAGTTTGAAAGTCCCTGTTTCATTGAAAATCCATCTTTTTCCCCCTGAAAGATGATGTTCAGTTTTGCTGAGCCCTCCTCTAAATAAGTTTTAGCTTATTAGTGATCTTCCTAAAATGCCACCTAGAACTGAGCATGCATAATAAGTTATGAGGAAATAAAGAAGTAATGATCTTCAGATGAACAGCATGATCTAAAGGCAAGAACTCTGAGCCATTTGAGTCAAGGACTGGGGGGTACAATTACTAACTCTATTAGCTACTTGGACCTTAATTTCTTCACTTTTAAAATGAGAGGATTGGACTAGATGGCCTTTGAGATGGCTCAAGGTCTATATTCCAATAACTTCATTTTTATGGAAAGAGCAAAAAAACTCCATCACAGTAAGCATTTTGTAAACCTCAGAAAAACATACTTTATAAACTTTAGAATGTTAAAGTTTTTGTAAAGAAAATTAAAGTTATATAAGGAGACTAAAACCTTGAAAAACATTTTTGTAAGCTTCAAAGTACTAAAGAAGTGTAAGCTCTAAATTCTGTAATTAAATCTTTTTGGATCTAAAAGTGCAAAAGGTGGTGGCTTAGCCTTACCAGATCTAAAATTATATTATAAAGCATCATCAAAACTGTCTGATGTTGCTCAAGAAATAGAGTGGTGGATCAGCAGAATAGACTAGGTGCAAAAGCAGGAAATGATTATAGTAATCTGCTGTTTGCAGCAAATTTGTACCAAAGAGTCCAGGTATTGGGATAAAAACTCTCTCTTTCATAAAAACTGTTGGGAAAATTGGAACTTAGTATGGAAGAAACTTAGATTAGACCAACACCTCACACTCTATACCAAGATAAGATCAAAATGGATATAGGATTTAGACATAAAAAACAATATTATAAGCAAACTAGAAGATCAAGGAGTAGTTTACTTGTCAGATCTGTGGAAAAGGAAGCAGTTTATGACCAAGGAAGAGATGGAGAACATCATTAAAAACAAACTAGATAATTTTGATTTCATTAAATTAAAAAGCTTTTATACATAACCAAGATCAAAAAAGCTTTTACACCATAACCAAGGTCAAAAGAAATGTAGTAAATTGGGAAACAATTTTTGCAACTAATATTTCTGACAAAGGACTCATTTCTAAAATATACAGAGAAGTGAGTCAAATTAAAAAAAAAATACAAGCCATTCCCCAATTGACAAATGGTCAAAGGATATGCAAAGGCAATTTACAGCTGAGGAAATCAAAGCAATCCATAGTCATATGAAAAATTGCTCCAGATCATTATTTATTAGAGAAATGTAAATTAAAGCATCTCTGAGGTACCACCTCACACCTCTCAGACTGGCCAATATGACTAGAAAGGACAATGATCAATATTGGAAGGGATGTGGGAAATCTGGAACACTAATGCATTGTTGTGGAGTTGTGAACTCATCCAACCTTTCTGGAGAGAAATTTGGAATTAAGCCCAAAGGCCAACAAAAATGTGCATACCCTTTGATCAAGCAATACCACTACTGGGTCTATACCCTGAAGAGATTATGTAAAAACATCACTTGTACAAAAATATTCATAGCAGCCCTGTTTGTGGTGGTAAAGAATTGGAAATTGAGTGAATGTCCTTTAATTGGGAAATGGCTTAACAAACTGTGGTATATGTATGTCATGGAACACTACTGTTCTATTAGAAACCAGGAGGGACCAGAATTCAGGGAAGCCTGGAAGGATTTGCATTAACTAATGCTGAATGAGATGAGCAGAACCAGAAAAACACTGTACACCCTAACAACTACATGGGGGCAATGGTCAACCTTGATGGACTTGCTCATTCCATCAGTGCAACAACCAGGGACAATTTGGGGCTATCTGCAATGGAGAATATCATCTTTATCCAGAGAAAGAATTGTGGAGTTTGAACAAAGACTAAAGACCTTCAAATTAGAAAAAAAAAAAAGAACCATTATTTTATTATGTAATTTTGCTATCTCATACTTTATTTTTCTTCCTTAAGGATATGATTTCTCTGTCATCACATTCAACTGAGATCAATGTATAACATGGAAACAATGTAAAGACTAACAGAATGCCTTCTGTGGGGATTGGGGGGAGGGAAGCAAGAATGGGTGGGGGATTGTAAAAGTCAAAATAAATAAAATCTTTCAAAAAATATATAAAGTTTTCTCCTCCATTCTTTTTCAGTTTAAAGCTTTCTTGATTAGATTTTTAAGACTAGGAAAATTTATATTTACTTGTCTACTTCATGTTTAACTTGTAATTCACAAATCCAAAGAATTCTAAATGATCACTTTCTTAGCTAGCCTTTTATCACCTAATTCTTTCTTTCTTTTCTGAAGTTCTTGGCTTCAATTAGCAAGAGTAATGAAAACATTACTATAAGGGCTTGTTTATTGCCTAGTATTTCCTTAGCAATATTTTCAAGGTTTTATCTAGTAAATATCATTTGCCCCCACATAATGAGTCAAGTGTAATAAGGCTCTGGAATCTCACCATCAACTACTATTTATTTAACTACTATTTATTTTAGGTTGCATCAATTTATTCCTCAGCAGGGAATAACTAAGTACTTTACCTATCTCTTCTTCCTTGGACCATAAGGTCAAGTGATTTGTCTTATGATGGCACCTGGGAATGTACATCATTATTCTTTGGAGTACTAAAGTATTTCCTCCTGAAATAGTACATTTCCTCTCCCACCTCCAAGAAAAAACTTCATTCCTCTCATTTAAGAGTCAGATCTGTCTGATCATCCTTCTTCCCTTCCTTTTCTAAGTTACACCAACATCCTTACACAGGAATTCTCCTCTGCTTATTAATTATCTTTTTCTTGTTTTTTTCTTAAATTCTTCTGTAAGGACTTCATTCCCTCTGATAAGTTTAAGAATAGAAATGCATTTCTCCAGTCCTTTCCCCCTCTCCTCTAGAATTAACTACAATTGCCTCTTTATTCATTCACAGCAGCTATTTAGTACAAGCAAGAAGTGCCACATCTGGAATAACACCATCTCAGAAGAAATACAATTTCAAGTACCACATCCAAATTCAACTGAAAGACATGTAATGGGTTTGTCCCCACCAAAGAAAGGAAGAAAACACATACCCCTCTAATCTTCTTTGAAGGAATAGGGAACTATGGGTATAGAAAATTTAAAAAAAAAATTGGGGGGCAGCTAGGTGGTACAATGGATAGAGCACTGGCCCTAGAATCAGGAGTACCTGAGTTCAAATCCGGCCTCAGACAATAACTACCTAGCTGTGTGGCCTTGGGCAAATCCTAACTCATCCAATGGTAGCTTCCTAAGGAGCTGGATGGCTCCCAAGACTTCTCCCCTTGTGTAGTATGAACATTTAAGACTCAGTAGGCAATAACTTAACTCCACCTTGGAAAAAACCTAAAAAAAAAAAAGAAAAAGAAAATGTCATATTCAGTACTGTCTAACTTGGTTAATGTATTAAATGTAGCTGAACTAGCTACCTTTATCTTTTTTTTTTACATTTTTCTTTTTAATTCATGATTACAAGTGTGTATGCACTTTTTAAAATCCCCTTTAATTTCTCTTGAAATATCAAAAATAAACTTTCTCCAGACTAAAACTCTTTCCAGACTTTTCCCCCTTAGGAAAGTTAGAACATAAGCTAAGGCCTTGCTGTCAGAGAGGCAGTTCAAAGTGGTCTTCCTATTTGAAAATGAAGATTCACAGAGTGAGAGAGAATAGGCAGTAGGCATTTTGAATGGGGACTAAGACTAAAGGGTCAAGGCAGCTTTAGCTCACTGTACTCATTGTCTCTTATTATATAAGCCTTTTCAAACCCATTAGAAGAGGCATTGGGTAAGTCAAAGGAGTTGAGACCTGTGAAAAAGCAAGCTCAATAGATTAACTTACCAAACACACCCAATTTATTCTAATATTTCTCTATTCTCTAAGTTGACTAAAAGTCCTAAAAAAAGTAGCTAAATAGTTTTATATATATATATGTATATATACATATATATATATATATATATATTATGTAAAACATTTTTATACATGTACATCCTTAATTGTGAACCTGGAGATGGGTGAGGAGAGAGAAAGCAAGAAAAAAAAAGAATCAGTGATTATCTTGTAGTTCATAAGGATCAAGAAACAGAGAGAAACCTTCCCTGTCTGAATCTAAGAATGGAAAGAATTATTTTTCCCCTGCCCTGACTAGAGATTCTTGAGCAAAAAATAAAATAAAATTTGAAATTGAGAGAAAATTTTGATTTTTATTTAATGATTTGATTAACCTACTCCCCCTCAAAAAAAAATAGGATCACAAATCAGAACACAATTTGTTATCTGGGACAAATGTGGGGTGTCAACATTTCCTGATTCACTCCTCTTCCCCATACACATGTGCAGAGAAAGCTAAGTGGAAAGTCATGACTAAGGAAAATAGCTGTGGAGGAAATAGCTGTGGCTGCATCTGGTCAGAAATCCCCAGATTCCAAACGTTGGAGTCAGAAGAGGAATAAGAACCTCCTCCTTTAGATTTTGCTTTCTACCTAAACAAACCCTGCTATTATACATATAAGACCCTTATTATTATAATTCTATGTCAAATATTAAGAGTTTTTTAGTTACTACAAAAATCAAAACTTTTAAAAAACTTAGAGAATAGAGAAATCTTAATATTTAATACCTGATGCACAGGAGGAAATGGAGTATATAAGGAAACAATCCCATCAAGAAACTTAAACAGAGACAGGCACGTGTCATTTTTATTTTTCTGAGATCTTCATAGTATGTCTTTGATTACTTAAAATGCAGTCAGCAGGCCAGAATGATTTCTTATTTGGGAATGTTGTGATTAGTATTATTGAATTATTTGACATCTAAATAAGAGCCACTAACAGTATCAATTGAAATGAGGTCCATCAATTGGGAAATAGCTGAACACTCTATGGGATATGAATGTTATGGAATACTATTGTGACATAAGAAATCATGATTAGTCTGACTTCAGAAAAGCCTGAAAAAACTTGGATAAACTGATGCTGAGAGAAGTGAGCAGAACCAGGAAATATTATACAAACTAATAGCAACATTGTGAGATCATTGATTCTGATCAACACAACTCTCTCAGTAGTTCAATGAGTAAGAACAATCCAGAGAAACCTGTTAAGGAAAATGACATCCACATTCAGAGGGAGAAAATATAACCAAACCATGAATTCTGAATGCAGAGCAAAGTATATTATGTTCAACTTTTTAAAAACTTTTTATATTTTTCTTTCTTTCTCACATTCCCCCCCCCCCCTTAGTTCTAGTTCACAGATTAACTAGTGTAGAAATAAGTTAAATGCAATTTTACAAGTATTACCTATATCAGATTGTTTGCTACCATGCAAAGGGAGGTAGGAAGGGAAGGTGATAGAAAAATGTGGAACTCAAAAGCTTGCAAAAAAGATGAATGCTGAAAACTATTTGCATGTAATTGGAAAATAAATTTAAAAAAACAATTCAAATGAGGAACACTTGAGTTAACAGAATTTAAAATAAGGCAGCCTGATTAGTTTCTACTTTCAGTTTTAATTCCCTTCATTTAGTGGCAAATGACTCTCCAAATGAAAGGTTGGAAGAGGAAAAGAAAACCAGCTGCAAGACTTATATTTCAAAAGAGCTTTATTAAAAGATATATGTTTTTGGGCAACTGTCTAGAAACAAAAGTAAAAAGCTGTAGGCTTCCAAGTCTGTATCTAAATTGGAGTACTGGTCTAACAGATTCCCAGATTGGGAAAGAAGTTCCAAAGATGGCTTTCCATCCTTCATTTCTAACTCTTTCCTTCATTTCTGACATACATTAGAGATGTTCTCTTCTTTTTTGGAGGTTCCAGGATGCTGAGAGTCAAGGAGCAAAGTATTATCTGCTAGTTCTGCTTCAGATCTGTTTTGGGATATTTGTAGGCAGTAATTAGATGGGAGAAAATATGATTATCAGAGTAAAATATACCCTGACTTAATTAAGGGTAGCTAACAAGGACTTATCTATGATGCCAGGTGTTATCCTTGTGTACATATTTAAAAAAGAGGTATAGAACTATGGAAACCAGGAATTATGGAAAGCATTGCAGCAATTAAGTCTTGTTGGCCTTAGTACAGTACCCTACTATAGGATATAAATATATGTAACCAAAAACTTGATAGAATCAATAATGGCTTGTGGTTCTCTTCTAGGCAAGGGCATCAAGGAGGAGGGAATATCTTAGACAAAACATGAATTTGCTTCTAAGCATACTTGGACAATGAAGGTATTATAGCCTAAGAAATATTATTTTAGACTCAGAAATTTTTTTTTGGGGGGCCATTCAGTTAATTCCAATCATATTATTTTTCCACACTCCAATTATTTGTACAATCTGCACTGTTTGTCAATTAATCCATTTCTTCTTGCAAATAAACCCTTCTGATAACTAGGTGTTAGTTGCAAGAAAGAGGTAATGGGATAGTTGTTGGATTTACAGATAGTCAACGGTAGTAATACAGATAAAGGGAAAAGTCTAAGAGCAAAGGATAGTGGTTTTAATTCAATGCTGATCAAAACATTTGACCTATGAACTGGAAAAGTCATGGAGTAATTGGACACTTGCCTTTGGCTTCATATGGAAATGCTAGAATAAAAGACTGAGTCCTGGCATGGTGATGAAGAGGTAGGGGTCTTGTGTGAGAACCTGACATCACAAGGACACTTTGAAAAGGACTCAAACCAAGAAGATAAAGCTTTTTTTCTAACAAAAAAAAAAGTAGAAAAGAGGGATTCACTGGGTTCACTTGATCCTGGTTACCTTAGAAATGCCAAAGTGATAGTATATATTATACATTCACTTTTTCATTCAGCAAATATGTGTTCCTTATCTCTATATTTACTTATCTTTGTACCTGTAGCATTCATAATAAGCATAGAGTGGAGGTGGGGAGGGAGGGGAAGAGGAATGGCATAGTCCTTAAAGCATGCAGAGACATTTACTTCCTGCCTGCTTTCACTTGGAATCTTTGATTAAACCTACCTTCCCCCATGCTTAACTAAAGAATTAGTTCTTTTTGGCTATAGAATCCAAAGAACTGATTATTCTCTTTGTCTATCTTCCTAGTTGTCTCTGTGTTTCTGTGTCTGTCTTTATGTCTCTCTCTCTCTCTCTCCCTCTCCCTCTCCTCCCTCTCCTCTTTATGTCTCCCTCCCCCTCTCCCTCCTCCTCCCCCTCCCCCTCCCCCTCTCATATATATTCCTGGCTTGGAAATGTGAAGGCTGCTTTGGGTTGACTCCCTGAGAGCCCAGTAATGGGAAGGTGGCTGTAATCTTCCTACTCAGCTAATGGTGACTACAAACAAATGGTTACTTCTATTTCTTTTTTTGTTTGTTCCCAAGTGGGTGACTAAGGAACAGCCTCAAAAGGATTATGTCCAGGAACTGACCTTATGAGTTTAAAAGATGGAGAGTTACTCAGAGGTTCCATCTTCAGTCGGAGATGAATGACACTAGTAGCAGTAATCCACAGTTATAAAGGCCAATAGAAGTGGAAATATCTGCAACAGATGAAGAAAGATGGCTAACCTTAAAGAAAAAAAAAACAGATACCAAATGAATTTATAAACAAATTCTATAAAACATTCAAGGAATAATTAATTCTAATGTTAGATAACCTGTTCTCAAAAATAGAAAAAGGAATCCTACACCAAATTTTCTGATACAAATACAGTCTTGATACTTAAACCAGGGTTCAAAATAGAAAAAGAACTAGGCACCAATATCCCTAAGGAACATTAATGTAAAAATTCTAAATAAAATATCAACAAATAAACTACAACAACATATCACAAAGATTGTACACAATGACTGGACTGGATTTATATCAGAAATGCAGAGCTGATTCAATAATGAGGAAACTGGGGCCACACACTATTGTTTTAATAAGATTAGCAAAAATCAAAATATCAATAGAAACAGAAAGGACTTCTAACAAAATATAATGTTCACTTCAGTTCTTAAAAAATGCTAGAAAACATAATTATATTGAACCTTTCTTTAATATAATAAGTATCCATCTAAAGCCAAGAGCTAGTGTAATAAACGAAAAGCCTTTCCAGGGGGCAGCTAGGTGGCATAGTGGATAAAGCACTGACCTTGGAGTGAGGAGTACCTGAGTTCAAATCCAGTCTCAGACACTTAATAATTACCTAGCTGTGTGGCCTTGGGCAAAGCCACTTAACCCCGTTTGCCTTACAAAAACCTAAAAAAAAAAAGCCTTTCCAATAAGGTTGGGGTAAAACAAGAATTTTCATTATCACCACCACTATTTGACAGAGTTTAAAAATTTAGCAATAAGACAAGAAAGGTAAATCTAGGAAATAACTATAGGGCAAAGAGGAAACAAAATTACAAGCATGCAAATGATATAATAGTTAACTAGAAAATGTATCCATATGAACAAAAATACAGCAACTTTTTGTTATAGCAAAGAATTGAAATCTAAGGGGGTGACTCTCAATTGAAGAATAGCAATATCAATTGTAGTGTGGGAATATAATGAAATACTATTGTGATTTAAGAAAAGAGAAGGGAGGGGCTGCTAGGTGGTGTAGTGGATAAAGCACCAGCCCTGGAGTCAGGAGTACCTGGGTTCAAATCCAGTCTCAGACACTTAATAATTACCTAGCTGTGTGGCCTTGGGCCAGCCACTTAACCCCTTTTGCCTTGCAAAAACCTAAAAACAAACAAAAAAAAAAGAAAGAAAAGAGAAGGGAAAGGAAGAGCACAGAGGATGAAAGATAAGGGGAAAAAAGGAAAGTAAAAAAGAGAAGAGAAAGAGAAAGGGAAAAGAAGAGAAGAAAGGAAAGGAAAGGAAAAGGATATTTTTACAGAAACCTGGAAGACCTGAATGAACTGAAGAGTGAAATAAGCAGAATCAGAAAAATGATTTACATAACATTGTTGAAATTCATTTTCTAGATTTAATATTTCATATCAACACAATGATTCCAAAATGATAACGTTACCAACCTCCTGACAGAGAATAGATACAAAATGTAGAATTGGATACACTTCTAGATGTGGACACTGTGGGAATTTGTTCTAAGTGACTAACCATACTTGTAACAAGGATTTTTGTTTTTCTTTTTTCCCCCTAACAGTGGAAGTAGAAGAGAGAGAGAGAGAATATAAATACTTATTTAATTTTTTTTTAAAGAATTGAAGGGGGGCTGCTAGGAGACGCAGTGGATAGAGCACCTACCCAGATGTCAGGAGGACCTGAGTTCAAATTCGACCTTGGGCAAATCACTTAATCCCACTACTTTGCAAGAAAAAAAAATTGAAAGATTAGCCAAGTGTGGTAAGTTTAGGGAGTATGAACATTCAAGGCAGAGTGAAATGTAGGCTATTGGTTCAAGAAAGGCATAGATACTGGAAGGCTGAACCACACATAACTTTATGATGACCCCTCAAAAGGGAGAAAAGTGACTTCTTGGGTCAGAAGTCGGGAGGTAGCTCTTTGTCATGCATGTTCTCTATAGAGATGCCTTCAAATTTAAGCCCATACCCACTACCATGGATACTGTGTATATTTATGGAAGTCTGAGAGTGGGAAAGCAGTGTTTTATACCAACTGTTTCTGTCATACCATCATTGTAAATATCTTACTCTAAACTAATTGAGGCAATTGGTTGATTATTGATGGAGAACACACCAATGCAGCCTCAGTAGCTACAAGGTTAGACATACAGCCCCCCTCAAGGTTACTTGCTTCTAAAATGCTGAGTAATAGTTAGGGGGTAGCTAGGTGGCACAGTGGATAAAGCACCAGCTCTGGAGTCAAGAGTACCTGGGTTCAAATCCAGTCTCAGACACTTAGTAATGACCTAGCTGTGTGGCCTTGGGCAAGCCACTTAACACTATTGCCTAGCAAAAACCTACCAAAAAAACAGTTAGTTGTTCCTTGGGGACCCATAAGTGAAAGATAAGAAAATGTGCCAAGAAGGTATGCTAAAAGTATAAGTTCTTAAAGACAGATATTATATTAATTTTGTATTTGCATGCTTAGGACTTAGTTCAGTGAGCTTGTACATGATAGCTTATTGAATAAACTAGGTATTAGGTAAAATGCACTATTACCATGTATCAGAAAAAAAAGAAATCAGGATTGCTTCAAATGTATTGGGGAATCGGACTTTGAGATAAAAAGACACTGATGTTCCTTAGGAGGATAATTTTGGCAAGCTCTGTGGTGGGATTAGAAAGGAAGCATTAGGTTAGTAGGACAGTGAATGGAGTGTAGATAAAATGAAAGGGTGAGGATTAGGAATGAGATTGATATAAATCCCTCCTTATTTTACTGTCTCTTCCACTTGCCAGTTCCCACTCCTCTTTGCTTTCTTCTTTGCCTTAGATTTTTGAGGACCTTGAGAATTTGAATATCTCCCTCTTGGTTTTTTATTATCTTCCTTCATCATCTTCTTTTTCTCTCTTCCCTGAATATCCTTTTCTTTCTCGACTAATCATCATTCAATTCAAAAAGGAAATTGAACTAAACTTTTGTGTTATATCTATTTGATAAAGCTGTATGTTCACTCCCCCAATATTTTTAAATAGTTGAAGTCATTCATTCAATGTGTAACAGGAGTATAGAGGACACAGAGATTACATTAGTTGGGCTCACAGAGATTGGAATTCTATATAACTCCCTGTCCTGTACACAACTATTGCAGTTTTTTAAGGAAGTTTGGCCTCTAGGAGGATTAGGCTTCTCGTTCTCATTCTCATTCTCATTCTCACTGGCTCATTAGCAAATCAACAGAGCTGGTCCTCTACCCTTAGTCTAAGCCCAAGGGTTGATACCACATTATGGTAGGAGGGATAGTAATTTTAGTCTAGTATGAGCCTAGGGATTGAACCCAAGATTCTATTCTGACAGTGACTGCACTGCTGACCCTCCCTTGTTCCATACTTCCTGTTCCAGGAATTTATCTATAGACTGAATTTATAATCTTGGAGAGGAAAAATGAGCCATTCTAGTTTTTCCTTAGATTTCCTGAAGGCTAGGTAGTATAGTGGATAAAGCACTGGCCCTGGAGTCAGAAGTACCTGAATTCAAATCCAACTCAGACACTTAATAATTACCTAGCTGTGTGGCCTTGCACTTAACCACATTGCCTTGCAAAAAAACTTAAAAAAAAAAAAGAAAAAGATTTCCTGAAGACTGACTGATGAGTCTGATCATGGATGTAGCTCTAGGGGAAGCTGGGCTGTATTGTTTCTCCTTATTCTGCCATCTTTGCTAATTGAGTTCTCCTAGGTAAGTGCACACTTGACAAAAGGAGAGGCAATAGGATCATCATAACACTGGAAAAGAGAGAGACTATCCTTTTCCACACCTCACCAGATTAACATTATGCCAATAACTACTACTAAGAAAGCATCAACTAGAAGCTGCAGGGAGAGGGAAGGAATAAGCAATTATTCCAGGTTCTCCATATGCCAGACCTTAGGGTAAGTATCCCCTTTGAACCACACAACAACCATGATAAGTAGATTTTGTTATTATTCCCATTTCAGTTGAGCAAAATGAGGCAAACAGAGGTTAAGTGGCTTCTCCAAGGTCTCACAGCTAATAAGTAGGCAAATCCATATTTGAACTCAGGTCTTATAATTTCAGGCTCAGAACTCTTATATATTGCACTACCAGATATCTCTCTGGAGGTATTCATTGATCAAGGGTCCATTCAAGGTTTATCACATCATACTAAACCATATTCTTTTGCAATGGATCATCAAATGGCTGAAAGCAACACCAAAGTTCAATAGTACAGCCAAAGACTATCTTTGCATATTCTGTATAGCAATCCTGGAAGGGCAAGTCCAAGAATTTTCCAGTCTCTTACAACAGGTTCACATAACACACTAATCTTCGGAACTCCCTTATCTGTTTTCTAAATAAAAGGCTATATTCTTTGTCAAAGCAGGTTAAACCACTAAAGTTAAAAGCTTTTTTTTTTCTAAACTCAAAAGGAAAGTAGTCACAGGGAGATTTAAACAAAGCACTAGAAATTATTGGGCAGAAAAGCTAGAATCATTCCTCAGTGAAAAAGTCCAGCTGTACAGAAAAGCTTCAGTACTTAATTCTTAATTCTATTCCTTAGAAAAATAGATTTCACATAGTAAGGTTATCTTACATTTTGAATTCAGTTCAATATTTTTAGCATTAAAAAACACAGAGGATCACACAGAATTCACCCTTTTCTTAGGTCATACAATCGAATACTAACCAACAATCATTTATTTAGTACTTAATATGTGCCAGATAACACCATGCTTAGTGCTGTGAATAAAAAGAAAAAGACAGTCTTTGTCCTCAAGGAGCTTACCATCTCATGAAAGAAGATAACACACAAAGAGAAGCTGCAATAGCAGAGAGAGTTGGTGGCTGGAGATAGGACCTGGAATGCAATATGGCTGAGAGATCAGAAAAGATCCAAGATAGTATAGTAAGGTAAGAAATGAAGAAAAATACAGTTAGCAGTTTCAGATTCCATTTCAGAATCAGTCAATAGCAGTAATTTGCAATGTTCTTTTTAATAGTGGGGAACAAGGATTACATATGTAATAGTGACAACTCTGGTTCCCATTGCCTGAGGACCAGAAATATTACATGTCCTCTCCCCCTTATACCTTCTTGAAAGTGATGCAGGAGCACAGATAAAATCACTGTAACCAAGATCAAAAGAAATGTAGTAAATTGGGAAACAATCTTTACAACTAATGATTGTGACAAAAGACTCATTTCTAAAATATACAGAGAACTGAGTCATATTTTAAAAAAAAGCCATTCCCCAATTGACAAATGGTCAAAGGATATGCAAAGGCAATTTACAGATGAGATCAAAGCAATCTATAACCATATGAAAAATTGCTCTAAATCATTACTTATTAGAGAAATGCAAATTAAAGCTTCTCTGAGGTATCACCTCACACCTCTCAGACTGGCCAATATGACCAGAAAGGACAATGATCATTATTGGAAGGGTTGTGGGAAATCTAGGACACTATTACACTGTTGGTGGAGCTGTGAACTTATCCAACCTTTCTGGAGAGAAATTTGGAAATATGTCCAAAAGGCAACAAAAATGTGCATACCCTTTGACCCAGCAATACCACTACTGGGTCTATACCCTGAAGAGATGATGAAAAAGGGTAAAAACATCACTTGTACAAAAATATTCATAGCAGCCCTGTTTGTGGTGGCAAAGAACTGGAAATCAAGTAAATGTCCTTCAAATGAGGAATGGCTTAGCAAACTGTGGTATATATATGTTATGGGACACTATTGTTCTATTAGAAACCAGGAGGGATGGGAGTTCAGGGAAGCCTGGAGGGATTTTCATGAACTGATGCTGAGTGAGATGAACAGAACCAGAAAAACACTGTATACCCTAACAGCAACATGGGGGTGATGTTCAATCTTTATGGACTTGCTCGTTCCATCAGTGCAACAATCAGGAGCAATTTGGGGCTGTCTGCAATGGAGAATACCATCTGTATCCAGATAAAGAATTGTGGAGCTTGAACAGAGTTCAAGGATTATTCCCTTTAATTTAGAAAAAAAAAACAGGGGTGGCTGGATGGCACAGTGGATAAAGCACCAGCCCTGGAGTCAGTAGTACCTGGGTTCAAATCTAGTCTCAGACACTTAATAATTACCCAGCTGTGTGGCCTTGGGCAAGCCACTTAACTCCATTTGCCTTGCAAAAACCTAAAAAAAAAAACCAAAACAGATATCTTATTGTCTGATCTTGTTATCTCTTATACTTTTTGTTTCTTCCTTAAGAATATGATTTCTCTCTCATCACACTCAATTTGGATCAATGTACAACATGGAAACAAAGTAAAGACTGACAGATTGCTTTCTGTGGGGGGTGGGGGTGGGGGGAGGAAAGTAAGATTGGGAGAAAAATTGTAAAACTCAAATAAAATCTTTAATAAAAAAAGAAAGAAAATGATGGACACAGGAAATGACATGTTGGACTTAAAGGTCACACCCTTTGGGACAGGAAAGACTAGAGTGTAGATGTCATCCATGCACAGACTATATTAGGCCACTCCCAGGAGGCTCCCCCCCCCTTGTGTATTAGAGAGTACCAGGAGCCAGGTGCTAAACCACTCCCCAAAGAGTCACCCTAGCCCAACCCACCAAATGCATTTAAGTAAGGGCTCCAAGGAAAGAAGGCCTTGTCTTCCTTCTTTCCTCCCTTTTGCCAGATGGCCACTTTCTCTAAACTACAATCTCATGCTCCCTGGGCTGGAGAAATAGGGCCTCTAGTCCATTCTCCCATACCCTCTGGTAATCTCACTTGAAACTGTGGTTTAGCCTGTCCTCAAGTTTAAGGCAGGTCTCTGCCCAGCCAGGTTTCCTGTAGCTTTCCCTCTGCATCTAGACTAGTCCATTGTTATTCACCCAGTCCTCAAGGTGCTTACAAAGCAACCTGTCTCTTCCATAAAAAAAGATTTTAATCTGTGAATTTTGCTGGTTTGTGGGGGGAAAAAAATCCTGAGCTATTTCAAATCCAGGGTGAGTCCTGAATTCTTTCACTTTCACAAGAGCTCTCAATCTTTATTGGCAGCACCAATTTCTCCTGCAACAAAAGGACCTTTAGGTATCTAGTCTGCTATTGGCTTGAGCCTCCACAGATAGTTCCCCATTTTTTGAATCCCTTGCACTCCAGCTCTATTTGGTCACTTAACAGATTATTTTTATAAAGTAGTATTTCCTTCAAAGGCATAGTGAAAACATAGTGAAACAGATTCTTGACTGGAAAAATAGCTGTGCTGAGGAGATCATATTTTTGCTCCTATTACGACTTGGAACCATTGGCATCACTGAGTGAATACAACACAAAAATAATACACCATCTGCTAAATTTTGGCAGCCCCCTTCCCTGTTGGCCCTAGTGCAGTCTAAAGGTCATTGAATTGAAGAAGTCCCAGAACTTCTAGTGACTGAAGGTAAGTAGAAGGGTAAGAAGAACAAGGAAGCAATTTTGTTCCATAAGAAGCTGAAGTCATGGAATGACTCCAAAAAGGTCTGTGCTCATTTGAGATTATGCCCAAAGGGTAACAAAAAATGTGCATACCATTTGACCCAGCAATACCACTTACTGGGTCTATACCCTGAAGAGATTATGAAAAAGGGTAAAAACATCACTTGTACAAAAATATGTATAGCAGCCCTGTTTGTGGTGGCAAAAAATTGGAAATTAAGTGAATGTCCTTCAATTGTGAGATGGCTTAGCAAGCTGTAGTATATGTATGTCATGGAACACTTGTTCTATTAGAAACCAGGAGGGATGGGAATTCAGGGAAGCCTGGAAGGATTTGCATGAACTGGTACTGAGCAAGATGAGCAGAACCAGAAAAAGATTGTATACCCTAACAGCAACATGAAAGGTGATGATCAACCTTGATGAACTCATCCCTTCAGTGCAACAACCAGGAACAATTTTGGGCTATCTGCAATGGAGAATGCTATCTTTATCCAGAGAAAGAATTATGGACTTTGAACAAAGACCAAAGACTATTACTGTCAAATTAGGGAAAAAAACCACCTTACATTATAATGTAATTTTACTATCTCATACTTTATTTTTCTTCCTTAAGGATATGATTTCTCTGTCATCACATTCAACTGAGATCAATGTGTAACATGGAACCAATAATGCCTTCTGTAGGGGGGGAGGGAAGCAAGAATGGGGGAAATTTGTAAAACTCAAAATAAATAAAATCTTTCTTAAAAAAAAAGAAAAAGGATCTGTGCTCCTCAGCCTAGGTAAGTTGGTAAGGGTAAAATGAGGAACCTCAGTGTCAGGGACCTGTCTTCAGAAACATTCCTGTTATCACTCTACTTAATGTGAGTAAACTGACTCTTTTGAGACTTGCTCCTGGGGGACATGTAGGGTAGTTCTGTATTTGGACTGAAAATGCCTTTTGCAAGTTGGATGAGCTGTACTACCCTGAAGAGTCACTACAATTTTTCCATGCACAAGATGAGCAATACAGACCTTAACAGGATTTTGAAGAGCATGGATATTCAGAAGACCTTTGGTGCACAATAAAAAAAGATTCATCCATGAATATTCAAGAAGAACCCACTGAAGAACTTGAGAATCACTGTGAAACTGAACCCATATGCCAAGACCAATGTGCAGGAACACAATTCCAAACAGGCTAAGAATCAGAGAAAATAAAAGAGCTGTTGCACTAAAGAATATTATGGAGGCAAAGAAAGTGGTAGAGGAGAAAAAGAGGAAAATACTTGAAGGTAATAAGAAGTTTCCAGGGCAGAAGAAATCAGCAGAAAAGAAGCTTAAGGAAAAGAAGCCTTCAGCAGCAAAGAAATCTGTGGTAAAAAAAAAAAACCTGCTGCACAAAAAAACAGCTGAGAAGAAGCCTCAGTTTTTCAATTTATCCTTTAGGCCCCCACATTCTATTATGTGTCATTATTTCTAAAGAATAAATATTCAAAGTGACTTTGGGGAAAAAGAAAACAAACACAAAAGCATAGTGAAAAGGAAAATCCAAACCAATCTCCCAGCACCTGTGAGCATAATTTTCCCTTTACAATACCTCAGTCTCTGTGGAAGGTGGAAGAATTAGATTCACAGTTTAACTCATTTCCAATAAATCATAGTGCCCCCTAAGTTCTAAGTCCAAACACTGGGCTTGAATCCTGTCACGCTGACTTCTCAGAATTTCCCTATGACTGACAGCAACATTTAGCCAGGGATCCAGCCTCCAAGGTTGCCATGTAAAACACCTGGATATGAGGACTTCATTGACTGCACTTATAACTGAAGAGGATAAACAAAAGAGGAAAATCCCAAATCCGTTTCTCAAACCCACAGGGATTAAGGGGTAAGGGTAGATAGGTAGGTGCATTCCCCAGCTAACTTAGTTCATGAATTCCATGGTAAGTAAATAGGACCATCACTTTTTGGATAATGTGGCAAAGAGAGTAGCACTGTCCCACTCTGGCATTTATCTTTAAAATACTTTAAAGCTTACTTTTAAGGTTTACAGGAAATTTCAAAGAGGAAAACCTCATTGGTAACCTATATTTTCTGTCATTTTAACTTTATATTTTAAGGTTTACAGTATTTAGGGTTTTATATATATATGTGTGTGTGAAATATCTATATCTATCTATATCTATATCATCTATATCTATCTATCTATATCTATCTATCTATATCTATATATATATAGATAGATAGATATATTTAGAGAAAGAGAGAGAATATGTAGTTTAGCAGAAGTTAAGGGAAAGAGCAAGGATAGTTGAAAGCCACAGATTCTTTAAGGGGATTAGCATCAGAACCTGAAGATGGGAGAAAGTGGGCCTTTGAGAAGGGGGCTTAAAGATCCATCTATGTGGGTTCATTTTTGTGAAGAACTCACCAATTCTCCAACTGAAGTATGGGATGGGTGGGAGGGTAATGAGTGGAATGTTCCCAATAAAACCATTTCAGGGTTAATAGTCCTAATGAAGTCCTCTCAGGGTTAAGAAATATTGAAGAACAATCATTTATTTATTTATTTATTTATTTTAGGTTTTTGCAAGGCAGTGGGGTTAAGTGACTTGCCCAAGGCCACATAGCTAGGTAATTATTAAGTGTCTGAGGTCGGTTTTGAACCCAGGTACTCCTGACTCCAGGGCCAGTGCTTTATCCACTGTGCCACCTAGCTGCCCCTTCTCCTTACTTCTTATGACTACTTTTACTGACTACTAGAAGGATAGTAGAATTTTTCCCATGAGAAAAACCTTGCATTACAAAGCTCATAAGCTTCCTCTTGATGATAAGTAGACTGTTCCTAGAGGAGTTACATTACTTCAATAAGATAGCTATAATCCTGAAGGTTATTCTCATCATCTGGATGGTGAGGTAATATTTCATGAAAACCTTTCATTCTTTTCTTTTTTGCTGTGGTAGATTTTCACAGGTAGAATGTAATTGTGAAGACTAACCAATGAGTCGACAGAGAGGGGTGATAGGAGGGGGGGATTTCATTAGGCCATATAATCTTGCTTGACTGTCAATTTGGGGAAGATCCTTGATCTTCACTACTTTTGTGAGACTTGGAGTGTGCCCTTTTCTCAAGAAAAGCCAAAATAAACTTTTTATTTTTGCTCAGAGGAGTCTCTATATTTTTTAATTAATTAAAAATTTTATTTATTTTGAGTTTTACAATTCCCCCCCCAATCTTACTTCCCTCTCCCCATCCCCCACAGAAAGCGATTTGTCAGTCTTTACTGACATGTTGTACATGTTGTACATTGATCCAAATTGAGTGTGATGAGAAAGAAATCATATCCTTAAGGAAGAAACAAAAAGTGTAAGAGATAACAAGATCAGACAATAAGATATCAATTTTTTTTTCTAAATTAAAGGGAATAATCCTTGAACTTCGTTCAAACTCCATGGTTCTTTATCTGGATACAGATGGTATTCTCTATTGCAGACAGCACAAAATTGTCCCTGATTATTGCACTGATGGAATGAGCTAGTACATCAAGGTTGATGTTAGGGTATACAGTGTTTTTCTGGTTCTGCTCATCTCACTCAGCATCAGTTCATGCAAATCCCTCCAGGCTGTCCTGAACTCCTATCCCTCCTGGTTTCTAATAGAACAATAGTGTTCCATGACATACATATACCACAGTTTGCTAAGCCATTCCTCATTTGAAGGACATTTACTTGATTTCCAGTTCTTTGCCACCACAAACAGGGCTGCTATGAATATTTTTTGTACAAATGATGTTTTTACCCTTTTTCATCATCTCTTCAGGGTATAGACCCAGTGGTATTGCTGGATCAAAGGGTATGCACATTTTTGTTGCCCTTTGGGTGTAGTTCCAAATTTCTCTCCAGAAAGGTTGGATGAGTTCACAGCTACACCAACAATGTAATAGTGTCCCAGATTTCTGACAACCTTTCCAACAATGATCGTTATCCTTTCTGGTCATATTGCCAGTCTGAGAGGTGTGAGGTGGTACCTCTTCTCTATATTTTTTTAAGTGGATTTTTATCCCACATAGTTAAGAAAGGCTTAGACTTTATTCACAGCTACTGCAAAATGGTCATAGATTTATACAAAGAGTTCACAAATTACTAAAAAGTTCACAAAAGTTAATAGTGAAGACAGTTAAGAAAGGGAAAAGAGGATAGAGAAAGGAAAGTCAGGAGAAGTGACTGGACTTAGATACACTTGAATCCAGCATGGAGAAGAGGGTTGGCCAAACTGGAGTCAGGCATTCACCTAGGAAGGCTAAGAGTCAAACAGGTGGAGGAGGGGAAGGGACTGAGGTTGCTTTCTGTTATCTTGGTGAATTTATATTTGAGAAGGTTAAAATGAATAATGGAGAAGAGTCAGAGGCCCTCAGAAAATATCAGGCAAGTACAGATAATAGCTCCTCAACATTACAGAAAAGGCTAGACAAATATTTCTCTAATATTTCTCCTTCAATACATCAGCAACTTAAGCTTGCATCAGAGAATGAGCAGTAGGGAAAGGTATAGGAGTATGAGCAGTTACCTGTTCAAGAGCAGGCTAGTTTCACCAGAAGACAAGAAATTCAACTAAGTAGATGATGAGCTTTTAAGAATTATATATATGTAGGGAGATGAAGGGAGAAGTAGAGAGACTAGATGGGAGAACAGGTAGTTCAGAGAGCAGAGATGAGGTAATAAGGAATAAGTCAGTGAGGAGCAGTAATTCAAAGACTTAATCCTTTCTGATGAGGGCAGTCTATACACAGATCCACATATACATACATTCACATACACATATATTTATATATGTGTGCATGTGTATATATATAATTTTTTACATATGCATATACATGCATATATCTATATATGTATTATGTGTTCACTTTTGTCTTTTACTTTATACATTTGTAAACATTCTTCTGGGAGGGGTCCATGGATTTCAGAAGACTGCCCAAAAGGACCATGATTAAAAAAAAAGTTTAAGAATCTCTGTTTTAGGACTTGGCACTTAAGCTAGTAGTAACAATGTAGTTAACCATTTAGAAGTCAAAGGACTTATTACCTGTGTGTTTTGGGTAAATCTTCTTTTTTCTAATTCCCTTCTACCACATTCCCTTCTCCATCCACCACCTTTCCTTGTTGAAGTACCAGTTCTTCCCATTCCTTTCATTGTTCTCTTTGGAACATATACCAAAATACTCAAAAACAAAACTGGAAGCAAAGAGTAAGGTTATCATTTGGGAGGGGATGTACAATTGTAATTAAGAATGTAACAGGATTATTAGGAGAACAATGGAAAACAGGAGTACTAAACTTGGAGACATAAATCTGCCACTTGGAACAAGTCACTTGGACCTCTCTCTCTAGGCCTCAGTTTCATTTAATTCAAATGAGGAAGTTGGACTAGATGACCTCTAGAGAGCTACCTTTTATAGCTCAAGAACAGGCTCTCAAACTGGAAAGGGGGAAAAGAGGGTTGCACATAGAGCAAGAGAATGGAGAAATTTTCACATAAAAGAGGCAGACAAGGAAGAACTTTCATTTTAGAGGGGAAAATGGAGAGGGGGTAAGAAGCAAACTCTTGATCCACTCTCATCAAAATCTGTTCAAAGTGGGAAGAATATATGTATACACCCATTTGTATATAGAAATGTAACTTACTCAATAAGGAAGTAGGAGGGGAAGGAGATAAGAGACTGTGTTGGGGGATGGGAAGTGATAAAAGGGAAGGCTGATTAAGGGAGGCTATGTTCAGAACCAAAACAGACTTTTGTTGTGGGTCTGAATAAAGAGAGAGAAGGATAAACAGAAGAAAATAGGATGAAGGGAAAGACACCAATCATAACTGGGAATATAACTAGGATCAGCTCACCCATTCACCCATAAAACAAAAGTAGATAGCAAAATGGATTAGAAACCAGAATTTAACAATATGTTGTTTACAGAAAAATACACAAAGAATTAAAGGGCTGGAGTACAATATATATTTGCTTCAGCTTACCTTAAAAAAGGTCATCTAGGTGGTTTAGTGGATAGAGAGCTAGGCCTGCAGTCAGAAAAAAATTTCCTGAGTTCAAATCTGATCTCAGATATTTACTAGCTGTTATCCTGGATAAGTCACACTTCTTTGTGCAGTGAGCTGTGAGTGCTTGCCCTGGGTGAGTTCTCCATAAAAGTCTTTTTGCCAAGCATATATCTGGCATTCAAACAATGTGGACAGACCATCAGAGCTGTACTCTTGTAGAAAAGTTTAAATGCTTGGAAGTTTCTTTCAAAGGACCTCAGTGTCTAATATCCCTCTCCTACTAGGTGATTTTTAGAATCTTCCTAAGACAATTCAAATGAAAGGGATTCAGTTTTTTAGCTGGTATACTGCCCAGGTTTCACAGATAGTCTGTAGACCTTCACTTTGGTAGGAAATACCTCTTTTCTCCCAAGTCCCTTGGAGCCTCCCAAACATCGAGCTAGCCCTGGCAATGTGTGCACCAACCTCATTTTCAATGTGTACCTCCCTGGAGCATATACTGTCAAATCAAGCAAACTGATTCACAGCATTCAAAACTTCTCCATTTGCTATATGGATGTTATCATGTTGGGTGAAGGAGAACCTGTGTTTTCTAGTTGTTAACTGTTAGGCAAAAATTAGTCCAAGCAGCAGAGAATTGATCATACTTTGTTGCAATTTAGTTCAGAGGCTGCATTGAGTGCATAATCATCTGCAAAAACAAAATCACACACACCCACACTCCCTTGACTTTGGTCTTGGCTTGGAGCCTTTTCAAGCTGAATTTATCATCAGCCCAGTAGCTGATCTTGATGCATTTGACAGCATGGCTGAAAACATCATAAAAAGCATGGGAGTGGGGTGGCTAGGTGGTACAGTGGATAAAGCACGGGCCCTGGAGTCAGGAGTACCTGAATTCCAATCCAACCTCAGACACTTGATAGTTACCTAGCTGTGTGGCTTTGGGCAAGCCACTTAATCCCATTTGCCTCACAAAATCCTAAAAAAAAAAAAAAAAATCATCAAGAATGATCTCTCCTTATAACAAAAAAGAGTTAGAAAGCTCCAGGATGAGTTTGGATGCTCTAGGAAGAGGCAGTAGCAGAAGAACCAGTGACAGCATGACGACTCAGTACTTAGACCAGGACTCCTTGAGGTCCCTAACAGTGTCCTTGGATGCCAAAGAGGAGGCAGAAAATATATCATTCTGACCCATAAAGCTCAGAAGTGCCTAACTGTGGGAGATGGAAATCAACATAGGAATTCAGGGGACTCAAGAGTAAAACCAAACAAAGCTGACCACTAAAAAGTACAGCATGGGGCAGAGCATGACCCTGGTCATTATTGATATGGCTGCAATGTAGTCCTAATGTACTATAGGAAATGACAAGGCAGGTGGTCTGTAAAAAAGATCTGTAAACAAAACAAAACAAATAGTTTAACCAAGAATTTAAAAAAAAAAGCCTCTCCCCCACTACACAGGATCAAAAAATATTCCAAATCTAGAGATCCCCATAATAAAGGGCCAATACTACTACAAAATCTACCACTAAATCTAACTACTAAAATCAGATACTTATTGAAGCAAGAGGTTGGATATTAATCTGAATGAAAGTCTTTGATGCCCTTTATGTGGGGCTTTAACAGTCTTGTTAAGTCACCTGTAAACTTGTGTTTTTCTCCCATTTTTCTCTCACTGCTTCTTACTGTTTTGTGCTGTAATAATGTTTTTAATCTGCCACCCTTCTCCTCCAAAAGATTTTACAAATAAATTTACTTTCTAAATTGCTATTGTCCTTAGGAATTGCTTTGTCAAATATTCTTCTATTACTTATTTTTATGTTTGCTTAAAAGAAATCTATGATTTGATTTTGTGCAAAAAGTTGATTGGAAAATTACTCTCCCATCATCCTTAATCAGTCATTTCCTGTCTATGGAACACAAAAAAAAGACAAAATCATGGTACCTGTTCTTGAGGAGCTCATATTCTAATAGGGCAAAGGACTATACCATTTTAATAGACTACAAATTCTATATTAATGAAAAATATAATATTGCAAGTAAAAAAAGTTAATGTTATGTTGTTGCTAAATGTTATCTGACATCTCTGTGACTCCATTTGTGATTTTCTTGGCAAAGATACCAAAGTAATCTGCATTTTCCTCTCCAGCTCCTTTTACAGTTGAGGAAACTGAGGTAAACAGGGTGAAATGACTTGCTCAGGGACATAGCTATTAGTTAGGGATCATGTCTGAGGTTGAATCTGAACTCAGGTCCTCCTGACTCCAGGTTCAGTTCTCTTTTCACTGTGCCAACTTCTTGCCCCAGTGCTATGTTTTATATATTGTATTAACAGATAGTGTCCAAAATGAGGAAAGAGACACTTTTGCTGTTTTCTACTTAGTTCAGAATACATCTGAATATTGCAGGCATCACATTGTAGAAAGAAAATTAGTGGTCCAGAACAGGCACCAAAGAGGGTTACACTAAGATGAGAAAAGTCTTGGAAGCAAAGCCTTATGACAAACGTGTATTATAGGAACTGGGGATGTTTAGTCTACAGAAGTAAAGAGGTAATGAGGAATGTGATATCTTAAATTATTTGAAAGTTTCTCTTATTGAAGAAGAATTACTTATTTTGCCTGTTTTTCAGAATTAGAAGCAATACAGTTGCTATAAGGCTGAATTCCTAACAAATAAAGCAATCTAATATGGAATAAGATGTCCTGAGAGAAAATTAAGTTCCCTCATTCCTGGAGGACTTCAAGTAGAGGTTGGTTGATTATTGGCAGGAATTCATGGATAATTGCAGCATAAATTAAGAGTCGGAAGGGACCTCAGACATCAATTAGTATAACTGTATAATTCCTTTTCTTTGCAAGTGAAGAAAAAGAATGATCAAGAAGGTTGAGTCAGTTACCTAGGGTCACTCCCATATAATAAAGCTGCTGAACTGAAACTTTAGGTCCATTTGTCTCTAAGTACTTTGTATCCAAGTGTTATTTCCATTAGGAAAGATAAGAAAGGGTATGTACCATATGACCTCTTGAGGACTCTTCCCAGGCAAGGATTCCATAATTCTGTAGTTCTATGGTAAGATCTCATTATTACATAATGTAAAGAAGAAAGCACAAGACAACAGGGCTGAAACTTCAACAATAACTTAGAACATTTTGTGCTTACCATATACATCTCTACTTCAGTTCTTCCTTGATGCTTCATCATGGCATGGAAGGTAAACTTGGGTTCCTCATGCCACCAGAGAACAAGCTCTGGCCAATCCTGCCATGTTGGAAAGGCTTTGAAGATGGACCAATGTCTTTCATGTCTCAGAATCAATATTAAAGTTCTTCAGACATTTTGAGATGAACTGTATGGCTGTCATCTAAGCACCAATCTACCTAAGTTCAAGAAAGGATTATTACCAGGTAAGTCAGGGAGTGATGGATTTTTTTAGTCACTAGAAGAAAATCAGTGAGATTACTGGTCCTTAGGGCCTTTAACGACGTGTGGAACACTAACCTAGGTACTGGAAGAAATTTTTAAAACATTATATGAGATGATCCCTACTCTGATGTAGCTCAGTATAATGGGAAGGGGGGGGGTTAAATTTATATAGAAATAACATGTTAGAATGAGATATTTGTAAAGTGCTTTGCAAATCTTAAAAGATTTGTGTGAATGAGTTGTATTATATAAAATTATATATAGAAGAGTTGTATTACAATGAGTATAGTAAACCTGAGTAAACAATCTAGGTGTAGACCAAGTGCTGAAGGTTTAAAATAGAAGCTATTACTGACTGGGAGTTGGGACTTAAAGAGCAGGGGATTAGTATAGTTATATATCACTTCAGGCACTATGTTAAAAGCTTTAAAATATAAATATGAATATATATATGTATATATACATACATGAAATCTCATTTGACTCTTACAATAATCCCAAGAAGTAAATTCTATCATTTTACAGGTAATAATAATGAAGCTGAATTTGAATTCTTGTTTTCCTGACTCCAGGCCAGGGGATCTATCCACTGCCTTAATACACTGGAAGGTCCAGAGTATGAGACTATTTCAAAGGACAAGGAAAAGTCTTGTCTCAATTGTTATTAGTCCTTCTAGTTAAAAAATGGGTAGGATTACATTAAAAAAAAATTATCGAGTAGAGGGAGGGCATTTTTAGACACTGGAAATTGTTAAGCCTGAGAAGGCTGAGTCTACATTAGGCTATAACTATTTTGTTGATGCTTGGCTTTCCCTACTGCTCTCCTTAGGGAGGGAAAAGTCAAGGGAATAAAAGTCAGAAAGGATTTAATAGGAGAGAAACCATGGCTAGGACAGCATGGCAACAGACTGAGAAAAAAAGACAAGTATTTCCTGATTTTAAAAATATTTTTTAAAGTCATTGGGTTCACTCATTCAACAAACATTTGTGTAAAATAATTCAGATAAAGCATGAAATAAGATACCACTCCTACCCATAAGAAGTCTACAACCAGAACAAAATAGTTTATATATGCAATTAACAAAAGTAGGGACTTAAAAAAGTGTCATAGGATGGAGGCAGCATGGTGGAAAAACTGTAGAAATCAAGAAATCTGGATTCTCTAACCAGTTCTGAAACTAACTATATAACACTGGGAAAGTCACTTCCTCTTTGGGACTCAGTTTTCTCTTCTGTAAAATAAAGGTATTGGATTAGATGATCTTTAAGCTCCCTTCCAACTCTAAATTTTTTGGAGTCTAAAGGGAGTAAGGATCATAAGGGTTTTTCATCAGTTTCTTCATCTGTAAAAGCTGGGTTCAAGGAGGATTAAGGTCCTTTCCAACTCTGAGTCCATGCTCTTATGAACTCAGAGTTGGAAAGGAAGGCTTCATGGAAAAAAGTCACATTTCATAAGGCTAGCCCAAAGTAGTTTGAAAGACTTTAAAATGTATTGTTGTTCATTCTTTGTTCTGGAAGACCCGTGACATCACAATGTTGGGGTCAAGGTACAGTATGTTCCACACTGGCTGTTACAGTGGGAAGTTGGAAAGTTATCTATTACAGGGTGGGCACAAAGGGTCTTGTCTGAACATTTGGGATGAAAAAGTCTCTAGATTTGCACATATCACATTTCCTTTGTGCTACTTTGATTCTATTTTGCTCATAGAACATAGTGCCAAATATTAAAGTTTTTCAGACACACCTTGAGAGTATCCTTGTACAGCTTTTTCTGACCTACATGTGAGTGGCTACCTTTAGGTAAACCTACATTTGGCATTTGACAATGGCTAACCTATAAGAATTCTGTTCTCTGCAATACAGTTTGAATGCTTAGTAGCAGCCTCTAGAGTGGCCCTCATTCTCTGTTACCTTATCTTGTCAGGCCATCTTCAGATTCTCCCCAAGATCTGCATAATGTCTCATCTGGTCATTGTTCCTGGTCCCTGCCCCAATTGTGTCTCAAAGATGAACTCTTCTTTTTAGCTATCTTTAGAAATAAACCATGACTTCAAGTATGAAAAGGTTTTGTCCATTATGTTACATGTTAGTTTTGATGGTTAAAATCAGAAAAAATTGAACATGTCAAGCAAGCATTCTTTAGAGTTTTTAGAATTTAGCCAGAATATTTGGCTATTTACCCTCTGATATCATGAAGACTCAGTTCAACAAGCACTTTTTTCTTAATATTTTATTTTTTCAAATTATATGTAAAGATAGTTTTCAACATTCATTTTTAGAAATTTGAGTTCTAAATTTTTCTTTTCTCTCTCCTTTCCCCAAGAGAGAAAGCAATCTGATGTTATATGTGCACAATCATGTTTAACATATTTCCAAATAAGTTGCAAAGAGCACTTATTAAGGGTTACAGTGAATAGGGCACTGTATCTAAGTAAAAAAAATTGTCTTCATGGAAGATATACACACACATAAGTACATATATATGAAAGAAAATATAGGGGGGTAGCTTGGGGGAGTGGATAGAGAGAGCACTGGCCCTGGAGTCAGGAGGTCCTGAATTCAAATGTGATCACAGACATATAATGATTACTTAGCTGTGGAGAAGTCACTTAACCCCACTACCTTGCAAAAAACTAAAAAAAACCCAAAGTGGTTTCAAAGCCTTTTTAAGTGGGAGAAAGTACTAATAACTAGAAGGATCAGGAAGAGACAAATATGGGAGTTGTCCTAAGCTTTGTTTCTAGGGGAAGGAGAGATTCTATGAGGTGAGAGGGTATTCCAGATATGTCTTAAATAGACTCAAGTGAGGAAGTGCAGTTTGACTGTAATAGAGTAGGAAGGGGAATGACAATGAAATAACCCTGGAAAAGGTAGATGATTTTAAATATCACATTGAAGATTTTGTATTTTATCCTAGAAGCAATAAGGAGCCACTGAAGATGGAGGGGGTAGTCAGATATGTATTTTCTTTCAGTTTTTTTTTTTTTTTTGCAAGGCAATGGGGTTAAGTGGCTTGCCCTAGGTAATTATTAAGTGTCTGAGCTCACATTTGAACCCAGGTACTCCTGACTCCAGGACCGGTGCCCCATCCACCGCGCCACCTAGCCGCCCCCAGGTATGTATTTTCAAAATATCAATTTGTGAGCGGTATAAAGAAAAGAGATACAACACAGCACAACAGCTGGGGGACTGCTGGGAGGGGGCTGATGGGGTCCTGCTCCAGGGTAGCGAAGTGTTGGAACTTAGCCAGCCCTGGATAGGGAGGTCGGAAGCGGTGGCGGTGGGGGGACTGGCCTGGGGGCACGCGGCCACGAAGCCAGCTTGGACTATCTCCTCACGCCTTCCGTCATGTATTATGACGTCAGCCCAGTGTTCTCTAGAATTTTCTGTTTGGGGCACAGGCCCGGCAGCTGCTCTTCAAGACTTTGCAACCCCCAAATAATCAGATTTGGGAGGTGCTCAACCTCCTTCCACCAGGGTCAACCTGCGAGATCCGGGTCCAGTTTCCACTCGTGGTCCTCGAGTCCTGGGCTACAGGGTGGGTCGGGGTCTCAGGACGAGCTTCGGTGTTTCTCACCCCGGCTCCCACCCCGTGCGCTCTCCAGAGGCGCTGGAGCGCCCCGGGATGAAGCCCCCGGGCCCCCGGGCCCCAGGCCCCGCCCCGCCGGCCCCGCCCCGCCCCCCGCGCGCTCCGGGGGCCGCCCAGGCCCGGCCCGGCCCGGCCCCACCCCCGGCTGCGGCGGGCGCGCACACTGACTGGAGCTGGCCCGGGCCCGGGCGGGAATGGGGGGTGGGGGAGGGCGGGGTGAGAGGTCAGTGCGAGGACGGGCCACGCCGTCGTCCACGACGACAGCCGAGGAGGAGGAGGAGGAGGAGGAGGAGGAGGAGGAGGGGGAGGAGGGAGAGGAGGGAGGAGGGGAAGGGGAAGGAGCCGAGGCCCTCGCCGCCTCCGAGGAGGCCGAGGGGGAGGCGCCGCGGGCTGCCGGGCTTCCGCGGCTGCAGGTCCTGGGCCGGGCGCGCCCCCGGGCCGGCCCGCCCCGCCGGGCCAGCATGACGCCCTGGAAGCTGCTGCGCTGCTGCCAGCGGGCCGCGGCCTGGGTGCCGGTGCTCTTCATCGCCGTGGTCATCTGCTGGTCCTACTACACCTTTGTGGTGGAGCTCTGCCTCTGTGAGTATCCGGCCCGGCCCGGCCCGGCCAGCCCCGAGCCGGCCCGCCCGGCCCCGAGCCGGCCCGCCCGGCCCGGGGCCGCGGGGCGGGGAGGTCACCCCCCGCCGCCCCACCCCTCCTCCTCCTCATCACCCCAATTGTTACCGCCTTACTGCGGCCCGAGCGGGGCAGAACTAGAGCCTCCGGGGGTCTTACTGCCCCCCATCGCTTTGGGGCTCTGCGCCCCCGTCCCCTCTGCAAGTGTTTAAGGGAGCTGCTTCCCCTTCCCTCCCTCAGCTCCGTGTCCAGCCCCCACAGAAGTGCTTCCTAAACGCTTTCTCCCCCCCTTTTCACTCCCCTTCTCCCCGGGCATTGCATAATACACGCTGCCTTCCTCTTGGCTCCCCCTTCTTTGTGTCCCACGGACGCGGGCCAGGGCCAGAAGCCCAACACCTTCTCTTTCTTCCTTTCTCCACCTTCCCTCCCCTTTGTGTCCCCCAGTGCAGCGCGGCGCCTGCTGTAGAGTCACCCCCACCCCACCCCCACCCCCTGTGAAGCTCGGGTGCAGGAGGGAGCTGTTCCTAGGAGCTGTGGGGAAGAAATCACGGCTGGCCTCATTTATTCGCTTTTTCAGATCGTGTAGGAAATAGTTATGACTTGTAAAAAAAAAGTAGGCTGATCTGTATTGTGCAAAAGAGGAACGAGATTGGGTGGGGAATCCGGGTTATTGACTAATAACTAGTTTGTAGGTAGCACGTGCACATCTTTCCTCTTGTTGAAGTCTGCTTAAAGGGCCTCTAGGCGGGATCTTTCTTGTAAAAAACTACATTTGCTTGAAGCTTGAGTTCTGTAACTGTTCTGCAGAATCCTTTTGGAGAAGTTTGAGAAATGAAGGAGATACGCCTCCCTCTTTATTTTATTTAGACCTTGAAGGGTAGCAGTGGCGTCTTCTGGTCACAATTTATATTTCCTTTTTGAGAGTTTTTAATGTGATTGATTCACTTCTTGGGATCTTAAGTCACTTGTTTAATTTGGCTCTACATATGCAGAGAGAATTAGTCATTAATCAGCAAATATTTATGCTATGTACAAGGCACTATGCTAACAAGCTACTGACTAAAGATTATCATCTTTAAGTCCTTCAGAGAAGTTAAAGAGAAAATGCCAAGTTCCAAACAACCTACTTACTAAAAACTTGAGAAAAACAAAACTTGGGAAATTGGGGGTTGCCTGTAATTTCAATACTAACCAACACTATTATCCCCCATTATTTGTTCCATAATGTTACTACTGGATTAAACTGACTTAGATTTATGGGCTATTAGAGGTCATAGGATAATAGGATCATAGTTTTAGCACTGGACTAGATATAGTTCAACCATCTAATTTTACAGATGAAGATAAGTGATTTTCCCAAGGTCACATTACTAATAAGGGGCAGAGCTGGGATTTGAGCCCAGGCTAATGCCAGTTCTATTATTCACTCCACTACACTATGCTTCTGAAAGGGACCTTAGAGATCATTTTGCCTGAGCAAAATCTTATATATAGGCAGCTGAAGTCTAGAGAGGTTCAGAGAAATGCCTCACAGCTTTTACTAGCATGAAAACCAGGACTCCCAGCTTTCAGAGTGCTTTTTCATTATCCCTTGCTTTTGATGGGCATTCTTAGGAGTGCCTATAGTAATATAAACTAATGTAAATTCCAACAGTAGAACCTTTGCCATCTTTGTGAAAACATTTGAAGAGCCCAGTTCTGAAGTCAGGCACCATCTCCTTTGTCTCCTTTTCTCTTTTCTCTGCACATTCCTTCAATGCAGTGAAAGGTGACAGCCCTTCCCTTCCCCCTCTTGTGCAAGACAGAGCAGCATCCCGTTTCCAAAGGCTGCAGAAGTATGGGGTAGAAGGGAGGAAGCTTTCCTGATAGACCAGCAGCTAGAGGAAGAAAAGAATTTGGGCACTTACAAAGAATTTCTGAAAAAAATATAGTGCATTTATAAGAAGAGAACTGTTTGTAGTTTGCTGTTGGGCTCCTGGATTTCTTTTCTTCCTTTCTCCTCCCTCTCCTGCTTGCTTACTTGACTTCAAAGAAACTTTCTTAACATCGGGACCAATGGCAAGTAGTACTACCTAAAGTTATTGAAGTTATTCAAATCTTTAGAGGCAAACCACTGATTTAGAACTGCAGATCTCTTCTTGTCCCCTCCTAAGATAAAGCATGGGAGGAAAGTTGTACTTTTTTATTTTAAGGACCTGAAATAAACTTACAACCTGGGATGTTGAGTCCAAATCTGCAATAAACTAATAATATATAGACAAATCTTAGAGATTAGAATATTTTTAGTGGTAGGCTTTCTACTTTGATTGACTGTAGGGAAATCTTAGACCTATATGTGTGTTATGTGGTAGGCAAATTATGCAATGAAAAGTTTAAAAAATTTTTTTTCTGTACTTGATTGTTCATTTATCATGTCACTTAGAATTGGTCTTGTATGATGATTTTTTTTTTAGGTTTTTGCAAGGTAAATGGGGTTAAGTGGCTTGCCCAAGGCCACACAGCTAGGTAATTATTAAGTGTCTGAGACTGGATTTGAACCCAGGTACTCCTGACTCCAGGGCTGGTGCTTTATCTACTGTACCACCTAGCCACCCCTTGTATAATGATTTGAATTTAATATCTAATACTCTTTTTGAAACAGCTTAGATTATATTTAGAATTTATTTTCATAATCTGCTTTTTTTCTCACCACTTGAAATGGTTCTAATTATTCTCCCCATAATGCAGTTTACACATCATTGTATTTGAAGGATTTATTCATGTTATCTTCTTACATGCCCTAATTTCTTGTGTTTTTTTCCCATTTCACTTATCCATATTCTACCTATCCTTCATAGTGCAGCTAAAGTTTCACCTTTCTTTTGAAACCATCTGTGAATGAATGATGTGTACAATAGAATGTATGCAAATAGAAAGGCATGAGTCCCTACTATCAAAGAGCTCATGATAAATGAACTTAGAGATCTCTTCCAACCCTGAAGTTAGATCCCATGATCTTGCTTTCTTCTGAAATCTTTTCTTATTTCAATTGGATCATCTTTTGACAATTGTAAAATTATAGACTTTTTGGAGCTAGCTAATTCAGTAACTCTTTATAGATGAGGGAAAAAAACCCAGATAGACTTGGGTAAAGGTAGCATGATATAGGCAGCTAGATGGCACACAGTAGTTTGAGTGCCAAGCCTGGAGTCAGGAAGACTCATCTTCCTGACCAATATCCTCAAGATACTTAATAGTTGTGTGACCTTGGGCAGTGTTGCTATTTGACTTACTTTCCTCATCTATAAAATGGGTAACTTTGCCAAGAAAAGCCCAAAAGGGGTCATGAACAATCAGACACGATAGAACAAAAAAACAACAAAACTAATCCTTCTGCTTTATTTTAACACACAAAGGATGCAAAGAGGAACCATCTGATGCCCAGCTGGGCAAGTGACAATCTCTAGGGTGAGAAAGGTGAACAAAAAAATCCCCCCAAAAAGGTTGACAACAAACAAAATCGTACTTCACTTATCTAAAAGTGAAAGGAGAGAGATATCTCCCAGAAGTCCTGAGAACTTTAAGGCAATGAGGCCAGAGGATCAAGGGTTTCCCAATTTGGGTGAGTGGAGAAATGATACAGAGGTCAAAATAGCTTGTTCAGAACGTTACTGTCAAGGGCATGGCTTGACTTGCACATATGCTTGATCTAAAAGCATAAACTCAGAAACAAACCAAGAATAAAGGCATAAAGATCATCAGTAGTTCCAGTAAGGCATCGGGGGATGCTTTCTCATCTCTTCATAGATCAGGCTGGCATGTTAGCTGGCATTTTGGAATTCCCCAGCAAATCAGACACTTAGAAACTTAAAAAGAAACCCATCGGACTCAAATCAAGGATTCAAAAAAATATTTTGGGAGGTTAGTATTTCATATTTCATCATTCAAGTATTTTTAGGTAGAAAACACACACACACACACACACACACACACACACACACATATAAAATAGGTATAATAATACTTGCCTTGATTGTAAAGTGCTTAAACAGTTCCTGGTACCTAGGAAGCATGATATAATTAAATGCCTTGTTCCCCTTTGTATGAGACTAAGCTTGGATTTCCAAGATATTTTTATTCTCATAATACAGTGCAATACTTTTTCATTCTTGAGATTAAGAATATCAAGAATTTTCTATTGATTGTCAAATGTTGCCAAGGCAAGAAAATCCTGAAACAACTAACTAGAAATGGTCTGTTATTTAAGTATCTCCAAAACATCATGGTGCAGAGCCTGTGTTTCTTTTTGATCTCTGACAAAGCACTTCATCATATTGGGAACCTCAGTTTCATCATCTTCTAGCATTGTGAGTAGAACAGTGAAAACAATAATCCGATTTTAGAAGGCTGAATGTCTTCATGTCTACTGATGAAAGTTGATGTGATCAGAGAGTGTACAAGATAGTGCCTCCAAGCCTTTGCTGGTACTTGGGAGAAGAGTGGAATAGGTTGATAACCTAGAAGAGCACAGTGACTTGGGAATATTAAGCCTAGAAAAATAGTTTAGTGTAGTCATTGCTGTCATCTTCAAGTGCTAGAAGGACCCTATGAAGAGAGAGAGAGAGAGAGAGAGAGAGAGAGAGAGAGAGAGACTTAGACTTGTTTTGCATTCTCCCAGAAGGTAGAACTAGGAACATGGAATGGAAGTTGCATGGTTAGATTTTTAGCTTGCTTTATATAAGAAGACAGTCCTTAATAATTAGTTGTCTAAAAATGGAACGAGGAACTTCTTTATTAAAACAGAGGCTAGGGCTGCTAGGTGGCGCAGTGGATAGAGCACCAGCCCTGGAGTCAGGAGTTCAAAGCAGACCTCAGACACTTAATAATTACCTAGCTGTGTGGCCTTGGGCAAGCCACTTATAACCCCATTGTCTTGCAAAAGCCTAAAAAAAGAAACCAAACAAACAAACCAGAGGCTAAAAGATCTCTTACTGTAGATCCTTTAGAAAGGATTATTCACCAGTTGGACTCTCTGAGATCCTTTTTTAACTCTTGAGATTCTGCATCAATGAATTAGTAACTGTAGTCTCTGACATCAGTTTTAATTGGATTGGAACTGTAACTGTGCTCCAAAAGATAGCCACAGGAGGTAAAGACAAAGTCCTTTATATGAACAAATATTGAAAAAAAATCTTAAGGACAGATTTTTGTTAATTTTTTATGCTTTTTAATTTTTCCATGACATTTCAGCAATTGTTCTTGACCTAATAAAGATTCAGTTTTTGATCAGTCTGGACTTGGAATTTATTTTGGGGTCCTGCTTTTTCCACTCTACTGAATTTTTCCTTTTATTTTTTACAAGACCCTTCTTGTCATTTTATAAATACTTTTTTAAAATTCATTCTTAACCTAGACTATCATTCATTTTAGAAAAGGTAGCATATATATATATATATACATATATATATATATATATATACATACATACATAGAGAGAAAAGAACATTAGATTTATCAGTGATATGAGTTCTTGATTTATTAACTTTGTGACCTTGGACAAGTAACAGTTTCTCTGAGCTTCCTATTCCACAAATAAACATGTGAAAGCATGTCCATAATAAATTAAATGTGCATGATAATGGTATTGCTTACCTTACGAGGTTGTTGTGAGAAAAGTTCTCTGTAAACCTCAATTGGCTATATAAAATGATGGGCTGTTATTATTAATGGCATGTAAATATATATGTGTCAATACCAAGCTAGATGTCTTAAAAGGTAGCTACCACATTAGACATAAGAATAATAATTAAGATATGGGGAAATTCACAGGAGATATAATTCAAGAAAAGGATCAGTATATAAAAGGTCAAATACCTATATACAAATTTACAAAATCTGGTTAACAAGCAAGATAAATTAGGAAGATCCTAATGTAAGGAGGCAAATTTAACCTTATAGGTATCATCTCAACCTAGTGGGATGAGACCCTGGATAAGACTATTACTCTAAAAAGGTATAACTTATTCAAAAGAAACAATGTCTCTGTTTTATTAAGAAGGCGTATTCATATAAGGGATTCTAGGAGGGAATAATCATGCTTGAGAACATTTGGGTGAAGATCAAAGGATGCTGCAACAGAAGCAATAGTGTCACTAGAGCATACTATAGATTACTTGGACTGAAAAGGAAAATAAATGAGTTTAAGAAACAATGACTCTGGTACACAGGATGACTATTGTAGTGTCATCTGTCATACTTAATAGGAATCTCTCTCCCAGAATTAGAGGAACTGATAATTTCTTGACTTGGTTTAACCATCATTTGAAATACATAAGAACCAACAAGGGAAATTTCAATTGGAGATTTGACTTTTTATCAAAAAGAAAACAACTGGAAAGTGATTATTAGAAGATGATACATGTAACTTCTAAGAATTATTAGGGTTATTAAAAGGAGTTTACATGTTGGAATGATCTCCAAAAAAAATGAAGGGATGACAGAGATATGTACTGAGAGGAGGAGGGAGAGGTAGAATGAGGAAAATTTTATCCCATAAAAGAAATGCGTAAGAAAGAGCTTTTATAGTGGAGGAGAAAATGGGGCTGTGGCTGGTAATGCTGAACTCACTTTCATCTGAATTGGTTCAAAGAAGGTGATAAAAGTGTGCATGTACATACATTGTAGCATGTGTGTGTATATAACACATTAAGTTGTATATATAGAAATACAACTTGACCAGTAGGGAAATAGGAGACTCAAGGGGATAAAAAAAAGGGCTATGTGTGTAAGAAAAATTGGAAATAGAAGGACATACAATTTAAATAAAAGGCTGGAGCAGAATCTAATATGCTTCAACTGAACTTTAAAAAAAAATTGGGATAGCAATCATGGTCTCAGACAGAGTAAAAGCAAAAATGGCCTAATTAAAAGGGAAAATCAGGTAAATTTCATTTTGGTAAAATATACTCTAGACAATGAAGTATAAAAAATTTTTTTATAGCCTGTTTCTCTGTTAAAGGCTTTTCTTCTCAAATACATATACATACATACACACACACACACACACACACACACAAACACACATATACTCAGTATAGAATGGAGTCAAGTTTTTAAAAATAAGAGCCATTGACTAATTGATAAATGGTCATAAGATATAAAGAGGCAGTTTTCAGAAGAAGAAATCAAAGCTATCCCATGGTTATATGAAAAAATTCTCTAAAACACTTTTTTTTATTTTTTGGTGAGAGCAGTAGGATTAAAGTGATTGGTCCAAGATCACACAGCTAGCAAGTATCAAGTGTCTGAGACCAGATTTGAATTTATATCCTCCTGATTCCAGGACTGCTGTTCTATCCACTGAATCACTTAGCTGCCCCTCTAAATCACTTTTGATTAGAGAAATGCAAATAAAAGCAACTTTTAGGTGCTACCTCACACCCAATCGATTGTTTTACATGACAAAAGAAAAATAAATGTTGGAGTTGTGAATTAATCCAGTCATTCTGAATAACAATTTGGAACTAGGCCCAAAGGGCTACAAAACTGCAGGTAACTCTTTGAACCCAGCAATACCACTTCTATATATGTACAAAAATATTTATAGCAACTCTTTTTATGGTGACAGAATTAGAAATTTGAGGACATGCTCATTAACTGGAGAATGGCTGAACAAGTTTTGGCATATGATTTGAGATGGAATACTGTTATGCTCTAAGAATTGACAAGGAGGGTGGTTTCAGAAAAAATATGGTAAGACCTTTATGAACTGTTGAAAAGTAAAATGAGAAGAAGCAGGAGATCATCGTAAACAGTAACAGCAATGTTTTAATGATAACTGTAAAAGATTTGACTACTTGATAAAATAAAATTATCCAAGACTCCTGATGAGAAAATGATAGCCACCCTCAGAGAATTGAACTCCGAGTGCAAACTGAAATGTAAGTTTTTTTGCTTTTTTTTGAAATATGGCTAATATGGAAATGGTTTCCATGAAATAAAAGAAACTGATGCACCTCTTATGCCACTTTCTCTCAAGCAGTATTGTACATGCTCCTGAAATGTGGAAAAATAATTGGATCTGAAGAGTTAAAAAAGAGAAAATGATTATTCCTTCTTTAGGATTTGTGATTCAGCATACCCTCTAGATTTAGGGAGACCAAATTTCAATGAGTTTAGAGTTAAGATGGGTCTGTGAACATGTTTTTAAAAATATTTTGATATTTCAGTAGAAGTTTCCTTTGTTATCCTGTGGATTCAATTGTATGCATTTAAAAACATTCTGAGACTTGACATCATAGGTGTCAGATGGAAATTCCATGGACAGAAATTTTTCAAAAGTCAGTAGGATGAATAGAAAACTTTCAAGAAAAATATTCTGATCACAGAAAAAGAAACAGTTGCAGTAAGGAAAAGAAGAGATTGGTTTTTGGTTTTTTTTTTTTTTTTTTTTTTTTTAGTTTTTTGCAAGGCAAATGGGGTTAAGTGGCTTGCCCAAGGCCACACAGCTAGGTAATTATTAAGTGTCTGAGATCAGATTTGAACCCAGGTATTCCTGACTCCAGGGCCGGTGCTTTATCCATTGCCACCTAGCCACCCCAAGAGATTGTTTTCTAAAGAAATTAATATGAATCCACAGAGAACTCAGATTTAGATTGTAATATGACGTGTACATATTCTCAGTGGCAAGTGGTCAATGGATATTAACAAGTAGTAATCAAAAGAATTGCAGATTGTTAATAAACATGTGAAAAATTGTTCCATAATCACTAATAAACAATCCCAGATGTTTCACCTCATGCCTAACAGATTGGCAAAGTTGACAAAAATTGGAAATACTGCAAAAGAGACTGTGGAAAGCCATACAAATGAATCGTTAAATGGAAGCTTTGATGAAGTTTTAAATTCATCCAACTCTGGAAGGCAACTTGATGTTATGGGAAGAAAATGACTTAAAGTGTCATTCATAGTGTTTTGACCTAGAGATTCTATTGCTTGGCTTATACACCAAGGAGGTTAATAAAAAAAGGAAAGGCTTTGTTTACACCTGAATACTTAATATTGACAACGATGTAAAGGAAAAGGATAACAGCAAAACTGTCAAGTCTGAATATTGTGAAATTATAATAACCAAAGTTTGTCCCCAAATCAGAGATAGGAGAAAAGATAACTCAGAGGTGGGATAACATGACTATGAAACAAACCTGATCAGGTTTTTTTGGTTTTTTAATTTTTGATGTGTTGGCTAGTTTGATGAACTATTTTTTGATGTTTGTTTCTTTAAAAGGATAGTTTTCTAGAAGGTAGAAAGGAGGAGAGTTAAACACAGATGATATTAAAAAAAGATAATTTTGGGGCAACTAGGTGGCACAGTGGATAGAGCACCGGCCCTGGAGTCAGGAGTACCTGAGTTCAAATCCTGCCCAAGTCACTTAATTACCTAGTTGTGTGGCCTTGGGCAAGTCACTTAACCCCATTTCCCTTGCAAAAACCTTTAAAAATTTGATATTTCAATTTTAATTTTTTTATGTTAAAGCAAGAAGGCCTCAACTATATAAATGTCAGCTATTATTAATCTACATTAAACAAGTGGAGGGCAACAAAGTAAGGGGGGGAAGACAAGTACAGATAAAAATCAGGTAATGGGGAGGGATGAGTATAAAATACATTTTCAGAATAATTTCAGAAATGATCGAAGTCTTGAGGGGATACTTAGTAAGCAAATCTAGGGATGAAAAAGCTTTGTTGTTTTTGTTTGTTTTAAGATATTGAATAGGAGGAAGGATCAATGAGAGGTTAGGGTAAATGGTTGGGATGAGTAATATTAGACTGATTTTAGAGAGAAGGCAAAGCTGCTCAGGTTTTGTTTGGGGTAGTGGTTGTTTTTGTTTTGCTTTGTTTCTATTTATTCCACCTAGAACTGTGATCTTAGCTTTTAGGTAGTAGATGTCAAAGATAAATAAGAAGTAGCATTTGACTTCAAGTCATCTGATCTAGAGCTAAAGGAACTGGTGAAAGATATTACTGAGCTGCTACTACTACTTTAAATGATCTCTGAAAGATCATGGAGAAGTGCTATAGGATTGAAGAAGGGCAGATATCCTGATTTGGAAAAAGAGGAAGAAAATAGGATATGCAGACTCTAGCATCAAGTTTGACTTCAATTTCCAAGGTCAAATTTTGTTAAACAGATGGTTAATGCACATCTAGAAGCAGTAAAGCTTTGTGAAGAACAGGTTGTGCCAGACTAACTTTATTCTATCTTTTGGCAGGCTTCCTAAATTAGTAGATTAAATCCTGTAAATGCAGTTTTCCTAGTTTGAAGCAAAGTATTTGTCAGACTTTCTTATGTTGTTCTTGTGAAAAAAGAGGGAAAGATTATGTGTTAGGCAATAGAAGCAAACAAAAGTAACTGCTTAGATTGAGGTCTCTGTTAATCAATACAACTAGGGAAAAAGGAAAATAATTTATCTGTTTTAAAATATTTATAACAACTCTGTTTCTCATGGCAAAGAACCAGAAATTTTAGGAAATAGCTGAACAGCTTGTGATTTCTGGTTGTGATGGAATACTACTGTACTGTAAGAAATGATGAGTTTGATGATAGAAAAACATGGAAAGATTTGCTTGAAATAATGAGTGGTTTAAAGGAGCAGAACCAAAAGAATGTTGTATGCAGTAATAATATTGAATAACTTTAAGTGACTAAGTCATTTTGAATAGTCATTTTGGCAATTATAAATAACCAAATGAAGGAAGATACTATCTTCAGAGAAATAACTAAAATGTTTAGAATGGTTTTACATACATACATACATACATACACACACACATATACACACACACACACACATATACATTTTTGTCTACTGGTAGCCATCTTGGGAGACATGGGGGAGAAAAAAGGAGGGAAGAAAGACAACTATTATATATTTAAAAGCAATAAGTTGTACATACTATATTATTAGTTTCATGTATAGCCATTTTTTTTGCTATTCTATTATGTTTCAAAGTGCTTATTTTATTTCTTAAGTTTAGAATAAAACCACAGTAAATTAAAAAGTCTCAGGGTGGCTAGGTGGTACAGTGGATAGAGCACCGGCCCTGGAGTCAGGAGTACCTGAGTTCAAATGAGGCCTCAGACACTTAATAATGACCTAGCTGTATGGCCCTGGGCAAGCCACTTAACCCTGTTTGCCTTGCAAAAACCTAAAAAAAAGTATTCCAGGAATCTGGACTTGGCTTTGTAGTTAATATTTTTTTCATGATTTGAATAAAAGTGCTCTTCATATTGGCAGAGGACGTTAAGCTGGAAGCAAAAGCTGACACCACTAAATCAGGGATCTTCAAAGTGGGGACCATCCCTATTGATAGAAAGATACATTGTATTCCAACTTAGATGGAATGGTCAGTTGTGGAGCTTGTCTTAGCCACAACCACACACCTATTCTTTTGAGATCAGGTTCTCAGCTGAATGGATGGGAGGGACGGGAAAGCTATATGTAGTTTGAAGAGGAATTAAAAGTTTTCTAGGTGCTCTCTGGTGAGTGGGGTAGTAAGTCAATTAGGCTTAAAAATTGCCTTGCCACAGTGAAGACCCAGTTGCGATTATGTAACATAAATTTGTATTGGATCCAGTCAACATTTCATGATTTCCTCTAGCTTTAGTAGTATGTGAGTTGGAGCCAAGACAGAAGGTAATAGGAATAGGCAGCCTTGTAGACCCCATGACTGAATATTGGGTGGGATAAGGGCTTAGGAATAAAATGTAGAGTTAAACTGGTTCAACAAGGGGTCAAGATGGAGAAGGGAAGAGAATATATAGCCAGTGCAGGGATGATGACCTGGAACAGAACTAAAGGTTGATGGAGGTCAAAATGAAGATCAGGTTTTGAGGTTGAAAGGAAGAGGGAGAAGTGGAATGCAACATTGTGAGTTGATAAAGGAATTTTAGAGTGCACAAACATGAAGTGTTGGTTGTGGCTAATGTGGATGATAGGAGGATCAAGGGTATTATCATCTCTGCATGTATCTATAAAGTTGCAAGGAGGAAAAGATCATGTGAAATAATAAGTAAGTTGAGTTCTTCCTCTAATCCATCCCATCATCCATTCAGTCATTTTATAGTGATTTTCCTAAAGTTCAGGTTCAGTTATATAACCCCTCTCTACTAAGTACACTCCAATGACTCACTATTATTTATCTCCAGGATCAAATATGAAATTTTTTTTTTTTTGGTATCTAATGCCCTTCCTAACTTTACTTGTCCCCTTGTGCTCTTCAGACCCAGTAATACTGGCTATTACAGGAACAAAATGCTTCATTTTTCTGCTCAGGCATTTTTCTCTTGGTTGTCTGTCAGGCCTGGAATACTATCCTCTCTTAACTCTTATGTACTCACTTGAATTGGAAGCCTTCCCCAACCTTACCTTACCCCCTACTAATTTTACTGCCTTCCTCTGTAAATTATTTTGTATTTACTTAATTTAGAGCTAGTTTTGTGTATAATATTTGTGTGTTGTCTTCCCTATTAAACTGTAAGTTCCTTGAAGGCAGGGACTGTCTTTTGCCTCTTTTATAAACTTTGCTGTTAGCACAGCACCTATGCAATTCATAATAGACATAGACACTTAATGTTTACTGATTGATTGGGAGGTCAGCAAGTTTAAGTAGTGTGAAGGTAGGAGTTGAGGGTAAAAGTCTATTGTGTTGAAGCACAAATAAAGATGTAAATAATGAAAAGTAACAAATGCCAAGAATTTACCTTTCTCCTGTTTGAGACAGACTTGTGGTGTTATGCAGTTTTTACTCTTATAAGGAAACTGAGATGTGCAGGTTAGTAAATGACTTGTTGACAACCACATGACTACTAAGGGGCAGATCTGCAATGAAAATCCAGTCTGCTAACTCCCACTTCAGTGTTATTATTCAACCTGACATTGTATAGAAAGATAGCTTAACTAAAAGGATGTAGTCTCCAAGTCAGGTTAGAATTTAGTGTTTAAGAATACTAGTGCCAGGTTCCAAGCAAATAAATAATACCAAGTTAAGATTACAGAAATATGCAGCATATGCCCATGGACAGATTGGCAACCAAATCCAATTCCCATGCTTGTCATGGTATCACCTCCTTGATGTCATGGTCTTCTTTGAAAAATGAAGGCAGCTAGGTGGTGAAGTAGATAGAGCACCAGCCCTGGAGTCAGGAGGACCTGAGTTCAAATCCATCTCAGACCCATAATTGCCTAGCTGTGTGACTTTGGGCAAATTACTTAACCCCATTGCCTTAAATAAAAAAAAATGAAGGACAAACATTCTCAGCCCCTTAGCTCTGTGTCTGGAACATAATGATTAGCATTTATTTTGTATATAAGACCTCAGGTTTAGTTTAGATAGTGAACTTCACTGAATCACTATTTACCTGGTTTCCAAAAGCAGTTAGCATGCACACCCCTAAATCATGGAAGGATTCTTCCTATTTAGTTTTTAACTTCTTAACCTACTATTTGGTAGGATCTTACTAAATTTTTGATTCATGAATTGATGATTCTGAAGAAAAATGTCTTTTAGTTGTGGCTTTCACATAGCCAATTTCCGGATGAACATTTGAAATATAATCCATTTCATAGTTATTTGTATGTAGAGGTAGGCAGTTCTAGAAGTAGTACAGTAAAGAAAGGAAACTTCTTTGGATTCATCTGAACAGCAGTGAGATTGTGTAGAAGATGGTGATGGGTATAACAGATAGTTTTGGGACCATGTCTTTTTTTTTTAATTTTATTTATTTTGTTTACAATTTTTCCCCCCATTCTTGCTTCCCTCCCTCCCATTCCTCACAGAAGCATTCTGTTAGTCTTTATATTGGTTCCATGTTATACATTGATCTCAGTTGAATGTGATGACAGAGAAGTCATATCCTTAAAGAAGAAAAATAAAGTATGAGATAGTAAAATCACATAATAACATAATGGGTTTTTTTTCTAATTTGAAGCTAATAGTCTTTGGCCTTTGTTCAAAGTCCATAATTCTTTCTCTGGATACAGATGGTAATTCTCCATTGCAGATAGCCCAAAATTGTCCCTGGTTGTTGCACTGATGGAATGAGCAAGTCCATCAAGGTTGAACATCACCCTCATGTTGCTGTTAGGGTGTACAGTGTTTTTCTGGTTCTGCTTATCTCACTCATGCAAATCCAGACTTCCCTGAATTCCCATCCCTCCTGGTTTCTAATAGACCACGAGTGTTCCATGACATACATATACCACAGTTTGTTAAGCCATTCCCCAATTGAAGGACATTCACTTAATTTCCAGTTCTTTGCCACCACAAACAGGGCTGCTATAAATATTTTTGTACAAGTGATGCTTTTACCCTTTTTTCATAATCTCCTCAGGGTATAGACCCAGTAGTGGTATTGCTGGATTAAAGGGTAGGCACATTTTTGTTGCCCTTTCAGCATAATCCCAAATTGCTCTCCAGAAAGGTTGGATGAGTTCACAGTTCCACCAACAATGAATTAGTGGGACCTTGTCTCTTATTGCTTGGAATTACCTAAGTGACTATACACATTAAAGACATAGACAAAAATAATTCTGTTCCCATTAAACTGCCTGTGATTTTTCTATCTAATTCTACCTCCTTTTTTAAACCCTCCCTCTAACCTTTTCCAGTTCCATTTTCCTTATTAATGCATTTCTACTTAGACTGTGTGTACTTTTTAAATTTTATTTTCCTGGCTTCTATTTTTTTTAATTAAATATTTATTTTTCCAACTACATGTAACAGTAGTTTTCAACAATCATTTTTTTGCAAGATTTTAAATTTTTCTCCCTTCCCTCCCCCATTCTCCTGATAGAAAGAGATGTAATAGGCCATGCGTGAAAGAAGAATCAAATCAAAATGGAGAAAAATTAGGAAAAAAAGTCATAATACATAATATAACTTTTAAAAATTGAAAATATTAAATTTTGATCTGCATTTCAGCTCCTCACTTCCTTGTCTGGATAAGAATAATATTTTCCATCATAAGGCCTTTAGAATTGTCTTTTATTATACTGCTGAAATGAACAGGCCCACCATGGTTGATCATCACTCAGTGTTACTGTATTAATGTTGTTCTGGTTCTGCTCACTTCAGTCAACATCAATTCATGCAAGACTGTATACTTCTAAACTTCTTTAATCCAGTTCATGAGGTGTCTGCTTCCCTCTTCTCTACACCATATTTGTAGTCTTCTGACAACTTAATTAGGAAAATGGTAACTTCTTCTTTTTTCCTTCTCTAGTGTAATTCTCTGTTCTTCCTTTTTTTCCTTTATTCTTCTTTTAAAATAAACACCCTACCCCACTGTGATTGGAGAGGAGAGCAAAATGTGAATGTAATAGCAGTGCTAATGACAAGCCCATGGTCACGGTGGCCAGTTGGATGAGTTATGAAGAATGGTATGATACGAAACTAGCTAAGATAGAGTTTCCTATATAGAGTTTCAAAGCTAGCTAAGCTTCCCAAAGCATAAGCTCTCTAGTGGAGGTCTTATTATCCATAGGGTACAGCATCCATTCAAATGATATTCAGGTGTATTTGAAATTAAATCATTTATGCAGCATAGTAAAGGTTGTAACCCTTTTTCTTTTGTCTTTTGATATATCATAATCTAAATTTTCTTTCCTTTATTGTAATTGTGACACATCTTGTGTAATCTTGACTGTGGTTCCTTGGCATTTGATTGCTTCCTTTGTAGTTGCTTGTAGTATTACTTCTTTGAACTTGAAGCATTAATTTTTGGCTATGACATTTTTGGGAGTTTTCAGGCAGTGAAGAGTTCTTTTTATTTTCACTTTGCCCTCTGGTCCTGATCATTCTGAGCAGTTTTCATTTATCAAATTTAGAACTATGATATCCAGATTTCTGCATATCCAGGTCTAGACATGGTTTTCAGGTAATCTTAAGCTTCTTAAATTCTCTCTCCTTTTCTTGTTTATCAAGTCAGTTGTTTTTGATAGTAGAGACCATGCCTCAGTCATCATGGTTTTTTTGGGAAAGGCAATGGGGGCCCATTCTCTATCCCCTGAGCCACCTAGCTGCCCCTCAGTCATCTTCTAATATGTTAGTCTTTGCACTTCGTTCTAATGCTTCTTGTTCCATCTTTGAACAATTTAATTTTGTTTGCTCCATTCTATTTTTCCTGGTGTCTACTACTTGAGTAAGGTTTTCTGCTTTCTGTTCTAAACTTTCTTTTTCTACTTGCTTTAATTTCATTTGTTGGTTCATATTTCAGTTCTCCATTTCTTCTGTAAAATGTGAATGATAACACTTACCTCGAACAGTTATTGTGAGGTTCAAATGAGATAATAATGATAAAATGCTTAATACATTGCCTGCCATATAGTAAGTGCTTTATAAATATTAGTTATTTGCTATAATCATTCTTCCACACTTGGAGTCCTTGTAGCTGATCCTGTCCTTTTTTTCTGGTGTTCTATTTGTAATTATTTTCACTTAGGATTATCTTAACTTACAGTTTATTTCTAGTGTATTAGGAGTTTTCTTCTGTTTATTCATGCCTGCAGGGTCAGATCCTGAATTTAGACTTTGTACCAGGGCCAGGTTGAGGTCCTCCCATATCATGGGATGAAATGACTAGCCCAAGATCTGTTGCTTATTGCAGCCTTAAAAGTGAGACTCTTCCTCCACTAGGAAGTAGTGCTAACCCCATCTCCTACTGTCATCTCTCTGGGAAGTCTGTAACTTCAGACTACCTTTCCTGGTACAGTCTCTAGGCAGGAGGTTACATTGGCCTATCTCCTAGACTTTACTCAGTTGTAATAATTAGTGTGTGTGTGTGTGTGTGTGTGTGTGTGTATGTATGTACATATATACACACATACATATATGCACATATGTAATTTATATATATATATATACATGTATATAACACACATATTAAAATAGTTGAAAGCATAGTGATAGAATTTGAGATGACGTAACCTGTTAGATATTTGAGGACAACATTATTTTCTTCCTAACTTTACTTCTCAGTTTCCTTTAGTTGATTGTCATGTGGCATGGATATAAGGCCCTTCACTTTCAGTCTAGTTGAACTGGACTATTTATCATTCCTTATACATATCTTTATTTAGTCCTTGCCTTATCTTATGTTGTTCCCTATACTTTGAGTGCTTGACTTCTCATACTTTATTTCTAGGTAGAATATCCATACTTCAAGACCCAGATAATCTGTATTTCTATATTCTGTATTGTGTTGTTGCCAAATTTATTATTATGACCAAGCAGAATGTAGATATTGCATATTTGTATATGTATCTGTCTTCTAGAGAATATACCTAAGAGATTTATATTCAGTTTTGTAATATCATGATATGGTGAATAGGGTACTGAATATAAGATTCAGGAAACTTGGTTTCAGATACCACTTGTGTGTGGTATTTGACTAATTGTGTGACCCTGGGCAAGTCATTTAACATCTTTTTTGCCTCTGTTTCCTCCTGTAAAATGAGGAAGTTATACTCAGAGACCTCTAAGATTTCTTCTAGCTTTTAACTTATGATCCTGTTATCTTTATATTTATAATAGAATTTAATGTAATGAAGGTGATAGAATTTAGAAAAACAGTAAAATCAATCTGAGTTTGAAGGAAAATGCTGAAATAAAAGTGATCAAAAAGATTATTTACCTTTTCTTTAGAATAATAAAACCTTATGCTTATTCATTTTTATCAGTTAGTTGTTAATTTTGTTTTTGTCCCCAAAGAAATCATTGCTTAACAAAGCATAAAGAGAAGCTAATCTGAGTTCAGTTAGCAATAATTAAATTTGCTACATACATTGATTGCTCATTAGGCATTGAGGTTATACTATATGGGATCTATGATCTGCACATTACAATATATCCACACCCAGTCTTCTTAAAATTTTTCTATGCCTTTTACAGAAACTCAATCCAACATGTTGGAGAACTCTCTTCACATTTTGGAGGCTTTATTTTCTTTTATTTTTTTATTCTTTAGGGTTTTTTTTTTTTGCAAGGCAAATGGAGTTAAGTGGCTTGCCCAAGGCCACACAGCTAGGTAATTATTAAGTGTCTGAGACCAGATTTGAACCCAGGTACTCCTGACTCCAGGGCTGGTGCTTTATCCGCTACGCCACCTAGCCGCCCCTTTATTTTCTTTTAAAAGCATTTTTGGTAGTAGGAATTCAGATTGGCCACATTGTCCCTTTCAAAAGAAATGGTCAGCCCACATTCTTTTTAGATAATGTTTCTTTGTATCACTTATTCCACTTCTTGCAAATAGTTCATACTTGGAAATGTATGTGTAGGATTTTGTCTGTGTGTCACAATAAAGTAAGAAAAAGATTAGAGATTTCTGGTGCCAAGATGGTAGAGTGAAGAAAGAAACCTCTGAAACCCTCCTAAATTTGCTTTCAAACAACTAGAAAATTGCTTCAGAATTTATCCAGGAGCAGAGAAGCATCTTACCAGTCCCACAGGAAAGGTCTGTCTTACTGGACTCGTAGGAGGGAGCAAGTTCCAAAAAGCAGCAGCAGCAGGGCAGGAGGGGGCAGCAAAGCTCCAAGCCTGGGGAAATGCACTAGTGAAGCCCACCTTCTTGCAAAGCAGCAGACCCCTAAGCAAGTGAACAGTTAATGTAGCACAGCAGGGCCCCCCCATCCCTAGCAAAAGCTGCCAAGAGGACTTGACCCTTTTGCTGACCAATAGTAAAGCCCCACCCTGGAGCTGGCTAACAGTTAGACCTCACCCCTAGGACCTATGAACAGAGACCCTATTTCTATAGCAGCCCAGCAGCCAGGTCCCACCCTTTGGGCAGATCAGCAACAAAGCTATTTGTTTAGGGTAGAGAGACTCTGTTTCCATGGCACCCAGCATCACGGTTCTACCCCTGGGACAGACCAGCACCAAGATCCCTCCTCCAGCAGGGCCAGCCATTTTTTTTAAATTTAAATTTATTTTTTATGAAAGATATTATTTGAGTTTTACATTTTCCCCCCAATCTTGCTTCCCCCCACAGAATGCACTCTGTCAGTCTTTACTTTGTTTCCATGTTGTACCTTAATCCAAATTGGGTGTGATGAAAGAGAAATCATATCTTTAAAGAGAAGTCTAAGAGGTAACAAGATCAGACAATAAGCTATCTGGTTTTTTTTTCTAAATTAAAGGGAATAGTCCTTGTACTTTGTTCAAATTCCACTGCTCGTTATCTGGATACAGATGGCACTCTCCTTTGCAGACAGCCCAAAATTGTTCTCGATTGTTGCACTGATGGAATGAGCAAGTCCTTCAAGCTTGAACATCACTCCCATGTTGCTGTTAGGGTGTACAGTGTTTTTCTGGTTCTGTTCATCTCACTCAGCATCATTAGTTCATGCAAATTCCTCCAGGTTTCCCTGAAATCCCTCCTGGTTTCTAATAGAACAATAGTGTTCCATGACATAGGGCCAGCCATTTGAAAGACTTATCATAGCACTCCAGCCCCAAACCCCACTCCTGGAGCAGTGCAGCAACCAAACCCCATGTCCAGGGAAGTCCTCAACCCCTAGTACCAGTCAGAAGGGAAGAATATCTCCTAGAGAAAGCAAAGAGCTAAGCCCTGAAGCCCAGTGAAAGCCAGCAGTAAGACTCAGACTCCCCATACAAAAAGTTTGGGATAATGTAGGACCAGAGCCCAACTCTCACATAAAAATGACAAATCATAAAAAAATTAGCTAAGGGGTGGCTAGGTGGCGTAGTGGATAAAGCTCCGGCCTTGGAGTCAGGAGTAACTGGGTTCAAATCTGGTGTCAGGCACTTAATAATCACCTAGCTATGTGGCCTTGGGCAAGCCACTTAACATCATTTGCCTTGCAAAAAAACCTAAAAAAAAATTAGCCAAAAAAAAAGCTTGACTATAGAAAGTTTTCATTGTGATAGGAAAGCTGAAAGCATAAATTGAGAAGATGACAGTAGTGTCAAAATGACTATGTGAAGCTTCACAGAAAAATGTAATTTGGTTTAAAGGCCCAAAAGAATTCCTGGAAGAGCTTAAAAGGAATTTTAACAAGCAAATTAGAAGAGAAGAATCATTGGGAAAATAAATGAAAGTAATGCAAGTGTCTCATGTAAAAAAAAAAGTCATGTAAAAAAAAGATACACAAAAATTTACCAAGAAAAATAATTCCTAAAAAGTAGAATTGGCCAAATGGAAAAGGAAATGCAATAACTCATTGAAGAAAATAATTCCTTAAAATTTAAAATTGAAGAAATGGAAACTAATGACTGAGACATCAAAATATATAACAAGCAAAAAAGTTAAAAAATTAGATGTGGGGGCAGCTAAGTGGCACAGTGTATTGAGTACAGGCCCAGGAGTCAGGAGTACCTAAGTTCTAATCTGGCCTCAGACACTTAATAATCATCTAGCTGTGTGGCCTTGGGCAAGTCACTTAACCCCATTTGCCTTGCAAAAACCTAAAAAAAAATTAGATGTGAAATTTCTCAATGGGAAAGCTATTGACCTATAAAATAGATTCAGAAGAGATAATATAAAAATTATTAGACTACCTGAAAAACATGATTAAAAAAAAAGCCTGGACAACATCTTTCAAGAAGTTATCAAAGAAAATAGGCAGAAGAGAAATTGAATGAATCCACTGCCTACTGCCTGAAAGAGACCCCAAAATGAAAACTCCCAGGAACATTATAGCCTAATTCCAGAATTTATAGAATCAAGAAAAAAGTATTAGAAGCAGCCAAAAAGAAATCATTCAAATATCCTGGCACTACAAGTCAGAATTATATAGGATTTGGCAATTTCTACATTAAAGAGCTAGACGGCTTAGAGTATGATATATCAGAAAACAAAGGAGTTAGGATTACAACCAAGAATCACCTTCCCAGCACAACTGGATATAATTTTTCAGGAGAAAAAGAGAGACATTTAACATAACAGAAGACTTTCAAGAATTTCTAATTAAAATATCAAACCTGAATAAAAACTTTGACCTCCACATACAAGTCTCAAGGGAAACATTAAAAAGGCAAAAAAAGGAAACAAGAAAGGTAAAACTTAAATTCAATTAAGTTAAACTATATATTTTTATGGCAAGATGATATTTGTAATTTTTAACTTTATTAGTTAAATTAGAAAGCAAGCACATACATAAAGGATATAAATATAAAGTGTTTTTGATGGGAAAGTGCCCCCCCGAAAACAAAATAAAGGAGTGAGAAGGAAAATTGTACTGGAAGAAGAAGAGAGGAAACTGAATGAAATATTATCTCACATAAAAGAGCTATTATAATGGAGGGGAACTTGGGGGGAGGGGGGTTGTCAGGCAAAGCTTAAATCTTACATAAAAACTGGTTCAAAAAGTAATACACTCATTTGGATACAGAAGTCTTATCTTAATCTCTAAGTAAATAAAAAGAAATAGGGATAATATAAGGGGGAAGGGTGACTGATAAAAGGAAGTATATTAGAAAAAAGTGGTATCAAAAGTAAAATTTATGAGTGAGGGAGGGGGTAGTAAAAGAGAAAGAGGAAAATAGCATGAAGGGGAATAAACAGTTATCATTATTATAGATGTAAGTGATAGGAACTCACCCATAAAACAGAAGTGGGTAGCAGAATGGATTAAAAACCAGAATCCTACAATATGTTTACAGGGCACACATTTGAAGCAAATAAACAAAGAATCTTTTGTGGAGCTGAAGAAGAATCTTTTATGCTTCCGCAGAAGCAAAGAAATCATGATCTCAGACAAAGCAAAAACAAAAACAGATCTAATTAAGAAAGATAAAGACAAACTATATCTTGCTGAATGGTACCATAGATAATGAAGTTATGAAAATACATGCATCAAATGGTATAGCATCTAAATTTCTGAAGAAGTTGAATGAGTTACAGGAGCTAATATTGGGGGCCCTCAACTTTCTCCTCTTGGAAGAGGATAAATGTAATCTACACAAGAAAGAAGTTAAGGAGGTACAAAAAAATATGAAAAAGCTCTGGAGAAAAATTGAATGGAAACAAAAAGTCGTATATGGCACCTACATAAAAACTAACCATGTGCTAGACCATAAAAACATAATGCAAAAAAAGCAGAAATAGTAATTACATCCTTTTCAGATCAAACAGCAATAAAAATTACATTCATTAATGGACAATGGAAAGAGATTGAAAATTAATTGGAAATTAAATAATTTAATTGTAAAAAACAGCTTCATCAAAGAACAGATCACATAGACGATCGATAATTTCATTAAAGAAAATGGGATGCAGCCAAAATGGTACATATAGGAAAAATTAATTTCTCTTAATTCCTTAAATCACAAAATAGAGAAAAAGCAGGTCAGTGAATTAGACATTCAACTATCAAAAAACTAAAAGAAAAATTTTAAATCTCCAGTTGAGCACCAAATTAGAACTCCTGAAAATCAAAGGAGAGATGAATAAAATTGAAAATAAGAAAATCATAGAACTAATAAATAAAACTTAACTGGTTTTATGGGGGGGACTCAAATAAATGAGATAAACCACTGGTTAATTTGATTAAAAAAAGAAAGAAGAAAACCAAATTACTAGTATCAAAAATGAAAGGAATGAATTCAGTTCTATTGAAGAGAAAATTAAGACAATTGTTAGGAGCTATTTTGCCCAATTATGTGTCAATAAATTTAATAATATAAATGAAATGGATGAATATCTGCAAAAAATATAAATTACCTTCCCCAATTGATAAATGGTCAAAGGATATGCAAAGGCAGTTTACAGATGAGAAAACCAAAGCGATCCATAGTCATGAAAAATTGTTCAAAATCACTACTTAGTAGAGAAATGCGAATTAAAGCATCTCTGAGGTACCATGTCACACCTTTCAGACTGGCCAATTTGAACAGAAAGGAAAATGATCAATGTTGGAAGGGATGTGGGAAATCTGGGACACTAATAAATTGTTGGTGGTGTGAACTCATCCAACCTTTCTGGAGAGCAATTTAGAATTATGCCCAAAAGGCAACAAAAATGTGCATACCCTTTCATCCAGCAATACTACTACTGGGTCTATAACCTGAAGAGATGATAAAAAAGGGTAAAAACATTCATAGCAGCCCTGTTTGTGGTGGGAAAGAATTGGAAATTAAGTGAATGTCCTTCAATTGGGGAATGGCTTAACAAACTGTAGTATATGTATGTCATGGAACACTGTTCTATTAGAAACCAGGAGGGATGGGAATTCAGGGAAGCATGGAAGGATTTGCATGAAATGATGCTGAGCGAGATGAGCAGAAGCAGAAAAACATTGTACACCTTAACAGCAACATGGGGGTGATGATCAACAACTTGCTCATTCCATCAGTGCAACAATCAGGGACAATTTTGGACTATCTGCGATAGAGAATACCATCTGTATCCAGAGAAAGAAATGTGGAGTTTGAACAAAGATGAAAGACTATTACCGTCAATTTCGGGGGAAAACAAACCTGGTATCTCATGTAATTTTGCTGTTTCTTATACTTTATTTTTTTTATTTAAGGATATTGATTTCTCTCTCATCACATTCAACTTAGATCAATGTATACCATGAAATCAATGTAAAGATTAACTACCTTCTATGGAGGGGGGGAGCAAAGCAAGAATGGGGGACAATTGTAAAACTCAAAAAACTCAAAATAAATGTTGATTGGTTGAAAAAAAATGTAATATCTCAATATATGAAAATAAAGTTAAGGGGGCAGTTAGGTGGCGCAGTGCGTAGAGCACCGGCCCTGGAGTCAGGAGTACCTGAGTTCAAATCTGGCATCAGACACTTAATAATTACCTAGCTGTGTAGGTTTGGGCAAGCCGCTTAACCCCATTGCCTTGCAAAAAACTAAAAAACTAACTGAATAAATAAAATTAAAAGATAAAGTTAAATTATTCTGAACTGAAAAAATATAAACTATCCAGTTTAACAGAAAAAATAAAGTACTTAAATAACCCAATCCTATAAAAAGAAACTGAACAGCCAACTGTGAATTTTCTAGGAAAACAATCGCAGAACCAGAAGAATATATATAAGTGAATTCTACCAAACATTCAAACAATCCTAATACTATATAAACTGTGGAAAGATAGGCAGAGTCTTACAAAATTACTTTTATGACACAGGTATGGTGTTGCTATCTAAAACAAGAAGAAGCAAAACAAAAAAATTATAAGTCAATTTACCTAATGAATATTGATGCAAAAAGTTTTAAATAAATTACTAGCAGAAAGATTATAGCAATTTATCATGATCAAATGGGATTTATATCAGGAATGCAGGGCTGGTTCAGTAGGAAAACTATTAGCATAATTGACATATCAATAACAAAACCAGTAGAAATTGTATGATTATCTCAATAGATGCTGAAAAATCCTTTGAGAAAATACAGTAACCATTCCTTTTTAGAAACACTAGAGAGTGGGACAGCTAGGTGGCACAGTGACTGTCCCTGGAGTCAGGAGGACCTAAGTCCAAATCAGACTTCATACACTTAATAATTATTTAGCTGTGTGACCGTAGACAAGTCACTTAACTCTATTGCCTTGCAAAAAACCCCAAAACACTAGAGAGCATAGGAATAAATGGAGGCTACCTTAAATGATAATATTTAGCTAAAACCATCAGCTAGCATTATCTGTAAGCAAGAATGTCCATTATCACTTCTATTATTTAATATTGTACTAGAAATATTCAATAAAGCAATATGAGGTGAAAAAGAAATTGAAAAAATTAGAATAGGCAATGAAGAAACAAAATTGTCACTTTGCTGATAAGATGTTATACCTAGAGACAAAGGAATAGTTTATCAGATTTATGGATAAAGGGGAAATCTAGTTCAAAAGGAATAGAGGGTATTACAAAATGTAAAATAATTTTGATTATATAAAACTAAAAAGATTTTGCACAAACAAAACCAATGGGAATTTTGAAGTGAGGGGAAGGATTTTGCAACAGGAATGTATGATAAAGACCTCATTTGTCAATAGAGACCTGAGTAAAAAAATTGATAAATGGTCAAGGACTTGGACAGGTGGTTTTCAGACAAAGCTATAATATATGAAAAAAAAATTTAAATCACTTTTGATCAGAGAAATGGAAATGAATTACCTCCTTACAATTACCAGAGTGGCTAATATGACAAAGGAAAATTTTGGAGGGAATGTGGGAAAACTGGAACATTAATGAATTGTTGTGGAGTTGTGAACTGACCCAGCCTCTGGAACTGTGCCCAGAGGGCAATAAAACTGCATACTCTTTGATTCACCAATACACTGCTAGGTCTATATTTCCTAAAGGCATACAAAAAAAGGGGAAAGGATATATTTATTTTTGGTGATGGCTAAGAATTGGACATTAAGGGATTCCTATCAATTGGGGAATGACTAAAAAAAGCTGTGGTAATTAGTTGTAATGCAATATTATTGTGTTATAAGAAATGACAAACAGGATGATTCCAGAAAATCCTGGAAGGATTTACATGAACTGATGCATAGTGAAATGAACAGAACCAGGAGAATATGCACAATAAGAACAATATTGTTTGATGAAGAACTGTGAATGACTTAGTGCTATTCTCAGCAATGCTGTTAACCAAGACAATCTCAAAGGATTCATGATCAAATGTATTATCTACCTCCAAAGAAAGAACTAATATCTGTTGAATAGAGTGAATCAGTAATGCTATTTTTTCACTTTCTTAAATTTGTTTTCCTTTAACCAAATCTTCTTGTATAGAACAACTAATATGGAAATATTTTATATAATTATACATTTAAAAACTATATCTGATTGCTTACCATCTCAGGGAGCAATAAAAGGAGGAAGAAAGGAAGTGATAGAATTTGCAACTCAAAACTTTAAATAAAAATGTTTAAAAATTGGTGGGAAAAGGTTAAGGGATATAACATTTTCAAATAATTTTTTTAGGAAAGGTTTATTATGTAAAAACATTTAAATATATCAACAAAGCAAAAGGAAAATAGTAGAAAGAAAAAGGGGCAAAGAATAAAACAACCAAAAACCTCCTTAACATCTAGATCAAATGATATTACATTTTATTGCCTACTTTTTTATTTTGTTTTTTGTTGTTTTTGCTGGCAGTGGGTTTAAGTGACTTGCCCAAGGTCACACAGCTAGGTAATCATTAAATGTCTGAGGTAGAATTTGAACTCAAGTCCTTCTGACTCCAGGGCCGGTACTCTATCCACTGCGCCACCTAGTTGCCCCTAACTGCCCTTAACTGCATACTTCTTAAGAAAATTTCTATAACAATCTTGTGAAAGAAAACAAACTCCTCTTCTCCCCCCCACACAAAAAAATTTCATGAAAAATAAAGCTAAAAAAACAGTATACTTCAATCTGTGTTAAGACACCATCAGCTCTTTCTTTTGGGGGATGGATAGCCTTTATCTTAAGTCCTTTAGAGTTGTCCTGGGTTACAGTACTGTTGAGAAAAGCTGTCATTTACAGGTGATCATCCTACAACAGTGCTGTTACTTTTTATACAGTACATTTCACATTGCATCTGCTTATGTAAGTCTTTCCAGATTTACTGAGAGCATCCTTTTTATTATTTCTTATAGCAGAATAGCATTCCATCATAATCACATACCACACAGTTTGTTCACCCATTCTGCAACTGATGGGCATCCCCCTCAATTTCCAGTTCCTTGCCATCAGAAAAGAGCTGCTGTAGATATCTTATACATTTGGGTCCTTTTCCTTCCCTTTTTTCATCTCATCTTTTTCAGATAATTTTTTTTTTAGAGTTTTCAAGGCAATGGGGTTAAGTGGCTTGCCCAAGGTCACATGGCTAGGTAATTATTAAGTGTCTGAGGTCAAATTTGAACCCAGGTATTCCTGACTCCAAGGCCAGTGTTCCATCCACTGCGCCACCTAGCTGCCCCCTCAGATAATTCTTCACAAGGGTGAATGTGAAGGAAAAAAGTTATTCACCAGAATGCACATCTTTAAGCATTTTTAAGTAAAAAAATGAGTAGATTTTGTCAGGGGGTAGGAGGGCTTTAATTTGTGAGGTATTGTTGTTTTAAATTATCAGGGAGAAGCTATGGAAGAAGGAAGAGTAGCTGAGAAATTGAAAATGGAGTATGTGAAAGAAAACATTTCCAATTGTCTGTATTTGGAGGAACAAACATGACTATTAAATTCTTGTATGGAAAGAATGAATTATCACTCATAGAATCTATTCAGAACCTTATTTGCTCCCAATTTTGCCTAAGTAGGAGAGGTTGGTTAATAATGTAGTTTGGTAGTGATAGTATCTGTCAGCATACTCTTTATTCCTCTTAGTAGATCCCCTATTAGTTTGAAGGGGGAAAAGGGAGTTGGGTGGCAAACAACCCAAGGCTAAATACTCGGTATTTATTGCTTCAGAATACTTAGTAGCTGTATCCCCCTGAAGTAGTGTGTATACAGTGAAAAGAATGGGTCACGTGGATTTATGATACATAATAGATATTCACCATAGGAAAGTCATAGCCTCTTATCTTTAAAATAGGGATAATAAAACTTAATCTGTGTACTACTTTACTAGGCCATTGTATCAAATGAGATGATATTTTCATTGCTTTTCTGCATCTTCCCTATGAATTTTGTTCTCTGTAAGTCAGTTGTTCAGTTAGATGTTGTCAGTTGTTTAAGGGAAGCTTCTGTGAAGAAGAGGGTATTAGAAAGTTAATTATGGTGTAAATAAATCACAAGGTACTAACACAAGTAAATAAAAGTCAGCTGTTGAATAGGACTCATATTTTCTAATGCTTCTGTATTTGATCTTCTAGTCAATAACCTGAATTAAAATATTGACAGATTTGATCTTGTTGTCCAGGGAACTCTTACAGGTCTTCTCCAGGCCCATAATTCAAAAAACTGAAAAATTGAGTCTGTGGTGCTCAGCTTTCCTTTTAGTCCAACTCTCACAGCCATATATTGCTACTAGAAAAAAACACATCTTTGACTCTATAAACCATTGTCAGCAAGATGAAGTTTCTGTTTTTTAGTACATTGTCTAGAGTATAGGGGTGAATGTTGTGGGACAGGATGCTAGGAGAATTGAGGCAGCTTGAGTTACCCCAGCCCTTTTAGATTACTCACTAAGTCTGTTTTCTGCCTCAAGAAAGCCTCTGGTTCTTATTTCTTTTCTTTTAATTGATACTTCATTTTGTTTTTCCAATTTCATGCTATGGTCATTTTTCATCATTTATCTACTTGCAGATTTTTCTTACACATTTTTCTGTCACTCTTCCTTTCCTCCCCCTCCCCCTGCCTTGGTAGTGAACAGTCTGGTAAAAGTTATACATGTACATTTGTGTGTAGCATATTTAGAAGTCATTTTTTGCAAGAGGAATTAGGATTAAGGGGAAAGAAAGAAACTGTGAGATAGGAAAAACAGAAATTTTAAAAAAGTGAACAAAATATGCTTTCAGAGTTTGTGGGTTTTTTCCCCTTTGTATGTGGATTGCTTTGTCCATAACATGGCTCTCTCAGGGTTATCTTTGATCTTTGATCATCTCACAATGTTGTTGTTAATGTGTACAATGTTCTCCTGGTTCTGCTCCCTTCCCTCAGCCTCAGTTCATATAATTCTTACCATGCTTCTCTAAAGTCTGACTCATGGTTTCTTATAGAACAAAGTATTCTATTACATTCAAATACCTTAACTTGTTCTGACTCTCCTAGTAGGTAACTGCATGTTTCCATTTGACTAAGGTAGAACCTTAGTAGTGTAATTTAATTACATTATTTTATAGAAGAGGAAACTTAAGCAGAGAGACTGTTACTTTCTCTGATTCTCATAGCTAGGGATTAAGTGACATGATATGGTTTTCTTAACTTAAAGTCCTATGTCACCCAACTGCATTTTTTATAAACAGAAAATAATATTATATAGGTATACTTTTCACTCTTGAAAAAGGAGAGTATAGTTCTGTCATACAGCTTCAATTTCAGACAGTGGAGCTTTTCTCATGTAGATATGATGATGTAATATTTTTGTCCCTTAAGGAAACTGATTAGAAGTGACCAAACCAGTAGGAAGAGAATCAGGGAAGAAAAGTGCCAGAGAAACCCAAAAAGAAAAGTTAAACAGGAAGAGGGAATATCATGCAAGGGGGAAAAGGTCAAGAATTATGACAACTAAGAAAAAGCTATCAGATTTAACAATTTATATCATTAGATGGACAAGTGATCAAAAAACATTAATGAATAAACACTTCTTAAAAGAAGAATTGCAAACTGCATGCAAAACCCACTTGACCCCTCTCCATGTACTCTGTTTTTCAGTGACATTTTCCTCCTTTTCCCTGGGCATTTTCACTTGCTGTCTCCTATTTTGAAATTCTCTTTCTCTTCTCTTTTTCCAGATTTCCCTGGCTCCCTTCAGGTCATAACTAAAATCCCACTTTCAACCAGAAACCTTTTCCTGATCTCTCTTAGCACTTGTACTTTTCCTCTGTTGATTAATTCCAGTTTTTGTTTTGCTTATTTCTTGTTTGTAAAAAACTGTGTGTGTGTGTGTGTGTGTGTGTGTGTGTGTGTGTGTGTGTGTGTGTGTGTGTTGCTTTCCCAGTTAGATTATGAGCAAGTTGAGACCAGGAATTGTCTCTGTCTTTTCTTGTATATCCAGTGGGTTAGAACAATATGTGGTATATAGAAGGCACTTAATAAAATTTGTTGTCTTGATTAACAGTCATATATGAAAGATTGCCCCAACACTTATAATAAGAGTAATGCAAATCCAAATAACTGAGGTTTTATTTATGTTGTGCAGGAAAGTGGCAAAGATGACAGTAGATGGAAATTCAATTCTGGAAGGGCTAATACATCTAAAAAGATAGTGAATTTGTCCAGCCATTGTAGAAAGCATTTTGGAATGATTCTAAAGCAGGGATTTAAGTGTTCAGATTATTTGACTGAGAGATCCTATCCACCTAGACATAAACCACATTGAAGTCAAAGATTAAAAAAAAAGTTCTCACGTACACATTCATTGCAGCCCTTGTTAAGTAGAAAAGAATTTTAAAGAATAATTGCTGATTAACTGGGAAATGACTGGACAAATTATGCTACATGAATGAAATGGTATATTTCTGTCCCATAAGTCAACTAATAAGAAGAATTCAGAAAAGCAAATATATACATATATTCAGCAGAGAAACACAATTCAAGAAAAAATATGACATGTAACCAAAAAACTAAAATGAAACTGAAAAAACTGTCATTATAAGAGTCATTCTTGCCCATGGAAGAGAGTTGAAAAAAATACAACTATTGGGTGTGTAGATATATAGAATGTAATATGGCTGAAATGTTTATCCTCTCCTTCCACCCCCCAAATCCTTGTAACAAAGGAGGGATCACTTTTGATTTTGTTTATTATTTCTTGGTGTCTTGCTTCCCTTTGCCCATTTCTAATTTTCATGGAGCTAGTTTCTTTAAGATTTTGAATCTCTCATTTGACTCTTTTTGTAATTTTCTTAGTTTCTTGGATTGCTTTTATTCCCAATTTTTCTCCAACCTCTCTAATTTTAAATTCTTAGAAATAATAGTTTGTTTCTTAAGTTGAGAATAAAATTAAACTTAAAAAATTAAAGGCAGAATCCCTGGAAGAAGAAGAATACATTCAGAAATGAATATGATTAGAAAGTAAAAGACATCATTAAAATGTTTTTTAAAAGGTCAGTACTCATATACTTACCTTTGAGAATATCTAATCTCTTTGTTCCCAATGTGGGTGACCAATGTTAGGCATAGTTTTTCAGGGAGAGGGGTAGATGGGAAGAGTGATAGAACATTTCTTTATTTATTGCATCAAATCCATATTTGGAATCACAAAAAAGTAAATTTCCTTTTCATATATATATATATATATTTTTCTATACATATATATATCCCAATATACATAGTACTGATTTTCAAATGTATATCATCATTATTGCTGTGAGTAATAAAATTCAAATTCATTTAAAAGCAAAAAAAAATGTTTTCTGGTAAACTTGGAAAGAGCAAGCTGTTTAGTGATGAGGTCAGATGCCAGATTGCAAAGGAATGAGAAGTGTAAATAGTGTAGACAGTTTTCATCCATATGATTACATGGAAGAAAGATCTAAAAAATGTTATAGCCTTGAGTATTAGTATTCCTCAAATATATGAACCTATCGATAATTGGGCAAATTGTGTGATGATTTTCTGAATGTCTTCAAGTTCTATGTACAAGTAATCAAATATAGACAATTTAATTTCTCATTTAAAGAAAAAAACTGATAAGAATGAATAAAATGAAACATTTTCTTAATATTTAAAGTAGATTTGTTTACTGTATTTTTCTTTTATTCCAGTTACTATTGCTGCACAAGAAGAAAAAGGTAAGCATTTTTTTGAAATTTAGTTATGTTTAAATAATTTTGGCATATTAAGGACATAGTGATCCTTTAAATCATGTTATAGTAAGTGCATTAATGCATATATTTTTGTAAAGTAGAATAATACATATGTGTTTCAAAGTTAAAGCATTTTAAAAAATGATGTTGGATACTAGATTTTATTCCCACTCATTTAGAATCTTTTCATTTATTTTTTATTGGTTCTCTAAATGAGATTAGTAATGAAAATTTTAAAGGTCTCTCTAGCACCCTTACTCTATTCTATTTATATACATACTTAACCTAATTTCTCTTTCCTTAAACTTCTTAATATATATCTATATATGTGTATATATATACATATATGTATATATATATAGTAGGCATGGTAGTCCATGAATATTTCAAAGACTTAGGTAAGTTCATTTGTGAATCTAGCTATCATAATAAAATAATTGGCACATGGTTGAGGACAAAGGTTAACTGAATCATTGTGTATGAGGGTCAACTATTTTTGACAGTGAAAAATGCTATCGTTGTATGGGATTTAAATATATTCAACTTTGTAACTTTTGGGGGTTTGTATAATTAACAAGATGATCTTCATTTTTTGGAAATACTCTTACCAGATTTTTCCTTTAGTAAGTAGACTAATTATTAATCACAGTGTCATCACATTTTGAAAAGGAACCTTACAAAAATAAAAGTGAAATAAAGTCAAGTAGGATAAACAGATTGAAAGAAAATTTTCCCAAAATGTCATACAAGTAGAAAGCAGGTTTCAGAAGCACTAAGAAATGAGTGATTACAAAAATAAAATGGTGATTACAGAAATAGAGGGGTTTGGGGAAAAGCAATGGGATATTGTCAATGTTCTGAATCTGTGACCTCATCAGTTTGATCTTTTGATTGCTATAGACTCTGACCCATCATCAGTTCTCTCTTAAGTGGTGAGATCATAACCCCTTTTATTATGACTTTTGCCCTTAACCTCTCATAAAAACTTCAGAAGGTCCACACAATGTTTTGGAGGCTTTCCTTCAAATAATAATAATAATAATAATAATAATAATAATAATAATAATAATTCATTATAGCTAGCATTTATGTAGCACTTTAATGTTTGTATAACACTTTTCCAATATTATCCTACACTTTAATGTTTGTATAACACTTTTCCAATATTATCCTCACAAAAATCCTGTAAAGTAGTTACTCTTGCTATCCTCATTTTACAGGAAAAAGTAGTCAGAGATTCAATGACTTACCAGTGCCACATTGCTAGTATCTGAGACCAGATTCAACTTGAGTCTTCCCAAGTTCAGTCTCTGTTCATAGGTCACCCAGCTGCCTCCAGCAGAACTGTGTAGCTGTTCATCAGACAGTTAAGCTCATTATGTGGCATTGTGCTGAGGACAAAATGAAAGGCCGAAAAACAGTCCCTGCTCTCAAGGAGTTCAGTCTGATAGGAAATTAAGAAAAGGAAGTGTATACGTAGAAAGTTGAAGATAATCCTAGCTGGGAAAGGATGCCTAGGAAAGCATTCTTACAGAAGGTGGGATTTGAGCTGAGACTTCTTTCCCTCTTGCCTCTATGACCAAACCACTTCTTTTTCTAATTATAACGTCTCTCATATTCTTTATATCACATGCTCACTCCCACTTCATGCCTTCCTGTTTGTTGTCCCTTGGGTGACTCACAACATCAATTCTTCAGAGACTGTCATATTTCATGACTCATCCTTATGACATGAGGAATGTTTTTGTTTAAAAGGTAGACCTTTATTTCAGGAAGAAATTTGGGATCCTTAAAAGTACAGTGTTTTTTCGCAAAGGCAAGCCACACTGTTTCTGGAAGCCAAAGATTTGGGTTCAAATCTTATATCTGACTCTTCCTACCTGTATCACTTTGAATAAGTCACTTCTGAGCTTCAGTTTCCTTATCTGTATAATTAATTAAATGATCTTTGACGTGCTTTCCCATTTTAAATCTATGTATGATTCTTTGATCCATCTCTCCTCTTGTTCAATTCTGGACCCAGTTAATTGTCCATGGTCATACCCCGTCCAACTTGTTTCTTTCTGGCTGCTTGAAGGATTTTCTCTTTTATCTGATAGTTCTGGAATTTGGCCACAACATTCCTTGGTGTTTTCATTTTAGGATCTCTTTCCAGAGGGTGTCAGTGTATTCTTTCAATAACAATTTTGCCCTCTGGTTCCATGATATCAGGGCAGTTTTCCATCACTAAGTCCTATAATATTAAGTCCAGGTTTTTTTTCTTTTCAATGTTTTCAGGAAGACCTATAATTCTCAGGTTGTCCCTTCTCTATCGGTTCTCAAGGTCAGTGGTTTTTGATGAGGTATTTTACATTTTCTTCCATTTTTTTGATTTTTTTGGTTTTGTTTAACAGACTCTTGCTGTCTCAAAATCATTAATTTCCACAGACTCCATTCTTTTTTTTTAGAGAAGAATTTTATTCATTTACCTTTTGCAACTTCTTTTCCAATTGGTCAATTCTATTTTTGAAAGAGTTTTTTCCATTTGACCAATTGAGGTTTTGAGAGAATTGTTTTCTTTTTGCATTTATCCAATTGTATTTTCCAATGATTAGTTTTCTTGTTGCAAGGTGTTAATTGTCTCTCCCAAATCTTCCAATTGATTTTTAAACTCCTTCCTGATTTCTTCAGGGAAATATTTCTGTGCTGGAAACCAGATCATATTCTCCTCAGAAGTTTGAGGTCTCTCTGAGTTAGGGTCTTTTCCTTCTAGGAATTTTTCTATGGACCCCCCCCCCCCCCTCCCTTTCTTCTTGCCTTTCTTCATTTTCCTAAGACCTTATATTGGCTAGGGGCTAATTCACAGAGGTTTGGTGTTGAGATCCCTAGAGGCTTTACTCTCTGGGTTTAGTAACTCCAAGTGGGATGGGCCAGAAGGCTGTGTTGGTTGCTTTCTCTGGAGAGTCTGTGACCTTAATTTGAGGCCCTCTCCCTTAACTTGGAATGGGTGGATGAAGCTGTTGAGTATTTTTATCTTTGATCAGTGATGGAGTTTCCCTAGGGCAAGGTAATTGCTCTCCCTATTCACAGCTGAGGGAGATCTGCTGCTCTTAGCCTGAGGCAGAGGTGGGCTGTAATTGTGTTTGATCTGGGAAAAGGGTTCAGCTCTGCCTGCAAGTTCCAGACCTCCTGTGCCACAACTAGTGCCTCTGACCCCTAGTTGGCCCATCAGGCTTGCCCTGCTTTTAGGTTTTCAGGCTCTAGTCCGATTGGCTGATCAGGCTATTGGAGCTCTCAGACTCTCACCCACCCCATGTCCAATCAGACTGGTTGCACTTTCAGGGTCTCAGTATCTCACCCACCCCACTGATCAGGCTAGTTGAGCTCTCAGGCTCTGACCCTGCCCTATGCTCCCAGCAGAATCAGCCCTCTATGCCCAGCTCACCCACGATCCTGGAGGACAAACCTTGAGGTAGATCTTCTAGTTTCTCTTTTTTGGGTTTTGTGGATTGGATTTCTGTTAAAAGGTTTGTTTCATATTATTTATGAGGGAAGATCAGGAGATAAGCACTGTGCCTGTCTTCTCTACTGCAGAAAGTTTAAAATATTTTCTTCCATATCTGTCCAAAATAAATTAATTGATAGTCCATTTCTATGAGGTACCACTTTAACTACTGTAACAGAAAGGGTTACGGACTGCACAGATTTTCAATTTGATCTACTCACATCTGTCCCACAATGACAGAGTGAGCTGTCTCGTCTTTAAATGAAAATTTAATGATTACTTTTTTTTTTAGGTTTTTTGCAAGGCAAATGGGGTTAAGTGGCTTACCCAAGGCCATACAGCTAGGTAATTATTAAGTGTCTGAGACCAGATTTGAACCCAGGTACTCCTGACTCCAGGGCTGGTGCTTTATCCACTGCGCCACCTAGCTGCCCCAATGATTACTTTTAAAGATTAATATACTTATTACTTAATATACTTATAACAATTACATATATGCATATATATGAAGAAAAACATCAGAATAGATAAAGAAAAGGGAAGATAAGAAATAAGAGAAAGAATTACTCAACTGAGGATACTCCAGTGCCTGGAAATCTGACTGGCTAGGGATGTTGAGTCACAAACTCCAGGATCTCGATTGGGAAAGTCCCTTCAGCAGTGTCTTCTCCAAAGGGGGTGACTTCCAAAACCTATTTTTCCAAGTAAGACCTTTATAGTGCTCACACAAAAGTGTACATGTCCAAGGGTTTACAAAAATTCAATGATCAGTGAGTTTCGGCTAAAACAGCTCAGATCCTGAATACAATCACTTTCTCCAGCTGTCTTGTGGCAAGCACCAGGGATGGGCCAAGTCCCCAGGTATGGACCCTAAAACATGTTTACTAGGAATGTTCCCCAGCACTCTCTGCCCTGGAACATGCCTTGATCAATTATGCTTCAGTTCTGTGTGCTTAGGAAGTTTCTTCTCCTTGAACCATAACACCTGATAGGTAAGATTTCAACTTAACCCTTCACCCTTGAACTACATATAATCTCGACAACAGGCAGCCCTCATCCAATATATCTGATAGGCCATATTGCTGTTGGAAACAATCAGATCCAGAAGAGCCTTTAAAGATGGGCAGAATTAAGTAGCTTATGTACAATCAGAATTATTCTAGGTGGTTACTTTGGTTTTAACCCTAGAAATAGTAAAAATTGAAGTCAATAAATTCACGTATATTCATGGAACAAAATACAGCATAAAGTCTCATTGTATTTGCCATTGGTCTCATGGCTACCGAGTCTCTGTCATCTGGGCTTCAATTTTTCAATCTCTTCAAAGCCACTTACTATTCTCTTATAACCATTGTCAAGGTATAACAGGTAGTGAGGGATGCTATGGGTTTAATGCATTCTTGGGAAAGCTTTAAGTCTCTTTCAATGCAAAGCTTAGAGCAGTGAGCTACTAGGTAAAGTCCTAGGATATGACATATATAGTTTTATATATAAATTGTACAGCATATTGTATATATGTTATTTACAAATAAATTTTGGATTGACAAATATAATTCAGCAAAACTCCCATAAGTCCCAGAGTAAGATTGTTTACTTTTTTTGGCTGCTTTTTAAAATTTTTCCAGTTATCTAATTTGGATTTAGAAAATCTTTTTCATTTCAGTCAAAGCTTTCATTGTCATTCTGTCTTCAAATCCATTTTTGGATACTGCACCCAACAATATATCCCGCAAAAGCTAAATGAGAGTTGAGTCAACAGCTTGCTTCCAGATCATCATCAGATAAACCTGGGAGCAAGGAAAAAGGACTTGTTGAGTTGTTTAGGAAATTTGCCTCCATTCTGTATTCCTTCTTTTCTTATATATCTGCCAGGACAAATTGCTACTGATTTTCAAATGTGTTCAAGTGTTGATCTCCATACAGGACAGTTAAGAGAAATATGAAATATAACCTATACAAGGTGATATTGAGGAAAATTAGCAGTACCTCAAATAAATATATGTTGGTTATTTTAACTATATAAAAGGAAGGAAGGAAAGAAAACAGGATCAAAAATGGTTGAATTTTAGTAAGTCTGTAAAAAAGATTCAAAATGGTATTATTTATTTATTTATTTATTTATTTATTTATTTATTTATTTATTTATTTAATTTGTTTCTGTTCTGCTTTGTTAAAAGCCAGGGGTTTGGGGTAAGATTTTTTAACTCTCTTGATTGTTTTTGTTGATGGTTACCAGGTTGAATTTTTTTCTTTCCTAAGTATAATGGAATTAAGGAGGTTCAGAAATGTATGAAATTTTGACTTCATTGCCCTGTCTTTAATTGAAATTACTTACAATTTGGAAAGGGATTTCTTTCTTCCCAGGGTTTTTTGGTGTTTAGTCTTTAGCCTTTCTGTCCCTCCCTCTTTGTCTTTATTATTTTTCCTTCTTTCATTTCCCCAGACTTCTAGAAGTCTACTCAAGTCTCTTTTCTTAGCCCATTTAAAATTTAAAGACTGGGTATTCAGCACCCAGGCATTCACTGGCTCTTCTTGGAAATTTCTCTCATTCTCTGATCTGAAAATTTGCTCCTGACTCCAAGGTCGGTGCTGTATCCACTGTGCCATCTAGCTGCACCTATTGTGCTGGTTTTTTGTTGTTGTTGTTTTTTGTTTGTTTTAGTCTCAATATTCTTTGCTCTGATGTTGAGCCCAGTTGAAATTTTGTTTTTGCAATTATATGCAATATTCATCCCATTTGCAAATTTATAGTTCTACATTTTCCTATCACCTTCCCTTCCCATGTTGATGAACAGTCTGGTAAAATTGTTCATGTACATTCCTGTTTAACATATTTACATTTTAGTCATGTTGTAAAAGAAGAGTTAGTACTAAGGCAAAAAGGAAAAAAAAATGAGAAAGAAAAACAAAAAAAATTTTAAAAAGTGAACATAGTATGCTTTGTTCTGCATTAAGACAATAGTTTTTTCCCCTCTGGATGCTGATAGCATTGTCCATAGCAGGTCTCTCAGGAATGTTGTTGATCCCTGAACTCAGGAACTGCATCCATCAGAGTTGATCATCTCACCAAGTTGTTAATGTGTACAATGTTCTTTTGGTTCTGTTCACTTCACTCATTGAAGTCTTCTCATGCTTCTGTAAAGTCCAATCGCTCATGATTTCTTAATAGATCAATAGTACTCCCTAACATTCATAATATGCACACCATAACTTGTTCAACAATTCCCCAATTCATGTATGTCCCCTCAATTTCTACTTTGCCACTACAGAAAGAACTGCTATAAATATTTTTGAACATATGAGGCTTTTCCCATTTTTTTTAAAGATTCCTTTAGCAGATAGTTCTAGTATTGGAATTGATGAATCAAAGAGTATGATCAGGTTTATTGCCCTTTGGACATAGTTCCAAATCCAGATTGCTTTCCAGAATGACATCAGTTTACAACTCCACCAGCAGGACATTAATGTTCCAATTGTCCCACATTTATTATATCAAGCCTGAACTACCTGACTGATCTGGACTGAAACCTGGCCCACAGCATTTTCAAATGTAGTTTCTTTGGATTGAAATTTATCGTATCATCTGCTTTTATCTAGCATGCTCGGGCTAGAATCATAAAGACTGACTTGAAATCCAATCTTACACACTTATCTGTTCTGTGACCCTGGTCAAGTCTCTTAATCTCTATTTTTTTCAGTTTCATCTCTGAAATGGAGTTATAGTTAGGGATCCAGGTTCAAGTCCTGTGAGCTACAATCTTGAGATTCAGTCTGATGATCTTGATCCTTGACTAACCATGCTTTGACAACATAGATATGTTGGCTAATAATGAAGATGTTTGTCCTTCATTCTTGAAGAAGATCATGATATCGGGAAGGTCATGACAAGCACATGAATTGGATTTGAGTGAGGGGGTACTATGCTAAGGCATCAACCTCACTTTCTCCCCTAAAACCATCTGGGACAAGGGTCTGATATGAATCAGGATGACTGGATATGCCCTGGATGCAAGACAATCAGGATTAAGTGACTTGTCCAGGGTCACTAGTGAACTTGAAGCTAAGGCTGTATTTGAACTGATTCCAAGACCAGTGCTCTATCCAATGTGCCACCTAGCTGCCCTTGGCTAATAATACTTATCTCCTGAGAAAGCCAATGTATGGATTGGACTAGATGGCCACTAAGCTCGCATCCAACTCAAATTCTGGAATCTTGTGAAAAGACTATCTTCTCTACATATCTATAGGGGCTTTCCTCCCATTTTATTTAAATGTAGTATTAACTGATTGACCACTTTGCTTGGGCTTCTTTAAACTATTTGGATGTCTCCTAGTACTTCAAGGTAGTGTTAGCTTTTTTACTTCATCCACTTGGGTTTTTCTGAACTATTTGATTACCTCCCATTGTTTTTATATATTGTATTATAGTATATGCATCTTATCTTATCTACTAAATTGTAAGATGATTGAGGGCAGAGATTGTTTTTACTTAGCTTTAAATGTCCCCAATCTTGTTGTTTCAGTGACTTGCTTATTGTTTGATGTTTCTTGAATCCCCAAAAAAGTAAGTCTGTCATTCTACAAACCTAAAATAATGACTTTTTTTGTTGTGACCAAATATAAATTATATTGACAATTTCCTTGAAGTCTTCATATACTTTCTTTCTACCAAAAGATAATCTTTGCTAATTCTTCTTGAGAGAGATTCATGACAATCTTCTGCAAATAGAAGAAGAAAAGATAACCACTTCTCACACTGGAATGGAAATTTTTAAGTTATTTTAATGTGCTTCCTTTAATGGACTTCTGTAATTTTGTTTTCCTTGATTTTCTTGCTTATGTAAACTTTTCCTAATCTTCTATGATAAAGCCAAATTTAATATTTCAGGATCAGATTTTTTTTTCTTCCTACATACTTGTAATTGTAATTTAAAGGGGAGAGAGAAAAGTATCCAGTATAACTGTTAAACCAGAAACTATAGAGACCATCAGAGGATAAAGAACTGTATTGGAGGAACTGACCATTATCTTACAGAACAAAATAGCAAAAAGAGGCACAGAAATTAGATCCGTGCTTTCATATACCAGTAACAAGAATTCAACCAATAAAAGAAAGTGAATTTGAGATTTTATGTAAGGAAGTAAATGCAACCTTGTGCATTATCACTAAGGTATAGCTCATGTACTGTAACCAGTTTACAAATGAAAAACTTAGATTTGGTTAAGTGAATTAATTTGCCTAATGGTCACATAAGCAATTAAATAAGGGAATTGGAATTCCATTCTGGGTTTCTACTATAAAAATCTTGTCTTTTTCAGTTTCTGATCCTGGATGTGTATGAGGTATAATAAATGAACATGGCATCATGCAGTCATTAAATTGATTATAAATACAAGACAAGGAAGTAGTATAGTGGCTAGAGCACTGAGCTCAGAATCAGGAAAACTTATCTTCATGAATTCAAAACTGACCTTGAACACTTACTTAGCTGTATGATGGTGGGCAAGTCACTTTACACTGTTTGCCTGAGTTCTTCATCTGTAAAATAAACTGGAGAAGGAATTGGCAACCTACTCCAGTAACAGCCAAGAAACCCCAAGGTTTCTAAGGGTTACAGAGCATCAGCTATGACTAAAATGACTCAACAACAGCAAGAAAATAAGAAAAAGGATGCATTTTATTATATTTGTGTACACTGGTCACCACTTATTTTCTTGCTGTTATAAATGTAGCTTGGTTGCCTGCTAATGCTTCATGTCAACTTAGAATTTAAAAAAAAATTATAGAGAATATTTCTGAGGTTGAATTTGAACTCAGGTCCTCCTGACTCCAGGACCAATGCACTCAACTATCCACTGAGCCACCTACCTGCTCCAAGATTACATAAGCTTTTAAATATTCTCCATAAATTTTACAATTATGTGTGTATGGTCTCTCTCAATGTGAATGATAAAGGTTATTTCCAATATAGTTTTTGGGGGTTGTTTTTTTTTCAAAACTAACAGTTGGGGTATTGCCTTTGTGAGTTCTTCGTTTTTTTTTTAATATTTTATTTGTTTTTCCTTCTACATGCAACAGTAGATTTTACCAATTTTTTTTTGCAAGGCTTTGAGTTTTACATTTTTCTCCCTCCCTCTCTTCCCTCCTCCTGACAGAAAGCAATCTGACGTAGGCTCTATATTTGTGACCATGCTAAACTTAGATCCATATTTGAATATAACTTTGAATTTAAGATTCATAAATGAAGAGAATGTTGAAGTTATCAGAAAAGTCATAACATGATGTTCAAATAGTTCAAGATTATAATAATAGTAATAATAACAATGGTATTAGTAATAGTAGCTTTTACTTGTTTGACTGATGTTGAAAAGGGGGTGAAAAATAGGAAGCTTTTTCATGATCCTACAAGAAGATTACTATTCTCATTTACTTTTATTTTGTGATTCTACAAGTTGAGTATTTCACAGTGCTAAAAATACAAATCAAACCATTTTTGCTCCTGTTTTGAAATTTTTTTGATTCTTCATAAGACTGAAAAGAAATTAAGTAAAGGTAGTCATAGGTCATTAATCATCTTTGGAAATTTAATTCCAAAAACCTTCCATTTGTTTTATGAAATCAAAACCTAATTTATTCATCATTTGCCTCATTTAAACTAAGTTGTTATGTTGATAAATGCAAGGAAAAGTATATTATATTTAGTATATATCTATTATAAACATATAATTTTTATTCCCCTTTGGTAAAATTCCTAGATAAATTCATATAAAAAAGTTTGTTGATATTTATAGTGACCTGGATTAGGCATTTTAATCCATTTAGAGAAAACCATGCAAGTCTCCAAGTATGTTGTATGCTTTGTTATTTTTACCCAAACTCACTGAAACCTTATTTGTATTTATTTTTATTTACCAGGAAAGGCAGCTATCTACCTTGTGATTTTCCATCTGTCGTTTGTCTTGTTTATGTGGTCCTATTGGAAGACAATTTTTACACCTCCTGTGTGCCCCTACAAAGAGGTAAATTTAATGTTGGTAAAAGCTATAAACTTCGCAGACTGAGGAATTATTTTCCCTTCTGTGGCACTTATTTAAAGCATAGTGCAATGTACCTGGTCTCTGTTTCAATTCATTAGGTTGCTGGATTAACTCATATTGTAAGTCTTAGTTATGAGCTTCAGAAACTGTCATGGGATTTGGGTAATAAAACTTTAATTTGTCTAGTATGTGTCTTTTAAGGTCTTGCATAGAATTATTTAAAAGTTGATTTAGGTTTGGACAGTAGAGTTCTAATATTTTCCTAAATTTCAGATAAGCTTTGGGGTTGCTTTTTAAGAGCAGCAGGAATGAACATGAAGATTTATTTTACTCTCTAAGCCATAAAGTGAATTTTCACTTAGAAGTTCTATGAAGTCAGTGTTGTGGATATTTATTATCCTCATTTCTTAGCTGAGATCACAGGGAAGTTAGTTGTACATGGTTATACAAGCTATTTAGTGTCACAAGTAGACTATGAACCTAAGCTTCTGACTAATCTCTGTGAGCCATATTTTCCTCATCATTTTATGAGAAAGGAAAGAGAGGGGAAAGGTCTAAGCATTTATGTAACTCCTAAGTACTAGGACTAAGCATTTTTGTAGTTCCTACTATATATTAGGCAGTAGGCCCAGCACTTAACAGATATGATTTCTTTTTGATGCTCACAATAATCTGAAAATTAAGTGCTGTGACTATAAACTAAGGCAAAAAAAGGTGAAGTGACTTGAGGCCAGATTTGAATGTCTATCTTCCTTACTATAGACCTAGTGCACTGTCCACTACCACTTAGGACAGTGGATTAGGTGACATCCAAGGCCTCTTCCAGTCTTTAATCTATAATTATATTGACCAACAAGATCATTATGAATTATACTTGAACTAGGAAAAGTGGAAAAGACATTTATTTAAGGAACTATGGAATCATAGATTACAATTGGGAAGGTTCCTAAAAGCCATGTTTAGTAGCCCAACTTCTCTCATTTGTCAAATAAGAAAGCTTGAGTGATATGAGTTAAGTAATTTGACCAAGGCCATACAGGTGTTAAGGTGTTAAACAGTGACATATTTATCCAATTTAAATTAAGAAATTTAATTGTGATTATTTATATACTCTGAAGAGGATATATTACAAGAAGTAAAATTTAATTTGTGGGTTATAAGGAATAAACTTGAAAGTAAGTTTAAAAAGATAACTCTGAAGCAAATTTCTCCACTAGCAGAAAGAATATTCAGGGAAGAAAGAATGACTCTTAAGTTCAATTATATTAATTTTAGGAATAGAATGTAAACTAGGTTAAGAAATATTATTCTTTAATTCTCAAGGATTTAAAAAATTGATCTCAGAAATATATCTAAATAAGTGGAGAAAATGAATGATAGAAAATAGATGAAATTTCTATTTTTTAGAATTAAATTTTGAATAAGCCATAGCCTGTACTATGGCATTAGAAAAATATATATAATAATATGTATGAAGAATGTGCTAAAATAAGAAAGAAAATATGGGCTAAAACTTTGGACTATATTGTGATGATAGAAGAAAGACTAGATTATTAATCATATTACTAGGTAACAATTTAAATGGAAAAGCACTGAGAAAGATTAAAAAGGCATGATATATGGATAGAACACTGACCTTGGAGTCAGGAGGACTTGAGGTCAAATATGACCTCAGACATGTAATACTTAGTTGTATGACCTTAGATAAGTCACTTAACATCATTGCCTTGCTTAGATAAGTCACTTAACATCATTGCCTTGCAAACCCCCACAAAGGCATGATAAATAATACTAGTCATAATAAATAATGAAATACAACTTGAATTATGCTCCAGATAATTCCTTTGATGCTTAAATTAATCCTTTGAGCTAATCAGAATAGGTCTCCACCCATATAGATTGCAACCCAGTAATCATCCCTGGGTCTTTCCATAAATCTAACAAGGAATATACATTACTTGCTGGAGACCTTTCTTTAGCTTGAACATTGTATTTTATTGCTATTTTTCTTACACAGGCCAATATTGGTATTATATTACAACCTACTTTTACATCCTCTACATGTTTGTCTTGGTCCAAGGGAAAGAACTTTATGATACTTGTTCTAAAAAGAAGTCATGTTAGTGTGAAAGAAAAAGAGTTGTTTAAACAGAATCTTGCATATATGGGGTTCTCATTTACCAGTTTAAATTTTCTATAAAGTACTTCTAGAAAGTGGAAAGAAAAGCAAGTAAGAGAGTGAATAAAAATATGGCATTATCTTTTCAAAACAGTCCTTGAAAACATTAAAACTCAGAATAAACCAAGAATGGTAATGAATGCTGTTACTGGAAAAGGGAAAAAAATAAGAAGATATTAGAGTCATAAATTTAGAGCGTGAAGGGGTCTTTGTCTAACACCTTATTTTACAGTTGAGGAAAGTGAAACCCAGAAATAGGAAGTGATTTGTCCAGAGTTTATGGTACATGCCCAATTAGGACTAAAATACTCAAACCAGAGCCAGAGGGCTCTTCTTGGGGCAGAATGGACAGTGATAAGGAGTGATGGAGAAAAGACAGACCTGCAAGTCTTTTCTTTTGTTTTTATTTCTCCTGCCAAGGAAAATGATTTATATACTGAAAAGGAAAGAATAAAATTTGTAACAGTGAGCTGAAAGCCAGTATAAGAGAACAGCTAACTGTCCCAGGTGAATTCAAGTCACTTGTCTTGGAGGAATTACATCCCAAGTTATTGAAAGTAGTGCCGGATAAATTTGCCCAGCATTGTCAGTATTTTTTTATATAAATATTTCATTTGTTTTCCAATTATATACAATAGTAGTTTCTTCTTATCAATTTTTGGTAAGGTTTGAATTTTATACCCCACCATCCTTTCCCTCCCCCTCCTCCCTGAAGGCAGTCTGATAATCTTTACATTGTTTCCATGCTATACATTGATCAAAATTGAATATGTTGAGAGAAAAATCATATACTCAAAGCAAAAATAAAATATTAGAGAAATATGTAGTATGTAAGAGCTTTTAAAAAAAATGAAGGTAAATAGTCTTTGGTCTTTGTTTAAACTCCACATTTCTTTTTCTGGATACAGATGGTAGTGTCCATCGAAGGTACCCTAAAATTGTCCTTGATTATTGCACTGATGGAATGAGCAAGTCCATTAAGGTTGATCATCACCCCCATGTTGCTGTCACGGTGTACAAGGTTCTTCTGGTTCCACTCATCTCACTCAGCATCAGTTGATGCAAGTCTTTCCAGGCTTCTCTGAAATCCCATCCCTTCTGATTTCTAATAGAACAATAGTGTTCCATAACATACATATACCACAACTTAATCAGCCATTCTCCAGTTGATGGACATCCCCTTGATTTCCAATTCTTTGCCACCACAAACAGAACTGCTATGGATATTTTTTCATGATCTCTTCAGGGTATATACCCAGTAGTGGTATTGTTGGATTAAAGGATATTCACATTTTTATTTCCCTTTGGGCATAATTCCAAATTGCTCTCCAGAAAGGTTGGATGAGTTCACAGCTCTACCAACAGTATATTAGTGTCCCAGATTTCCCACAACACTTCCAACATTGATCATTGTCCTTTCTGGTCATATTGGCCAGTCTGAGAGGTGTGAAGTGGTACCTTAGAGATGCTTTAATTTTTATTTCTCTAATAAGTAATGATTTAGAGCAATTTTTCATGTGACTTTCTCATCTGTAAATTGCCTCTGCATATCCTTTGACCATTTGTCAAATGGGGAATGGCTTGTTTTTTAATAAATTCATTGTCAGTATTCTTTGAAAAATGGTAGAGATTGTACCTCAAGAGTGTATAAGTGGGATGGCTAGGTGGCACAGTGGATAGAGCACTGGCTCTGGAGTCAGGAGGACCTGAGTTCAAACCCGGCCTCAGACAATAATTATCTAGCTTTGGGCAAGCCACTTAACCTCATTTGCCTTGCAAAAACCTTAAAAAAAAGTGTATAAGTGTACATGTACCAATTTATAAAAAGAAATGGTATTAACTTTATAGAATGTGGAAGAGTTGATTACATAAGCCAGAGTTGTCCAAAATGCAGCTTGCAGTGTGATTTTTATGTGACCTCTTGTGGGGGAACACTGTGGGTTTACTAAATGCTTTAGTAAATGAAGGGGAGCTACTGCAGAGCTTTCATTAAATGGCAAATCAAAATATATTGTGTATTGCTTCAATAAAAACTTTTAAAAGTAAGGTCAGACAGCGGTGATGTGAACTATAGGCTAGTTAGCTTTTTCAATTCTTAGTGAAAATGTTATAAACAATATATTATTAATATAATTATAATTGTATATCATTAATAATGATATTGTTAATGTAATTTAATAATTAATTATAAACATCTAGAAAAGATAATAGCAATTGTCAAGAACTGACTTGACATTCGTGCCAGACTAACTTCATTTCCTTTTTTAAATCAAGTGTCTAGACTGGTAGAGATTAGAGAAATGCTGTAGACACATTTTACTTAGATTTTCTCATGTCATCTTTGTAGACAAGATAGAAAAATTGTGAGTGTCAGGTAAGTGGATTTAGAATTCTGAATCATTGGCCCCCAGGGGTAGTAATTATCATTATTTTGCTAAGAGCTACTCCAAGGACTTTCCCTTGGATTTAGAAAGTTTTCATAATGATTTAGATGAATGCACAGATTACATGTTTATATAATAAGAAAACTGGAACAATTTTTTTTTTAGGTTTTTGCAAGGCAAATGGGGTTAAGTGGCTTGCCCAAGGCCACACAGCTAGGTAATTATTAAGTGTCTGAGACTGGATTTGAACCCAGGTACTCCTGACTCCAGGGCTGGTGCTTTATCCACTGTGCCACCTAGCTGCCCCCGGGACAAATCTTTAAATGTAAGAAGTTGTAGCAGGCTAGAGTGATGACCAGTTTAAGTTTAATAAAGATATGTCCTAAAACAGAGCCAATAAATGAATTTCAAAAGTATAAGTGGCAAGGGAGAAAGGAGTATAATTAGACTTTATGAAAAAGATTCAAAGTTTTTGACTAGTAACTCAGTATGAGTCAACAGAGTAACATGGTAGCCCAAAATACCAGTGGGATGTTAGTTTACCTTAAATGAGTCAAAGATTTAAAAACATAGAAATTGGTGGTCTTCTTGTATTCTGTCCTGACCAAACTATATACCTAGACTGTTGTGTTGAATTCTAGGCATTGTGTTAAGTCTTTTCAGAAAGGTACTTAGGATGGTAACAGTACTACAGACGTATCATCTAAGCATTGGTTGAAGGTCCTAGAAATGTTTATCCTGGAGAAATGAAAATTTGGAGGAGACAATATATATGTGTTTAGTTATTTTAAGGTTTGTCATACGGGAGAAATGTTCATGCCAGATAATAGAATCAGTAGCAAGGATGGAAGATACTACTTCCTGTACCTATAAGGAAATCAGAAATAGAAGAAATGCTCTCTTTTTCAAAAATATTTATAGCAGCTGTTTTGTTGTTCCAAAAAATTGCAAAGTGGATATTCACCAATTGGTGCACAATAAAATAGTGGCATTTTAATAAATGGAATGAAACATTTCTCTAAGACATAAATATAAAGAACTGAGGGAAATTTGGGAAGGCATAAACTAACAGAGCAGTGTGACAGAATAGTATAAATAGAACCAAGGCAACAAATTTCAGGACCACAGTAATGGAAAGACAAACTAAAAGATATCAAAACTAAAGTAAAAAAAAACACCGAAAATTGATAATGAAAAGTATTTTCTTCATTTCAAAGAGAAGTGATGGACTCCAAGTGCTTTGTGAGGCATAAAATGAGGCCAGACATAGACATTGACTTGTTTTGTTCTACAATTTTGATGTGGGCAGGATAGGAGAGAGATTATTTGGAAGTAATAAAAGGGTTAAAAAAAAAGTCAGTAAAGGGACAGCTAGGTGGCACAGTGGATAGAGAGCATTGGCCCTGGAGTCAGGAGGACCTAAGTTCCAATCCAGCCTCAAACACTTAATAAATGTCTAGCTGTGTGACCTTGGGCAAGTCACTTAACCCCATTGCCTTAAGTAAATTACAAAAATAAAAATCAGTAAAATATTTAAATTTTTTTTAGTTCAATTACAATTTTTTTATGTTGGTAGAAATGGGAGATAGATCAAATTTTTCTACCAATTAATAGTTATCCAGAAGCAAAATGATCTGCCTTAGGAGTAGGGCTGTTACTATTATGCGTTCCTTATTACTACAGATCTTGAAGCAGAGATTGAATGGTTAGGATCAGAATAATTCTGACCTTTACAGGTACTCCTGCCTCCAGGGCTGGTGCTTTATCCACTGCCACCTAGCAGCCCCTAGCATATAACTTTCAAAGATGTCCTTGTCTTTGTTTCTTCATAGACATCCTTCTGATCTTTCTGCATTTTTTTTTTAATGCTTCAGTGATCCTTTTTTGGTGAACCCTATTGTTAACTTTTTTTTTCCTTTTTACTTACCTCCCCAAATTGAAAGAAAGAAAAAACACAAGGAATCTTTACAATGGCTATATCAAAAAATGAATATTTCTTAGTCTGTCTTTTGAGTCTCTCTTTTCTGTTAGGGAGGTAGGTTACATGTTCCATCGTTGTTCCTCTAGAGTCATGGTTTGCCATTGAGTTGATACAATTTCTTAAGTATTCCTTTTCTTTTTATTTGTTTGTCTATTTTTGCAAGGCAATGGCATTAAGCCTAAGGTCACATAGCTAGGTAATTTTTAAGTGTCTGAGGTCAGATTTGAACTCAGGTTCTCCTGACTCCAGGGCCAGTTCTCTATCTACTGTGCCACCTAGCTACCTTTCCTTTTCTTTTTAAAAGAAATTAGATTAAATTAAATGAAAAATTTAAAAATTATATTTAAAATTAAATTGAAAAGAAATAACATTAGACTGAATAATCTAATTTTTTAAAATAAGTTTTTCTCTCTCCAATATCCCCCATTGAAAAAAGAAAAACAGAACCACACTTAACAAATATGCAGTCAACCAAAATAAATCCTCATACTGTCCATGAACAAATATGTACATATTATTCTAAATTTTGAATCTCTCCCCTCTGTCAGGGAGTGGGTAGCATGTTTTATTGTGGTTAATCATTGAGTTGATTAGATTTCTTAAGTCTTTTAAAGTTTGTACATCTCTTCAGTGTTGTTTTTTGCTTTGTTCAGATTGTTTTTTGGTTCTGTTCATGGTTACTCTGAATTAGTTCATAAAAGAATTTGCAGGCTTCTCTGAAAATATCTCATTTGTCTTGTTTTCTGGAGGTACCATATTATTCCATGACATACATATGCCATAATTTGTTTAGCTTTTTTGTAGTAGATAGACTTGCCCTTAGTTTTTAGTTCTGTACCACTGCAAAAAAAGAGTTGCTCTAAATATCTCTGTACATTTGGGTTCTTTTCCTTTATCTTTGTTCTTTCTTGGGATATGGTAGACCTAGGAGTGGTTTTGCTGAAAGGGTATGCTTTCCATAATGGTTGAATTAAATTCTCAGATCAGAGCCCTGTTTTCTAAAGCTCTTTCAACATTTGTTTTCCTTTGTTGTCATCTTTGCCAATTTGATGAGGTAGACTTCAGAATTGTTTTAAGTTTTATATTGAGTAGAATAATGAGTCAATCAGAGAGGTATAGTAAGGGCCTAGGTGCAATTATACAGTATATTTGGTATGGATCTAAGCAGCACAATTTTGTGTTCTAGTGTCATTGTGTATGGGAGCAAAGACAGCTAATTAATGGTGGGAGTAATCCAGGCCCTGACTTGGCAATGCAAGATTTTCAATAAGATAAAAAAGCAAAGGATTTGTGAGATGAGGACAATATAAAATTGAATTGATTCACCAAATGGTCAAGTGGAGAAGGGAGAAGAATTAATTCATAGTAGGCCTGATGTCTTAGAAAAAGAATTAAAGAGTAGGAAATTAGAAATCATGTGAGGAACAAAAGATAAGTTTGGGGGTTTCTTTTTACCTGGTTATTTATAGTTTAGCTTTCTTCTTTTGAAAATTGCTTGATTATATCCTTTTATCATTTATGAGTTAGAGTTTGGCCCTTATTAATCTCAACTTGAATCAGTTCCTTTATGTTTGATATGAAAAACTTTATTGGAAAAACTTTTTTGTAAAAAATTATCCCATTTAACTTTCTTCTTTAATTTTAGTTGCATTGTTTTGATGGGTTGGGCTTGTTTCTTTAGCTTAAAAACTTTTTAAATTTTATATAATAAAAGTTGATGTTTTATTTCTGAGATCCTTTGTATCTATTATTTGACATTTAATTCTTCCTCTTTCTAGTGTTGAGGACTTAATTGGTGCATTGTCTTTTGCAAGTATGAGCTGTTGGACAAACTATCCCTAGATTGTGTACAGAACATCCTTCGTGAAAATTTTAAACAGTGTAGATGAGAATGTCTCCCACACTTCTCAATTCATTCAACAGTATTCTTCCAGTAGTCACATCTTACCTTACTTCAGAACAGTATTTAAGATTGAATTTTTTCCTACCAAGTCAAATATTATTGTAAAGTCAACAAACACTAAACATAAGATCCTTATGTTCTCTGCTCCTACCAAAGATGTAATACTAAAATATGGTCTGTTCTAGAAATGTTCACCAATGGTGACTTCTTTGTGTATATAAGCCATTAATATATATTTTTTAAAGATGTGCAATTAAACATGTAGATTGGTTGTTACTGATGATGTATGGACATCCCTTTTTAATTATTTTTATTCTGATCACATTTTGGGTATAAAAGTATCCTCTCCAATCTTCAGCTTTTGGATCCCACAAAAACAAACAAAACACAAACCACTCCTCCTCTGTCCCAGAAAAACACCAAAACATTTTTTGAATCCCCTTTCCTCCCCTTTTTTAGATATTTTGGAAATAGGTCAAAATAGTGTAGTATTCAGTATTGACTTCTGTTTGTTTCTACCATCTAGATACTTCCCATTACCATTTCTTCACATAATGAATATATATCAAGTATTAAGATGGTAGAGTTCACAAATGGGGTGTCTATTTTTGTTAATAAGAACAAATCACTAGAAATGTTGGGTGTTCTTTTCTATTTTGTCTGATTTTTGCCTTACAGATGCTCTTAGCATTTTATGGTTTGGGTTGTATCTCATGCCAAACTCTTTGCAGGCTCAGTTTCTCCATTACCTTTTTTTCTTCAATCTTTTTGGTGCTAACCAGTGCTGCCCTCCATTGTCATTCCATCTCTCCATTTGTTTAGAAGACTTAAGCTTTGCTACGAAAGTCTTTTGAGATTTCTTTGGCCTAAAATTGTTTTGTATCAGTTAGATTAAATTTCTCTAAGGAATAATGATAGAAATCTTCAGGGTTGGTATCTTTTTAAACTGAACAGATTGAAGTTGCTTTAACTACATACAGTGTCCTCATCTTTTTTTCCTCCCAATTTGATAGGAGTTTATTTGGTCAAGTTTAACCTGTGTTGCAGTGAGTTGATAACCTACAAACATCTGTAGTGATGACATCTCTAACTACTCATTCATTTTCTTTTTCTTTTTTTCAAATTATTTATCTATCTATTTATTTATTTATTTATTTATTTATTTATTAAATAGTAATTTTCATTTTGTACAAATAATGTTTTTTTACATTAATAAAATATTCTTGTTTAACAGTAAATAAAATACCCTTCCCCCTAAATATAGACTTGCTTAAGCGATAAAGTAAAGAGGAGAGAAAAAAATTAAAATTAAAAAAATAATAGTAATAATTATAGGTATGGCCAGGTGGTGCAATGGACGGAGCACCAGCCCTGGAGCCACAAGCACCCGAGCCCACATCCGGCCCTGTAGATCCAACAATCACCCAGCCATGTGACATGCAAGCCACCCGAATCCCACTGCCCTGCAAAAACCAAAAAAAAAGAGAAAAAAAGACCCAAAATAAAATAAAAATAGTAATAATAGTAGGGGTGGCTGGATGGCGGACAGAGCATTGGCCCTTGAGCCAGGAGCACCTGGGTCCAAATCTGGCCTCAGACAACCAACGATCACCCTGCTATGCGTCTCCAGGCAGGCCACCCAGCCCCATTTGCCCTGCACCCCCCCCCCAAATAATATAAAAAATGTGCTTCAGTCTTTGTTCCAACATCAACAATTCTGTCACGGGTGGATCACATTCTTTAAGATAAGTCCATCACAAAAGTTATTTCCATATTTTTCCACCATTGCCTTTGCTGATCGCAACTCCGTCCTTTTGTATTTCTCCACTACTATGTACTATATTTTCTCTCTCCTTTCACTCTGACTCTGCTGCAGGGTCGCTGAGTGGCACAGCAGACAGATCCCTGGTCCTGGGGCCAAGAGGCCCTGAGCCCCCCTACCACCCCTTAGGCCCAGTATCCATCTGGCCCTATGGTCTAGGACAGGCCATTCAATGCCAGCCCCTTGCAAGAAGTAAAAAAGAAAATGTGTTATATTTGACCACTCTACCCCCATGGTCCATCCTCTCTTCCATCACTCACATCCCCCCCTTCCCCCTGTCCCCCTTCTCTCCTTACTCCAGATGTCTATACCCCATTGAGTATATTTGCTGTTTCCTCTGCTAGCCACCTCTGATGAGAGCAAAGATTCCCTCATTTCCCCTTGCCTCCCCCTTTCCATATCATTTCAATAGCTCATTGTAATAAAAATCTTATTATATGAAATATCTTGGCTTATTTCCCCTCTCCTTTTTCTTTCTCCCATTACATTTCCCTTTTTTTCTATTGACTCCATTTTTATACCATATTTTATCTTCGAATTCAGCTTTCTCCTGTGCTTCAACTATAAAAGCTCCCTCTACCTGCTCTATTAACTGAGAAGGTTAATATGAATATTATCAGTGTCATTTTTCTATGCAGGAATACATGCAGTTCATCATCATTAAGTCCCTCATATTTTCCCCTTCTCCACTCTCTATGCTTCACCTGAGTCCTGTATCTGAAGATCAAACCTTCTGTTCAGCTCTGGCCATTCCAACAGGAACATTTGAAATTCCCCTGGTTCATTGAAAGTCCATCTTTTTCCCTGGAAGAGGACATTCAGCCTTGCTGGGTAGTTCATTCTTGGCTGCATTCTAAGCTCTTTTGCCTTCCAGTATATTATATTCCAAGCCCTATGAGCTTCTAATGTAGTTGCTGCTAAGTCCTGTGTGATCCTGACTGCAGCTCCACGATATTTAAACTGTGTCCTTCTGGCTGCTTGTAATATTTTCTCTTTGACTTGTGAGTTCTGGAATTTGGCTATAATATTCCTAGGGGTTGGTTTTTTGGGGATCTCTTTCTCGGGGGGATTGGTGGATTCTCTCCATTTCTATTTTGCCTTCTGCTTCTAGAATATCAGGGCAATTTTCCTGTAGTAATTCTTTGAAAATGGTGTCAAGGCTCTTTTCCTGATCATGACTTTCAGGTATTCCAATAATTTTCAAATTATCTTTCCTAAATCTCTTTTCCATATCAGTTGTTTTTTCAATGAGATATTTCACATTTTCTTCTAATTTTTCATTTTTTTTGGTTTTCAAGTATTGGTTCCTGATTTCTGGTAAATTATCAATCTCCCTGAATTCTGTCTGAAGGATTTGTTCTCCTCAGAGAGTTTTCTGATCTCTTTTTCCATCTGGTCAATTTTGCTTTTTAAAGCAGTCTTCTCCTCAATAATTTTTTGAACTGTATTATCCATTTGACCTCAGCTGGTTTTTAGCATGCTATTTTCTTCAGCATTTTTTTTTTTTTTTAGATTTCCTTGACTAAGCTGCTGACTTCATTTTCATGTTTTTCCCACATCTCTCTCCTTTCTTTTCCCAGTTTTTCTTCTAACTCCCTCATTTGATTTTCAAAGTCTTTTTTTGAGCTCTGTCATAGCCTGAGCCCAATTTCTGTTTTTCTTGGAGTCTTTAGATGTAGGGGCTTGTGCTTCCTCATTTTCAGACTGAGTATTTTCATCCTTGAGCTCATTTGCAAAATATTTCTCAATGGTGTTCCTCTTTTTTTCTCTGCTTGCTCATTTTCCCACCCTAAACCTGGTTTTGGGGTGCTTCCTGAGCTTTTGGGACACTCCCACAAGGGTCTCAGTGTGTGAGGCTCTGTACTCCCTCTTGGTCTGTGAATGACCATAAGCACCCCCCTCTGTCATGGGCCTGAGGTGGGGGGTCCCTGCTGTTCTATGGGGGGGCCTAGACTGCGATCAGGATCTGAATGTGTTCAGAGCCCCAGAGTCCTGTTCCAGGGGCAGAGGACAGAGCTGGGCAGTCTCTCTTCACTCCCCTCCCTAGGTTCAATGGGCTCATGCCCTGGGGGCTCCTGCTTACCAGCTCCACCTGCTTCTGTTTCTTGAATCTGGGCTGTGGAAAGACCACATTGCTTGCTGTGTGCCCTGATGGCTGGGCTCCAGGTGCTTGCTCTGGCAGAGGTCCCCCCCTGTTCCCCCACTTTGTGCCTGGTGCTCCCTGGGGTGGCGTAGCTCAGGAAATTCCCCTGCTGCTGTGAGCTGGGGCTCCCAGTGCTCTGGGGCTGCCTCCGAGAGGCTGAAGTTCTTTTCGCTCTGGCAGGCCTCCCCTCCTAACCCTGGGAGCAGAGCTTTTCTGCTCTTTTCCAGGTTACCTTGAGTAGGAGAACAGCCTCGCTTATGAGTTTTATGAGAGAGCACCTAAGACAGAATCCTTTCTTGTCGTCATCCTGGCTCCGCCCCTGGGTCTTACTACTCATTCATTTTCTTTCCAGTATTCAGGTAGTTTTTCTCCTTTTTTTAATATTATTTAGTGCCTACCATGTCCATTGCCTTCTGATTTTCTTGAAGCAAAATATACCTGATATACAGAAATAGACCTTTTTATAATCTACAAATCTTTGATTTCTCCTACTTCTTGTTTTTTTTAAGATTTTATTTATTTTGAATTTTACAATTTTTCCCCTAATCTTGCTTCCCTCCCCCCCCAAAAGGCAATTTGTTAGTCTTTACATTGTTTCTATGGTATACTTTGATCTAAGTTGAATGTGATGAGAGAGAAATCATATCCTTAAAGGAAGAAACATAAAGTATAAGAGATAGCTAAATTTCATAATAAGATAACAATTTTTTTAAAATTAAAGGTAATACTCTTTGGTCTTTGTTCAAACTCCACAATTCTTTCTCTGGATATAGATAGTATTCTCCTTCGCAAATACCTCCAAATTGTGCCTGACTGTTGCACTGATGGAATGAGCAAGTTCATTAAGGTTGACCATCATCCCCATGTTGCTGTTAGGTTGTACACTGTTCTTCTGGTTCTGCTCATCTTGTTCAGCATCAGTTCATGCAAATCCCTCCAGGCTTCCCTGAATTCCCATCCCTCCTGGTTTCTAATAGAACAGTAGTGTTCCATGACATACATATACCACAGTTTATTAAGCCATTCCCCAGTTGATGGCCATTCACTCAATTTCCAATTCTTTGCCACCACAAACAGAGCTGCTATGAATATTTTTGTGAAGTGATATTTTTATGCTTTTTCATAATCTCTTTAGGGTATAGACCTAGTAGTGGTATTGCTGGATCAAAGGATGTACATTTTTGTTGTCTTTTGGGCTTAACCCCAAATTGCTCACCAGAAAGGTTGGATGGGTTTCTCTTACTTCTTGAACACAAATTGTATTCAAAGATTGATAAGTCGTTTATTGTCTCTGACTTTGTTTCCTTTTATGTGAATTATGGATAACAATACATTATACATGATAGTGTTGTAATACTTTTTGGGGGTTGCTGAATCTACTCCAGCCACAGGACTTTTATTAAGAACTTCAGGTCAGGGAGCAGTTAGGTGGCACAGTGGATAGAGCACCGACCCTGGAATCAGGAGGATCTGAGCTCAAATGCAACCTCAGACACTCAATAGTTATTAGCTGTTTGACCTTGCACAAGTCACTTAACCCCATTGTCTCATTAAGAAAAAAAACTCAAGGGACAGCTAGGTGGCACGGTGGATAGAGCACTGGTCCTGGAGTCAGGAGGACTTGAATTCAAATCCGGCCTCAGACACTTAATAATCGCCTAGCTGTGTGACCTTGGACAAGTCACTTAACCCCATTGCCTTAGATAAATTTAAAAAATTTTAAAAATAAGGGGAAAGGAAAAAACCTCAAGCAAAAAAAAAAATAGAGACACAGAGAGACCCTCCTGCCATGCCAGCCGGATCTAACATTAGAATGTGAGGCGGCTTCCATTCAGGGACCTCAGGTGTGGGCTGGACACAGATCCCTTCTGGAATGCAAACTCTCTGATGTTGTGCAGCCTGCTCCTAGTGAATAGACTGGAAAAATATGGGAGTTTCCTTCACTAGTTTGAATTTGACATGTGTTTTTCCAAATCAATCAACAGGAATTTATTAAGTACCACTACTGTACACTGAGATTCAAAGGCAGAAGTGCAACATCCCCTGCCCTTAAGGAGCTTCTATTCTATGAATCACTTTGCATATATACTAGTATGTAAACAAAGCTGATCCAAGGTACCTTTGGGTTACCTTTTTTTTAAATTTATTTTTATTAAAGATATTTGAGTTTTACAATTTTCCCCCCAATCTTACTTCCCCCCCTTGAAAGCAATCTGTCAGTCTTTACTTTGTTTCCATGTTGTACCTTGATCCAAATTGGGTGTGATGAGAGAGAAATCATATCCTTAGAGAAGAGACAAGAAGTCTAAGAGGTAACAAGATCAGACAATAAAATATCTGTTTTTTTCTAAATTAAAGGGAATAGTCCTTGAACTTTGTTCAAGCTCTACATCTCCTTATCTGGATACAAATGGTATTCTCCTTTGCAGATAGGACAAAATTGTTCCTGATTGTTGCACTGATGGAATGAGCAAGTCCTTTAAGGTTGATCATCACCCCCATGTTGCTGTTAGGGTGTACAGTGTTTTTCTGGTTCTGCTCATCTCACTCAACATCAGTTCATGCAAATCCCCCCAGGCTTCCCTGAAATACCATCCCTCCTGGTTTCTAATAGAACAGTAGTGTCCCATGACATACATATACCACAGTTTGCTAAGCCATTCCCCAGTTGAAGGACATTTACTTGATTTCCAATTATTTGCCACCACAAACAGGGCTGGTATGAATATTTTTGTACAAGTGATGTTTTTACTCTTTTTCATCATTTCTTCAGGATATAGACCCAGTAGTGGTATTGCTGGGTCAAAGGGTATGCATATTTTTGTTGCCCTTTTGGCATAGTTCCAAATAGCTCTCCAGAAAGGTTGGATGAGTTCACAGCTCCACCAACAGTGTAATAGTGTCTTTGCGTTACCTTTTAAGGAGGGACCAAGAACAACTGTGAAGAAAAGTGGCCTTTGAACTGAATCTTTTTTTTTTAATTTTTGCAAGGCAAATGGGGTTAAGTGGCTTGCCCAAGGTCACAGCTAGGTAATTTGTAAGTGTCTGAGACCAGATTTGAACCCAGGTACTCCTGACTCCAGGGCCGGGGCTTTTATCCACTGCGCCACCTAGCAGCCCCTGAACTGAATCTTAAAGAAAACCAAGGTGGAGGTGAGGAGCCAGAATATTTCAGGTATGAGGGACAGCTGATATAAATGCATATTTGTCAAAATATATATGAAGAATGGCAGGAAAGCTGGAATAACTAGAGTGGTTGAAGGAGAATAAAAGATCTTTCAAAACCAAACTGAAAATTTATGTGTGGTCCAAAATCTGATTTGGAAATAGGGAGCCACTGCAGTTTATTTAGTTAATAGGAATTGTATGATATGGTCAGACCTGTGCAATCAGTTTGGCAGTTGTATAGCGGATAAATTGGTATAAGGATAGATCCAAGGCAAGAAAACTTAGGAAGCTTTAGTGAGAGATGATAAAGGCCAAACCAGAGGAGAAGAGTAGCATAGTGAAAAGAAGAACATACTCAAAAAGATGCTGTAAAGATGGAGATAAATTTATAGCCATATCCAAATGAGCAATTTGCTTTGGATGAACATGGTCAGGCCTTCAAAAAATTGATCCTCTAGTGTAGAAGTAATCTTATACATCCTAATTTAAATTAGATTTCTTGCCAAAGTCCCTCTATGCAAAAGCTGGTGTAGCTTAAGAAAGGACTGAGGAATGGTTGATAAAGGTGATTTGGTGCTCAACAATTATAGGAGAAATGCCAAGAGGAAAACAGGTCTTCTGCCTGACCAAGACTTTTGATTCTGTCAGTCAAAGTTTGTGGAAAATTGTGTCAAAATTTGGTTGCCCAGAGAAGTTCATCAGTATTATATAACAGTTTCATGATGGTATGCTTGACTTGGGTTCTGTATAATAGACAATTCTCTGGTGCTTTCTCATTCATCAATGGAGTGAAGCAAAACTGTGCGGTTGCTCCCATTCCTTATAGCATGGTTTTTAGCAATGTTGTCAGCAATGCCCAGTTTCTGAGGATAGAAATCATATCAAGGTCAGCTGCTACAGTGATGGTAAAAGTATTTAACTTGAAAAGGCCACAAAGCAAGACTAAATTGGAAGGATGGTTTTGTTTTAAGATGATTTTGTACTTAGTGCAGCCTCTGAAGCTGAAATGCAACAAAGTGTGGATTTGTTCAATACTACTTGTGATAATTATGATCTAATAATTAACACCAAGAAAATACAGGTTATCCAGCACCATAACATCCATATGTCAAACTATCAGATATATCAAATAGAGGTTTGAATACTGTGGATAATTTTATTGGACTTGACTATAGAGTTTCCAGGGATGTACCCATCGATAATGAGATTCAAACATGCATTTCCAGAGCTAATTCAATGTTTAGGAGGCTCCAAAGTAGTGTGAGCTGTCTACCAGATTGAAGATATACAGAGCCATTTTACTGACCTCATTGTTGCATGCCTGTGAAACCTGGAGAACTTAGCAGTGCCACACCAGAAAACTGAACCTCTTCCACTTGCATTGCCTTAAATTCTAAAGATCATCTGACAAGATAAGGCACCAGACACTGAGGTCCGCTTTAAGTTGAACTGCCCAACATTCAAACCTTATTTCAGGGAACACAGCTCTGACGAGTTGGCCACATTGTTTAAATACCAAACATATATTTACCTAGTAGTCTATTTTGTGAAGAACTCACAAAAGGCAAGTACTCATACAAGGGTCAGAAGAGATGGGTAAAGGACGCTCTCAAGGTCCCCGAAGAACCTTTAGTATTAATTATGAGACAACACAGGACCACCCCAAAGACAATGTTGTGCTTTATGAGCAAAGCACAAAAATTTTGTGAGATAAATAAATCTAGAGATATCTCCATATCAAATCTTCAATCAGACTATCTGTTTAATACTATTATTTTTCCCAATTTCATGCTAGTTTTCTACATTCTTTTTTGCAAGTTTTTGAATTCCACATTTTTCTGCTACCCTCCCTTCCCTTCTTCCTCCCCGTGGCAGTGATCAATCTTATACAATTGTGTTTAACATATTTCCATATTTTTCATGTTATGAAAGCGGAATTAGAACCAGGGGGGGGTATGAGAAAGAAAGAAAAAAAATTAGAAAATTTTAAAAAGTGAACATAGTATGCTTTGCTTTTCATTCAGACGCCTATATTTCCTCTAGATGTGGATGGCATTTTCTATAATAAGTCTCTGATAGTTGATCATTTCACAATGTTGCTGTTAATGTGTACAATTGTTCTCTTGTTTCTGCTCACTTCACTGAGCATCAGTTCATGCAAATCTTTCTAGATTTTTCTAAAGTTTAGCTGCTCATGATTGCTTACAGAACAATAGTCCTCCATCACATTCATTTACCATAATTTATTCAGCCTTTTGCCAACTAATGAGCATCCCATCCCCTCAACTTCCAATTCTTTGTCACTACTCCAAAAGAGTTGCTGTAAATATTTTTTTACATGTGGGTCCTTATTTTACGATCTCTTTGGGATATAGACCTAGTAGTGGTATTGCTGAATCAAAGGATGTGCAGTTTTCCTACTCTTTGGGCATACACACAGATTATTTGTGCCCAGTCTGTGGAGGATCCCTCCAAACCCATATTGGACTGATTAGCCACAATTAAACACATTGTGCCTTGACCATATCATTTGTGCTATCATTGGTCCTCTTCAAGTACAATTTGAAAAGCAACAGTAGGTTTTAGGAGGAGCTGTTATTATTTATTTTCCATCTTATATTCCTGATGGAGTAGATGCTCTTAAGGGAGTATCAAAAAAATCTATGAAGGCTAAATCTTATAAGGCTATTGTGAATGAATTAAGGGCCTTTCTCTCTCCTTCATGCAAAAGTTGGGGATTATAGATGTGAAATATTGTTATACTATCAGACATGTTTGATGTGTCATTTACTTATGCTGAATTAATTTTTCTCATATTTTTTTTACTTGGATGGGAAAAATAATTATCACTACAATAAATAGGGACCTCTTTTTAATTAGGGAAGAGTTCTTGGTCTCCTAGTTGGGGTCACGAGGCCAACTTGACCTTTTCCATGAAGTAGGGATCCTGTGTGAGTTCTCCACCATGAGCTAACTGCTTTAAAGTGCTTGGAGTTTTTCAGATCTGCCTATCTGAGCCTGGAGTTTGCCTCTCTTCAGAGATGCAAAAACCTTTTATATAGCATTGCCAGGTTAGCAGAGATGTGGGACAAATATTCCTTCAGCACAATGGATTTTGGATCCCCTTTTGGAGGCTACTTAGCATGGCAAGTGGTCTTGCTTATCCCTGGTTGAAGTCCAAATCTGGAGATAAGCTAAGATGAGCAAATGTAAACCAGAATCGGGGTCAGATTAATATCAGTATGTCAAAAGAGTACTGAAAGCTTGAGACAGACAAGAAACCTAGTCTAAGAAGCTTCAGGCTCAAAAATTCATTCTAGGACAGATGGCAAGATGGTTGCACAGTAGTTTATCCTGTGGATGCTGGTGACATTCCTCACCCAATTTAGTGCAGACATATCAGAGAGCTTTGCCAACCTTCCCCCCAATTTGTGGCCTGAGAAAGATGGTGCCAGAGACAGCTAGCTCCCTGTGCTTACCAAGTTCAGACTTAGTCTTTCCAGTTTAGTAGAACTGACAGACTGTGTTTTGCTGACATAGGCTTTATGATCCAAGGTCACCTTTATACCATGAGGCATCAGAGTACTTCTAAAGTAGGAAAATTATAATAGAGGTATTGAATTCATTAAACTTTTAGGTTAAAAGATAAACTAAGAAAATAATTGTATTTCTGTATACTAGATATAACTTGGACACTTCTAAACTTTTGAAGTTGATTTCACTAGTGTGTCACTACTTTTCCTCACCTAATTTTGCAGCCCTTCCATGTCTTAGTAGAACATTCTTCAAGAATTGCAGTGGCCAGAAAATTTTATCATTCTTTTGATCCAGTCTTCTGGTGAAGAATCTCTTTGAACTTCACTGAACCTAGTATTAATACATTATCTCAAATTGCCTTTAAGTTAGACTCTTCCCGAGTTCTCTTACTAGCAAAGTCTTTGAGAATCTAGGGTCACCCTCCCTAGGCATCAGTTAGGCTTAAGTGAAGTTATGTAGACTTCCATGAGCTCCACATAAATGAGTTACAAGCCATTAATGGCAGAAGCAATAGAACAAATGAGAGCTATGCATTATTCTCAATTAGAGAGAGAGAGAGAGAGAGAGAGAGAGAGTGTGTGTGTGTGTGTGTGTGTGTGTGTGTGTGTTAGAAATGAAATATCTCCTTCCAAGTTAACTTTTAGATATAATACAATATTGATGGAAATATTTATGGAATAACATAAAATTAAATAAAATAAGTGAAATACATATGGGAAAAGAGCAGTTAAGATTTTTAAAAATAAAATAATGTATGGAGGAAGCAGAGAAAGGGGAAAGAACTTTTCCTTCTACGCTTTAAAACATAATCAAAAGCAACATTCCTAAAAGTTTCTTATACACTTTCTCTGTTTATTTTAGCTTGTCCCTAGGAAAACTCCATTAAGACATTTTAACTCATTTATCTATAAATTTAGGACAGAGTTTTATTACTTTATGTTATCTGTAACATTACAGAAATCATATCTTCTTAATTCTGGGAAAGAGAGGGGGAAGGTGGGAGGAAAGAAAGAAAGGAGGAAAGAGAGATCATGTAGCACTGTGAACGGATAGAGAATTCAGAAGTATATCCAAATATCCCAATCTTGGTTTTGCCATTTACTTTTTTTGGGGGGTGGGGGAATCTTGCTTACATCACTTTTATTATACTTCTTTATATTTTTGTACAAATGATGTTTTTTATACATTACTAAAATATTCTTGTTTAAGAGTAAACATAATACCACCTCCCCCCCAAAAAATATAGACCCTCATGAGCAATAAAGAAAAGAGAAAAAAATTAAAATAAAAAAATTACTAATAGTGCAGCTAGGTGGCACAGTGGACAGCGCACTAGCCCTGGAGTCAGTGGCACCTGAGCCCAAATCTGGCCCCAGACACCCAACAATCATACAACTGGGCAAGTCACCCCAATCCCATTGCCCTCCAAAAAACCAAAAACTAAATAAACAAACAATAAAGAAATAAGATAACAGTAATAACAACAACAATAATAATAGCAATAATAATAATAAATGTGCTTCAGTCTGTGTTCCAACACCACCAGTTCTATTGCAGGTGGATCACATTCTTTATAAGTCCATCACAAAAGCTACTTCCATATTTTTCCACCATTGCCATTGCTGATCGCAGCTCTCCATTTGTACTTCCCCACTACCATACACTATATTTTCTCTCTCTTTCAATCTGTCCCTCTTCTTAAATGTGCTGTAGGGTATCTGAGTGGTGCAGGAGATCAATCACCAGACCTGAGCCCACATACCACCCTTATGGCCCAGCAGCCACCTGGCCCTGTGGTCCCAGACAGGCCATCTAATCCCAGCCCCTTGCAAAAAATTAAAAAGAAAATGTGTTATATCTGACCACTCTCCCCCATGGTCCATCCTCTCCTCCATCACTCATATCCCCCCCCCACTTCCCACCCCCCTTCTCTCCTTCTTACTCTAGATGTCCATGCCCCATTGTGTATATATGCTGTTTCCTCTCCGAGCCACCTCTGATGAGAGCAAAGGTTCCCTCATTCCCCCTCGCCTTCCCCCTTCCATATCATTGCAATAGTTCATTGTAATAAAAAAAACTTATTATGTGAAATATCTTAGCCTATTCCATCTCTACTTTCCCTTACTCCCATTACATTTCCCTTATAGCCATTGACTCAAATTCAGCTCCCTCATGTGCTTCATCTATAAAAGCTCCTTCTTTCTGCTCTATTAAATGAGAAGTTTCTTATGAGTATTTATCAGTATCATTTTTCTATGCAGAATACATGCAGTTCATTATCATTAAGTCCCTCATATTTTACCCTTCTCCTCCACTCTCTGCTTCACCTGGGTCCTGTATTTGAAGATCAAACTTTGCTTAGCTCTGGCCATTCCAACAGGAACATTTGAAATTCTCCTGGTTCATTAAAAGTCCATCTTTTTGTCTGGAAAAGGATGTTTATTTTTTCTGGGTAGTTGATTCTCAGTTGCATTCTGAACTCTTTTGCCTTCGGGGATATTGTATTCCAAGCCCTACGAGCCCTTTATGTAGTTGCTGCTAAGTCCTGTGTGATCCTGGCTGCAGCTCAACGATATTTGAATTGTGTCTTTCTGGCTGCTTGTAATATTTTCTCTTTGACTTGGGAGTTCTGGAACTTGGCTATAGTATTCCTGGGGGTTTTTTTTTGGATCTTTTTCCGAGGAAGATCTATAGATTCTCTAAATTTCTATTCTGCCCTCTGCTTCTAGGATATCAGGGCAGTTTTTCCTGTAGGAATTTTTTAAAAATGATGTCAAGGCCCATTTCCTGGTCATGACTTTCAGGTATCCCAATAATTTTTAAATTATCTTTCCTGAATCTGTTCTCCATTTCAGTTTTTTTTTCAATGAGGTTTCACATTTTTTCTAATTTTTCATTCTTTTGGTTTTGAAGTATTGTGTCTCGACTTCTCATAAAGTCAGCAGCTTCCTTTAGCTCCATTCTAGATCTGAAGGATTTGTTTTCCTCAGAGATCTTTCTTAACTAATTTTCTATCTGGCCAATTCTGCTTATAAAGCATTCTTCTCAATAACTTTTTGAACTGTGTTATCCATTTGACCTATGCTGGTTTTTAACATGTTATTTTCTTCAGCATTTTTTTGGATCTCCTTGACTAAGCTGCTGACTTATTTTTCATGTTTTTTTCCTGTATCTCTCTCACTTTTCCCAAATTTTCTTCTATCTCCTTTATTTGATTCTCAAAATATTTTTTGAGCTTTCTCATAGCCTGAGCCCAATTTCCATTTTTCTTGGAGTCTTTAGATGCAGGAGCTTGTACTTCCTCATCTTCAGATTGAGTATTTTGATCCTTCTTGGAATCATAGACAATGTATTTCTCAATGGTGTTCCTCTTTTTTTACCTCTGTTTACTCATTTCCCCAGCCTGTGCCTTGTTTTGGGGTGCTTCCAATTTTGAGTATTATTGGAACACTCCACCACAAGGATATCAGTTTGTGAAGCTCGTCTTCCCTCCTGGTCTGTGAATGACCACAAGTGCACCCCTCTGCCACAGGGTTGGGGAGGGCCCTGTTGTTCTATGGGGGGCCTAGACTGTGATCAGGATCTGAATGTGCTCAGAGTGCCAGAGTCCTGTTCCAGGTACAGAGGACGGACCTCTGATGTCTCTCTCCACTCCCCTACCTTTGGTAGGCTGAGCACTCAAGCCTCAGTTGCCTGGGGGCTCCTGCTTACTGGTTCCGCCTGCTTCAGCTTCCTGGATCTGGGCTGTGGTGGCCACCTCTGCTTGCTGAGTGCCATGAGTGCTGGGCTTGATGTGCTCTCTCTGGCAGAGGTCTCCTCACTGATCTTCCAAGTTGTGCCCGATGCTCCCAGGTGTGTAGGTCAGGAAACTGCCCCTGCTGCCAAGAGCCACGGTGCCCAGGCTCCCTGGGGCTGTCTCCCAGGGAGGCTGAAGTTTCTTCACTCTGGCAGTCTGCCCCCTAACCCCATGGAGTGGAGCCTTTCTACTTTTTTCCAGGTTATCTTGGGCTAGAGAACTGCCTCATTGGATCTTTCTGTAGGTTCTGTCTCTCGAAAATTTAGAGTCCTTATTTTATGAGTTTTGAAATATTATATATAGAGAGAGTGCACCTAAGAGTGGCTTTTCTTCTGTCACCATCTTGGCTCTGCCCTGCCATTTACTTCCCATGTGGTCCTTGAACAATTAACTGTTTACTTAACTTTTGTATTGTTAGATTGAGCTAATTAATGAAGGCTACTCACTAGAATTCTAAAAATGAGAATATTTGATCAGTTTCTCTTTCCCTTTTCAAATCTTACATATGATGATGGTAAAGCCTCTCCAAATGTGTGTTTATGTGATAATTCAGTATGTACCCTAAGAATGGGGAAAAAGTCTTATATGACCAAATAATAATGATTTTTTTCAATTTTATTTTTCAGTTTTCTTTGAGTCTTTACATATTCCCCCCTAATCTCACTGCCCTCTTCCCACTCCCCACAGAAGACAATCTGATAGGCTTTATATTGTTTCCATACTATACATAGATCAAAATTGGATTAAAAGAAAAATCATATCCTTAAGGAAGAAATAAAGAGATAGAAAACTTACATAATACATAAAATAATATTTTTTAAATTAAAGGTGATTAGCTTCTGACAAAATACAGCATCCATTCCTATTAAAAACACTAGAGAGTGTAGGAATAAATGCATTGTTCCTTAGAATAATAAGCAGTATCTATCTGAAACCATCAACAAACATAGCTAGAGACATTCCCAACAAGATCAGGGGTGAAAGAAGGATACCCATTATCACCACTACTATTCAATATGGTATTAGAAAAAGAAATTGAAGGAATTAGAATTGGGAAGGAAGAGACAAAACTCTCATTCTTTGCAGATGACATCATGGTATATCTAGAGAATCCCCAAAAAATCATCTAAAAACTACTAGAAATAATTAGTAACTTTAGCAAAGTTGCAGGATATAAAATAAACCCTCATAAATCCTCAACATTTCTATATATGATTAGCAAGATGCAGTAGAAAGAGCTAGAAAGAAAAATCCCATTTAGAGTAACTTCAGACAATATAAAATACCTGGAGCCTACCTGCCAAGGCAGACTCAGAAAATTTTAAAAACCATTACAAAACACTTCTCACCCAAATAAAATCAGATTTAAATAACTGGGCAAATATCAACTGCTCATGGATAGGTCGAGCTAATATAATAAAAATGACAATTCTACCAAAATTAAACTAGTTCTTTTAGTGTCCTACCAATCAAAATTCCAAAAAATTAGTTTAGAGTTAGAAAAAAATGTAAGTAAATTCATATAGAGGAAAAAAAAGTTGAGAATTTCCAGGGCTTTAATGAAAAAAAGTACAAAACAAGGTGGCTTAGCCCTACCAGATCTAAAATTATATTTTAAAGCATCAGTCGTCAAAACTGTCTGGTATTGTGTAAGAAATAGAGTGGTGGACCAGTGGAATAGACTAGGTGCAGTAGCAGGAAATGATTATAGTAATCTGATGGTTGATAAACCCAAAGATTCCAGCTATTGGGTCAAAAACTCTCTCTTTGATAAAAACTGTAGGGAAAATTGGAAGTTAGTATGGCAGAAACTTGGATTAGACCAACACCTCACACCCTACACCAAGACAAGATCAAAATAGATACAGGATTTAGAAATAAAAAATAATATAAGCAAACTAGGAAATCAAGTAATAGTTTACCTGTCAGATCTATGGAAAAAGGAAGAATTAAAAACAAAATAGATAATTTCAATTACATTAAATTAAAAAATTTTTGCACAGACCATACCACTGAACCAAGATCAAAGGAAATGTAGTAAATTGGGAAACGATTTTTACAACTAGTATTTCTGACAAAGGACTCATTTCTAAAGTATATAGACAACTGAGTCAAATTTTTTTTAAAAAAAACAGACCATTCCCCAGTTGACAAATGATCAAAGGATATGCAAAGGCAATTTACAAATGAGGAAATCAAAGTGATCCATGGTCATATGAAAAATTTCTCTAATTGTGAGGTACCACCTCACACCTCTCAGACTGGCCAATAAGATCAGAAAGGACAGTGATCAGTGTTGGAAGGGATGTGGGATATCTGAGACACTAATACATTGTTGGTGGAGCTGTGAACTCATTTAACCTTTGTGGAGAGCAATTTGTAATTATGCCCAAAGGACAACAAAAAAAGTGCATATCCTCCAGCAATACTACTACTAGATCTATACCCTGAAGAGGTGATGAAAAATGGTAAAAACACATCACTTGTACAAAAATATTCATAGCAGCCCTGTTTATTGTGGCAAAGAATAGGAAATTGAGTGAATATCCATCAATTGGGGAACGGCTTAATATACTGTGGTAAATGTATGTGATGGAACACTTGTTCTATTTTTGTTCTGGGAAGAGGATTCTGCTGAAAGTATGGGACCCATGGCCCTGGTCCTCCAGACCAGCCTAGCAGAGCAGATTAGAGCAGAATGATGTCCAGTCACACTCTGCAACTCCCTCTCTAGCCCCACTGTAGCTCCCCCATCCGCTACTCACACAGCCAAAGCCTCCTTGGCTGTCGGGCCTCACCCTGCCGCCCCTGCACTGGACTGCTCTCTGCTCCTAGCTCCCCCATGCGCCACTGAGACAGCCCTTGTTGGGAGATGTTCTCCTCCCTTCTTTTTCTCACTTTTGTCAATTGAAATTCTGTTAAGAGGCTTAATACATATATATTTCCAAAGAAAAGCCAGAAAACCTTAGCATAGTGCCTGGCTTGTCTCCGCCATCTTGGCCGGAAATGCTAAATAAGACTTATTAAAGAACAGTCTTTACAAACAGCTGAACTGCAGCCAGGAGGAATGCTGTGACTATCCATATTGGCTATCTATGTCTGCACAGATTTGGGGGTGATAATATGCAGTTCCTCAGCTTCCCATATTTCCTCTTTTGTACAGGAAGAGTCCCATCTGTGATTTGCGATGCTCCTTTTCTTTTGGAGAGGTTCCAGAGTTGTAACTGATGAGAAAGCAAAGCATGTTGTCTGTTAATCTCTGCTTCCAGATCTTCCTTTGGGATTTTTTAACATCATAATTGGTTGATGAGTCAAAGGACTATTAGGGGAAAAAAATGAGAAGACTTAACCCATAATTGACTTTGTACCTTTTCTTAGAAATTCTCACTTCTCCTGCCTATATGATTATAAACTCCTAGAAAGAACAGAGGTGCCAGAGATTATTTATATTCTGAATTATTGATTTGGGTCTTAAGAGTACTTGAACTACCCTCCAGATTAGACTCTATAGGAATGATGCATAGGTTGACATTCATTTATGACCTTTTGTTCAATACTTGATGCATTGAGGTATCTTAGACCAATAAAATAGACTGATAAGTAAAACCCAAGACTAAAATAGATCCTAGTACAACTAAATGACCATTGAGGATTCTTCCAGCTCCAAATTTGTCTTCTTTAAACCTGTCTTTAAAAAAAATCCCATAATAAAATGGTGAAAATGTATAGGTGAGGAAAACAGACTTTGTTTACTCACTGTTAATAGGAGAAATTATGTAGTAAATACAAAATTAAATTCATACCACCAGATAATAACTGAAATGTTAAAACAATAATAAAACAGCTAGAAAAAACTCACATAATTTCCCCAAATGTACAAAATAAAATAAAATGTACAGATGTATAAAATAAAAAAAACTTAGTTATGTAAAAAATAAGACATACAACAGATATCAAACCTAAGAAAAACGAAAGCAACAGAACAGGGGAATAAAAGACTCCAGAATTTATATTAAACAAAAAGAAGTCTGTAAGAACAGTACTTTATTTTCAATGGATAATTAGTCAAAGTATATGAACAAACAATTCAGTGTGTTGCAGAAAGATCACAGAGATCATGGATTCAAATATACATTTGACACTTTCTGACTTTGTAACCATAGCACATCATTTACCTTCTATTACCCTTAGATTCCTCTTTTTTTAAAATGAAGAGACTAGACTAGATGGTCTCTGTTGCCCTTTTCACTTCTAAATCTATATAATCCTAGGAAGAAAGAGCAGGCTAATGAGAAAATGTTCAGTCACTAATAACTGAGGAAATGCTAATTAAAATAACTGTGGAGATGAATTAATTAAAATGAATTTCAGTGGTAAAGTCCAGTGGTTATAGGGAACTGTGGGGAAATGAATATACTCACTGCTGACATATATGCAAATTAATTTTTGCTGAAGCATAATCACATGAGAATTTTAATGATCATTCATAGTTTGATTTTATAATCCCAGTATTTGGTGTATTTCACACAAAAGTATTTTAATAGAAAGCACCTGTATTTTCAAAGATATTTGTATCCTAAATATAATAAGAATAAACTAAAAAACATTTTTGGAAATGGTTAAGCTTAGAAACACTTATAGTGCTATAAAAGAACAAATTTAAGTATGTAAATTTTTTGAAATATGAATCTTGAAGTTTTTTTATTAGTGTTGGATGATGATGATGGTGATGATGATGGTTTGTCCTTTGTTCTTGAAGAAGACCATGATATCAGGGAGGTGATGCCATGACAAACAGGTGATTTGTCTTTAAGTGAGGGGGTGCTGTGCAAAGTTACCAGCCTATCCCCTCCAGAGCCATCTGGGTCCAGTGGCTAGATATGAATCAGGAAGACAAGATGGCCCTGGATGTGAAGAAATCAAAGTTAAGTGACTTAGCCAAGATCACACAGCTAGTAAATGTCATGCTTGAGGTCAAATTTGAACTCAGGTCCTCCTGACTCCTGTGCTGGTGTTCTGTTCACTTGTACCACCTAGTGTTGCAAATACATATTTTTGTCAAAGAAAATTTCAGAACTGTTATCCAAGCATATTTAAAATAACTGGACTGTCTTTTTCTTTATTTTTGTTTTTCTTTATGCAAATAACTATATTTTTAAATTAGAAAAATTTAGAACAGATTTAATTTTAAGATCAAAAATTAACAATTCTTCTTTTTTAGTTTTTTTTATCCCAGGCTGATGAAGAACGTTATGAAAAAGAAGAAAGACCTGAAGTACAACAAGAAATTTTGAAAAGAGTAGCAAAAGAGTTACCTGTCTATACTTTGACATCAACAAGATGTAAGTGAAACAGATCTTTAACTTTGAACATATCTTCAGCTTTTTCACTTCCATAGTAGCATATAGTATCCTATTAATTATCTGTTTATAATGAGACACTGATCATTTTTCTTACTTCTCATTTTTCTTACTTCCCATTTTTCTTTGCCTCTCCCCCAGTGCCAGTACTATTTTTATCTATTTTGTTAAAAAATATTTAAAATGTCCATTTATAAATATACTTTAAAAAGGGAAACATTTTTCTGTTCTGTAACTTTATTATTATTGATAACAGCTATCATTTACATTGCACTTTCTAAATATTGCCTTAGATTTTTCTCACAACCACCCTGAGCATTAGGTGTTTTTATAATCCCGATTTTTTAGATAAAGAAACTGAGGCCTACTGAGAGGTTAAGTAACTTGTTTGGGTCACATAGCTGAATAAGTATCTGGAACCATATTGGAACTTGGATCTTACATATCCAGATCCCAGTGCTCTATCCCACCACATCACCAGTGTATCTTTTTATACATTACTAAAATATTCTTGTTTAAGAGTAAACATAATACCCCCTCCCCCCACAAAAAATCTAGACCCACATGAGCAATAAAGGGGGGGAGGGAAAAAATTAGAATAATAATAAATAATAATAATAATAATAATTATAGTAGTAGTAGTAGTAGTAGTAGGTATGGCTAGGTGGCGCAGTGGACGGAGCACTGGCCCTGGAGCCAGAAGTACCTGAGCCCAAATCCGTCTTCAGACACCCAGCTGTGTACCCTGTGCAAGCCACCCTAACCCCATTGCCCTACATAAAAACCAAAAAAAAAAAAGACCTCAAATAAAATAAAATAGTAATAATAATAATAATAATAATAATAGTAGGGGCGGCTGGGTGGCAGACAGATCACTGGCCCTTGAGCACCCAGGTCCAAATCCAGCCTCAGACACCCAACAATCACCCAGCTATGTGGCCCCACGCAGGCCACCCCGCCCCATTTGCCCTGCAACCCCCCCCAAACAATAATAATAATAACAAAAAATGTGCTTCAGTCTGTGTTGCAACACCACTAACTGTCACAGGTGGATCACATTCTTTATGATAAGTCCATCACAAAAGTTACTTCCACATTTTTCCACAGTTGTCATTGCTGATCACAACTCCCTCCATTCATACTTCTCTACTACCATGAACTATATTTTCTCTCTCCTTTCACTCTGTCTCTGCTGTAGGGTAGCTGAGTGGCGCAGCAGACAAATCCCTGGCCCTGGGGTCAAGAGGTCCGGAGCCCAAATACCACCCCTTAGGCCCAGTGTCCAGCCGGGCCTATGGTCCCGGACAGGCCATCCACTCCCAGCCCCTTGAAAGAAGTAAAAAAGAAAATGTGTTATATCTGACCACTCTCCCCCCATGGTCCATCCTCTCCTTCATCACTCACATCCCCCCCTTTCCCCCTGTCCTCCTTCCTCTCCTTCTTTCTCCAGATGTCTATACCCCATTGAGTATATATGCTGTTTCCTCTCCTAGCCACCTCTGATGAGAGCAAAGATTCCCTCATTCTCCCTCTCCTTCCCCCCCTTCCATATCATTGCAATACCTCATTGTAAGAGAGAAAAATCTTATTATATGAAATATCTTCACCTATTCCTCCTCTCCTTTTTCTTTCTCCCATTACATTTCCCTTTTATCTATTGACTCCATTTTTACACTACAATATGTCTTCGACTTCAGTTTTCTCCTGTGCTTCATCTATAAAAGCTCCTTCTACCTGGTTTATTAAATGAGAAGGTTCATATGAGTATTCTCAGGATCATTTTTTTATACAGGAATACATGTAGTTCATCATCATTAAGTCCCTCATATTTTCCCCTTCTCCACTCTCTGTGCTTCATCTGAGTCCTATATTTGATGATCAAACCTCCTGTTCAGCTCTGGCCATTCCAACAGGAACATTTGAAATTCCCCAGTTCATTGAAAGTCCATCATTTCCCCTGGAAGAGGACATTCAGTTTTGCCGGGTAGTTGATTCTCGGTTGCATTCTAAGCTTTTTTGCCTTTGGGAATATTATATTCCAAGCCCTACAAGCTTTTAATGTAGTTGCTGCTAAGTCCTGTGTGATCCTGACTGCAGCTCCATGATATTTGAATTGTGTCATTCTGGCTGCTTGTAATATTTTCTCTTTGACTTGGGAGTTCTGGAACTTGGCTATAACATTCCTGGGGGTTGGTTTTTTTTGGATCTCTTTCTTGGAGAGATTGGTGGATTCTCTCCATTTCTATTTTACCCTCTGCTTCTAGGATATCAGGGCAATTTTCCTGTAATAATTCTTTGAAAATGATGTCAAGGCTCTTTTCCTGGTCATGAATTTCAGGTATTCCAATAATTTTTAAATTATCTTTCCCAAATCTGTTTTCCATATCAGTTGTTTTTTCAATGAGATGTTTCACATTTTCTTCTAATTTTTCATTCTTTTGGTTATGAAGTGTTGAGTCCTGATTTCTCATAAATTCAGCAATCTCCCTGAGTTCTATTCTTTGTCTGAAGGATTTGTTTTCCTCAGAGAGCTTTCTTATCAAAGAGAGAATTTTTTATCCCAATAGCTGGACTCTTTGGGTTTATCAAACAGCAGATTAATATAATTGTCTCCTGCTATTGCACCTACCTTTCCAACTTTCAATATCCTTTTATTCTTGGTGTTATTTTATAGGTGTCAGTTAAAAGTAATTCCATAGATTTTTTGGAAACTTAAATAGGTAATTGCACAGATTTTTTGGAAACTAAAATAGGTTTATTTGTTGAAGTTTAATTAAGTAATATTTTGATGTTTTAACAATTTTCATTTTTATTCTTGAATTTAGTAATCAGATATTGTGAAAAATGTCAGCTGATTAAACCTGATCGATGTCACCATTGCTCTGTATGTAACAAGTAAGTTACTTTGAACCACAGTTTTCACTCTTACTGAGCATAGCATTAGAAATTTTGTCAAAGGGGAAAATTTAATGTTACAAATGTACACAGTTTTATATTTATACCTTAGCTCTAAAAGTTTACATTCATTTCTGAAGAAGTAAATGTTACAGTTGTTTGCTCTGAATAACAGATGAAGTTTCTTCCATGAGCTAGATCACGGCTGTCCAACCTTACTTTTAAATTTTTTAAGGGGCAGCTAGGTGGCACAGTGTATAAAACAATGGCCTTGAAGTCAGGAGGACCTGAGTTCAAATCCGGCCTTAGACACTTATTACCTAGCTGTGTGGCCGTGGGCAAGTCACTTAACCCTGTTGCCTTGCAAAAACCAAAAAATAAATTTAAAAAATATTTTTAAAAAAAGACAGTATATCTTGATTTGCCATTATAATGGGAACTTTGTGGTAGTTTGGCTTCATTTACTAAAGTATTTAGTAAACCCACAAGGGGTTGCATAAATTCGTACTCCGGGCCTCATTTTGGATAGCTCTGAGGTAAATCATTCCCATTACTTAAGAGATCTCAGGTGTGTCACCTTGTTCTGTACTTGATAATTTTAGCTTAACCTTCTAGGTTGGTGTCCAAAAAAGCAATTATAAGCATGCTGCAATAATCTGACTTTTGAGAAGACTTCTTGATCTTTTCAGAGTAAGAAAACTTCACGGTTCCTATTTAATATTGAAATTAAATTATAACAAATGATGTGCCAATTAATTTAATCATTTCCCTCAATTATTTTCTTATTATTTATGAAGATTTTTGTTAGTAATAGATTTAACTCATGCTCACCATTCACCCCTCCATTGCCCTTTGGGTGAACCATAATTTTAATTCTTCAGACATTGTAGTATTCTATATAAAAAGGAGGTCTATTCACTTTGGAGTACTATGCATCTGTTTTATTTTATTTTTTATTTTTTAATTTTTGCAAGGCAGTGGGGTTAAGTGGCTTGCCCACGGCCACACAGCTAGGTAATTATTAAGTGTCTGAGGCTGGTTTTGAACTCAGGTACTCCTGACTCCAGGGCCAGTGCTCTTATCAACTGAGCCACCTAGACGCCCCCCCCCCCCCCCCCATATGCATCTGTTTTAAATGAATTCATTCACCTTTTTAAAAAAAATTATTTGATTTTAATTAAGAATTAACTGTTCTACTCTATTCATTCATAAATTTGTAAACCCTTTTCCTTAGTTGGTTTTTTTTCTTTTTTTGCAAGGCAGTAGAAGTGATTTGCCCAAGGACACACAATTAGGTAATTATTATTTTTTTTTTAGATTTTTTTGGAAGTCAGTGGGGTTAAGTGGTTTGCCCAAGGCTACACAACTAGGTAATTATTAAGTGTCTGAGGCCGGATTTGAACTCAGGTACTCCTGACTCCAGGGCCAGTGCGCTATCCACTGCTCCACCTAGCTGCCCCTGCTTAGTTGTTTTAACTCTGGTTTTCTTTGTCTTAACTATGGTTAACCTACTTTGTAGTTCAGGACTTAGTTTAGAGATGAGTGCTTCTTGAATTCTCTCTCTCTCAGCTTTCTTAGAGAATTCTCCTAGCCGTGGCTATTATTTAAAATTTTATATGTAAGGGGTGGCTAGGTGGCACAGTGGATAGAGCACCGGCCCTCAGGAGTACCTGCGTTCAAATCCAGCCTCAGACACTTATAGACACTTAGTAATTACCTAGCTGTGTGGCCTTGGGCAAGCCACTTAACCTCATTGCCTTGCAAATAAATAAATAAATAAACAAACAAACAAACAAACAAATAAATAAATAAATGAAATTTTATATGTAAAAGAAACTTAGAACAAATTGATTTGTTCAAAGAAATTAAGTCCCACTAAATTTATAGACCTTAAAATATAATCCTGCCCCACATTTGGATACAATAAAATATGATTAAAGCAAATAAATCAGCTCCATTGAACCAGACAATTTCATTTCCCAAACAATAATATAAAATTGTAAGTTTTGCCTTGTCAGTGAAGTTTATGTAAATTTTAAGATTGATGGAGTCAAATTATTAAAAACTTATATTGTCTGCAGTTTTGAATCTTCATAATTCCATAGGAAAATAGTTTAAAATAAATCTTGTGCCCTGAAGTGGTTTCACTCATATTCTTTTAAAACTTTAATGCTGGGGCAGCTAGATGGCGCAGTGCATAGAGCACCGGCCCTGGAGTCAGGAGTACCTGAGTTCAAAACTGGCCTCAGACACTTAATAATTACCTAGCTGTATGGCCTTTGGCAAGTCACTTAACCCCATTTGCCTTGCAAGAACCTAAAAAAAAAATCTTTAATGCTGAAACAATACAAACAATATAAAATCTGGTCCATCTACCCCACTCTGCTTCTTCTGTCTGCCTCCCCTGGCAAGTTGCTAGTGCTTTTCCAGCCTAGATTCATTTATCCTGGATATCCTCTATATCTAGTCATTCACGTGTTATTTCTCCCATTAGAATATAATGAGGGATTTCCTTGACCTTTTCATCCCCTTAGTAAATGCCCCAGATTGAATTCTTGGTTGGATTTGTAGCATGTTTACATTTGTCTTTGCAGTGGATAGAGCATTGGAATTGCAGTCAGGAGAATGAAAGTTCAAATCCATCCTCAGAAACTTGATACTACTAGCTGTGTGACTTTGAGCAAGTCACCTAACCCTTATTGCCTCTCATCCAGGACCATCTCCAGTCATCCTGATTCATATCTGACCACTGGACCCAGATGACTCTGGAGGCGAAAATGAGGCTGGTGACTTAGCACAGCACTCCCTCTTCAGATCCAATTCAAATGCATGTCATGGCATCACCTCCCTGATGTTATGGTCTCCTGAAAGTGGAGTGCAGGGGTGGCTAGGTGGCATAGTGGATAAAGCACTGGCCCTGGAGTCAGGAGTACCTGGGTTCAAATCCAGTCTCAGACACTTAATAATTACCTGTGTGGCTTTGGGCAAGCCACTTAACCCCATTTGCCTTACAAAAAAACCTAAAAAAAAAATAATAAAAAATAAAAAGAAAGCGGAGTACAAATGTAACATCATTATCATCACTATAGGATTATAAATCTAGAATAAGAAAGAACTTCAAAGGCAATAATTGGCCAACCTCTTCATTTTACAAATGAGGAAACCAAGATCCAGTGTGGATTTGGCCAGGACCATATACATAGTAATCATCAGAAATGTTATTTTAATCCACATCCTCTGACCCCAGAGCCAAATCTTCTTCCTCTGTATCAGTCTGAGTTCCCCAAAAGTAAAGATTATTTTGTATGCCTAGAACCTACTATATAGTGTTTACTGAATATTAATCACTTGAGAAAGTTCTATATATTCTATTGGAATAAAAATGTTGAGTATAATGTTCTTAGATAAAATTTTACAGAAAATTAAGTGTATGGAAATTTGAATATGGAATTTTATTGTACTTTTTTCTTAGATGTGTTCTTAAGATGGATCATCATTGTCCTTGGTATGTATGAAAAACATAAAAATTTTTTTAATGGGGAAGGAGAAAGTTCTAAATTTTGAAACAATGCTTTTTTCATTTAAAAATATCATTCATGAAGTTTCTCTATGTGATTAATAATATATTCTGAAATCTGATAATTATTTAAGAATTGAGATGTTGTACTATTATTCTATATAGAATTATTTACTAGCTGAGTAATTTAATTGCCTCGTTTTTTTCTCCAACTATGCTCTTTGGTTTAATATAATTTTGCTCTGTGTAGCTTTTCTTTTACTTTTAAATGTGTGTTGATATCTTTAGCTTTTTATATTACAACCATTTATGTCCTTACTTTTCCAGGGTGAATAACTGTGTGGGATTTTCTAACTACAAATACTTCCTGCTGTTTTTATTTTATTCCCTTGTGTATTGTATTCTGGTGACCACAACAGTTTTAGAATATTTTATAAAATTCTGGACGGTAAGTTTGTTAAAATTTTAAATGGTATAAAGTTAAATTTTCATTAAGCTGTTCTATTGCTATAATATTTAAAGAATTAAACATTTGACTCAGTACTAATAGAAGAGTTTATTAACCAGTGTCTACTATTTAAAATTTACATGGAACCAAATGGAAAGAGGGAGAGTTTGAATACTACTACTTTCCATTGCTACTTCAGTTTCTTCCTACCTCCAAGATTCAGTAACATCTCCTTCAATTGAGGTTCTTACAGTCCACATCTACCACTTGATCAAAGACGTGGTAACTGTTGTCTGTTGGCCTTCAGATTACTCCCCTTCCTTCCTCAACAAACTTAGTACCTGTTTTACAATTTTTCTCTTTTCCCCTACTCCTAATTCATATAGAAGACTTTATCATAAATATTCTTTCTCTCTTTCTAATGTTCTAATCACTCAGTTCCTCAACCCCCTCACTTTCCATGACCTATTCTTTCACCTTAATGCAGCCACATATACAGGGATATCCTTGATTATATCTCATATACCATCTCCATGTTCAAGAATCCCTTATCTGACAATAATCTAATGACTTTCCACCCATTCCTCTGCCTTCCTTTACCAAATCCTACTCTTCTACTCTGTAACCTCTAATTTTTCAACTCCTTAGGTCTCTCCCACACCATCTTCCCCATTTGCTGTTAGTTCCTCTTTTTACTGTCCTACTCTGCAGAGTTTTTGACCCAGTATCAACTCTGCCTTGACTCCTATACACATGCTGCAAAGATGGAGAAATACTCAATCATTCTGAGTGGGCCCATTACAAATTGATGACACAATTCCCAACTAGGATCTCACTTCTGCTAGAAGACTGGACCATAACTCTTTATCATTTCACTATATCCCACTCTCAGCAGTGGCTCCCCAGACCCTTTTCAACTCTCCTCAACTTAACTCCCATTTCAACCTTGCCTCCTTATCTGTAAAATGAAAATAGTGATAGCTCTTTTGCTCCACAGAATTGTTGGATTAAATGAGATCATATCTGTTGATGCAACCTTACTGTGGCTCCTTGGTATCTAAATTGTTTCTTTCTGGCTGCTTGCAGGACTTTCTCCTTTATCCTTGAATTTGGCCACATTATTCCTTGGCGTTTTCATTTTGGGATCCCTTTCCAGAGGGGATCAATGTATTCTTTCGATAACTAATTTGCCCTCTGGTTCCATCACTAAATCCTGTAATATTAAATCCAGGCTTTTTTTCTCTTCAATGTTTTCAGGAAAACCAATAATTTTTAAGTTGTCTCTTCTTGATCTATTCTGAGATCTTGCTGATGAGTTATTTTACATTTTCTTCTGTTTTTTTGATTTTTTGGTTTTGTTTAACAGATTCTTGTTGTCTCATGAAGTCATTAGTTTCCACAGACTCCATTCTTTTTTTTTATTTAAAGATTTTATTTATTTTGAGTTTTACAATTTTTCCCCCATTCTTGCTTCTCCCCCCACACAGAACGCATTCTTTTAGTGTTTATATTGTTTCCATGTTATACATTGATCTCAGTTGAATGTGATGATAGAGAAATCATATCCTTAAGGAAGAAAAATAGAGTATGAGATAGTAAAATTACATAATAATGTAATACTTTTTTATTTAGTTTTTGTCTTTAGTTTTAGTTTTTGTTCAAAGTCCATAATTCTTTCTCTGGATACAGATGGTATTCTCCATTTCATATAGCCCCAAATTGTCCCTGGTTGTTGCACTGAAGGGATGAACAAGTCCATCAGGATTGATCATCATCCCCATGTTGCTGTTAGGGTGTGCAATGCTTTTTCCGATTCTGCTCATCTCGCTCAGCATCAATTCATGCAAATCCCTCCAGGTTTCCCTGAATTCCCATCTCTCCTGGTTTCTAATAGAACAATAGTGTTCCATGACATACATATACCACAGTTTGTTAAGCCATTTCCCAATTGAAGGACATTCACTTAATTTCCAAATTTTTGCCACCACAAACAGGGCTGCTATGAATATTTTTGTACAAGTGATGTTTTTACTCTTTTTCGTCATCTTTCCAGGGTGTAGACCCAGTAGTGGTATTGCTGAATCAAAGGGTTTGCACATTTTTGTTGTCCTTTGGGCATAATCCCAAATTACTCTCCAGAAAGACTGGATGAGTTCACAGCTCCCTCAACAATGTATTAGTGTTCCAGGTTTCCCATATCCTTTCCAACATTGATAATTGGTCTTTTTGATCATATTGGCCAGTCTGAGAGGTCTTTTTTTAGAGAAGAATTTTCATTTATGTTTTGCAACTCCTTTTCCAATTGATCAATTCTATTTTTGAAATAGTTTTCCATTTGACCAGATGAGGTTTTGAGAGAATATTTTCATTTTTCCTTTGTCCAACATATTTTCCAAGATTTGTTTTCTTGGTGTAAGGTGTTAATCTTCTCTTGGGTTTCTTTTCCCAAATTTTCCAATTGATTTTTAAACTCCTTCCTCATTTCTTCAAGGAAGTCTTTCTGTGCTGGAGACCAAATCATATTCTCCTCAGAGGTTCTAGATCTCTCTGAGTTAGGGTCTTTACCTTGTAGGAATTCTTTTATGGACCCCCCCCCCCTTTTCGGGCCTCTCTTCATTTTCCTAAAATCTTGTGTTGGGGATGGGGCTTGTTCACAGAGGTTTGGTGTTGGGATCCCTAGAGGCTTTACTCACTGGATGTACTAAGTCCATGTGCACTAGCCAGTAGGGGTGTGCTGGTTGCTTTCTCTGGAGTGTCTGTGACCCTGATTTGAGGCCCTTTCCCTTGGCCTAGAGGCAGTGGGTTGCTGTGCTGCTGGATACTTTTATTCTTGAACAATGTGGGCTGTGCCCTGGGCAGAGGTAATTACTCTCCCTATTCACAGTTGAAGGAGCTCTGCTGCCCATGCCTGGGGGTGGGGGCTGTAATTGTGTTTGTTCTGGGAAGAGGGTTCAGCTGAAACAAAGGTATGGAATCTGAGGTCCTCCAGACCAGAGCCCAGTGGATCAATGTCCAACTGCACTCAATGCTGGAACTTGTCCTCCAGCCCTGCTGGTAAGCCCCAGACTGTCAGTCTCATAGTCAACGCCTCCATTCCCCAGCTGGCTCTCAGATGGCAGCCCCCACAGTCCGGCTCTCACTCCTCCGGGCAGGGTCTCTGCTCTCTGCCCCTGGGAGACTAGCACAGTGCCTGTCTTCTCTCCGCCATCTTGTCTGGAAGTCAAGGTCATATCTGTAAGAAGCATCTAGCTTGAGGTCTGGCACATAGTAGGTACTTTTCAGACATCTTAACCTTGAATGTTTTGTAGACATCTTAACCTCAGCACATCCAAAACAGAGTGTCTTTTTGCCAGACCTCCTCTGCCCCTAGACTTTGCTGTCTGACCTCCTCACTATCTCTTATCCCTCCAGATCCTATCTATAACAAGGTCAGTGAATTGCATCTTTGTAACATCTTTCAAATAATCCCCCTTTTCTGATATTGCCATATTCTGATGCAGGCTCTTCTGCCCAATTTACTGCCACACCCCATAGGAGATCTGCCTGCTTTAAATCTCTCCCTACTGCACTTCATTCTTCATTTAGTCACCAAAGCGATTTTCCTAAATCATAAACCCTGTGTCTCCCTGTCACCTTCAAATACAAAATCTGTTTAACTTTCATTGCCCTTCATAACCAACCAACTCCCCTCCCAACCTGCTTCTTTTATTTTCAATGACATGCAAAAGTAGTTTTCTACATTCATTCTTTTGCAAGCTTTGGAGTTCCACAATTTTTCTACCACCCTCCCTTCTCTCCCCTCTCCCCATGGCAATGAGCAATCTAGTAAGGGTTATACATGTACCGTCATATTTAACATATTTCCATATTAGTCATGTTGTGAAAGAAGAATTTGAACTAAAGGGAAAAAGCCATGAGAGTGAAAGAAAAAACATTAAGGTGGATAATAGTATGCTTTGCTCTGCATTCAGACTCCACAGTTTTTTCTCTGGATATAGATTGTGTCCATAAAAGGTCTTTCAGAATTGTCCTTGTTCACTGAACTTCTGAGAAGAACTGTAGCCATCATCGTCATCATACATTGTTGCTGTTTATGTGTACAATGTTCTCCTGGTCCTACATTCAGCATCAATTCCTGCAAATCTTTCCAGACTTCCAAGTGTTCTGAACTGTTTTAAAAGCACAGTTAAGCATTGTTATATTATTTGAATGCAAATAATTAACTTAATAGTTATAAGGATTTAGAATTTACATTTCTTCAGACTAGTGCTTTAAATTAGACCCAATTAATATGATTCATGTATTCAGAAATGACAGCAAACCAAAGCTTCTGCATCAATACTTTAAGAGCATTAACTGTCTTGGATATAATATTTCTTTGTCAAAGATAAACTATAGGAACTGATCTTTGCCTTCTCTCCCTTTGTTTTTTTCTAGCCCTATCCAGAAGCTAAGCAAATAAATACTTTTATCTATTTGGAAATAAAAGTTTAGTCTGTTAGAAGATAAGATAACCTTCCTTTAGAATGAGAAGACAAATGGGACTTTTTAAGTCTGTTACTCCATCTGAGTTGACAGGCTTTATTACAAGGTATTCTCTTAGTTATACCTTGATGGTTTTTATATTATTACAGATGAAATGTTTAAATGTATTTATCAATATAGGTGATATACAGTATCTGGCATAGATTAAATAGCTAATAAATGCCTAGTGACTGTTAGATAATGAATTATCTATTTACATAAATGTTAATATCATTTGCAAAGACTTCCTGTGATTTAAAAAAAATTGTTTCTCCAAATAGTCTCATTCTAAGTTGAATTTGTACACTTTTGCCTATGATTTACTGATGAGAGCCAGCCTTTGAATAGGTCTACTGTGGGCCAGGCAATGGTGGGCTAAGTATTTTATATTATCCTATCTGATTCTTGGGAGTTAGGTACTTATGTTTTCCCCATTTTATAGATGAGGAAACCGAGGGAAACACATTGAATAACTGGCACAATGAAATTCCTTCAAACACACAGGTCTGGTCACGTCATTTCCATGTTCAAGCCTGTCTAGTCATTCTCCAACAAATCTAGAATAAAGGATAGACTCCCCTCACTGCATCTGAAGTCTTACTCAATTTGGCTATAGCCTGCCTTTCCACAGTTAGAGCTATTGACAAATGGGGTCACAGAGACAACTGTTTAATGTTGATTTCACAAACTTTTCTTATGTGCTTGAGACTTGCCAGTCACTGTGGTAGGCACTAAGAAAATACAACCTAGGGGGAAAAAATTTGTCTCTGCCTTTAGTGAGATCAGAGTCCCAGAACCATAAACTGAATTAACAGAATTTTTTTTCTTTTTACTATTTAGTCACCAATATACATTATTCTCCCACATAATAATTAGAAATGGGGAAAGTGGAGCACAGCAAACAAATGTATTTCTATTTCTACTTTTTACTTGGTCTCAATTTGATATTTGTGCCCCGCTTGAGCCAATGCTGCTACTTCTTTATATTCTACAAGCCCTGGTAGAGATAGATGATGACATCTAGGAGGGTTGGGGGGAAATAGACATACAAATGTACTTTCTAACTATATTAACCTATATGTTTTAAACAAACACACACACACACACACACACACACACACACACACACGAACGCACACACACACAGACTCAGAATCTGTAATGGAAAATTTAGTAAAAAAAGAAAAAAAGAATAATGGATTTAGAGTCAAAGCACCTTAGTTCAATCCTGGATCTTTCACTTACCTCTGGAATACTTCACAAATCATTTCATCTCTCTAAAGTCTTCTCATCCTAAAAATGAAGGTGTTCAGAAACCAAATGACTTCTAAGTTGCCCTAACAGCTCTCACTGCTGTGATCCTAAGCTGGAGTAACATTAGTGGATAAAGTACCAAAGTTTAATCTGATGAAGAAATAGGAGAAGCAGCTAGATATGACAATGGATAGAAAGATAAACCTGGGGGCAACTAGGTGGCATTAGAGCACAGGCCCTGGAGTCAGGAGGACCTGAGTTCAAAGCCTGTCTCAGACTCACTTAACCTCATGCCTTGCAAAAACAACAACAAAAAAGATAAAACCTGGAGCTCAAATGCAGACTAAGTTACCAGTTGTTGTGACCCTGAGTAAGTCTCTTGATTTGTTTTCTTGTCTCTTTTGTGGGCTGAAATTGAGACATTGTAAAATACTTTACAAAACCCTAAAGCTTTATGTTAATGTCATTATTTCAATGCAGTGAGTAGCATAGAGTCCAGAGTGCTTTTACCATTTATTCCACCTTCATCTTTCTAATATAATCCTCATCCTTATCAGTTCTAAACTTCTGGGTCATAAACTTTCCCGTTAATTTCTAGACACTTTATTCCCCATGCACAGTGATCAACTGTCAAAGCATTGTCCAACTATTATAACCCTTTGGAATTTGAGTTGAACATTGTTAAAAATTAATGCTTTCTTGTTTTATTTTCTTTTTTGCTTGGCATCCTTTTAATGAATTATAATTGAGCTGTAGATTACAACATTGTAATATATAATATGGTTCTAATTATAGCACTATCTTCTTTTTCTGGCATTGTTGTGGAATTAGTGACCCAAATCATTAATTTTATAGATAGTTGATCCACTAGAATTTTTTTAAAAACCATTTTCTCTTGATGGAAATTTTTCAGAAAGATATTCTACACTTAAACTCTGGGACCTCAATTTCCTCTCAGTTAAATGAGAAATTGAACCAGGAGGTCATTAAATCCCTTCCATCTCTAAAATTCATTGATTCATAGCAAACCTTAATTTTCAAAAGTTCTAGAATCTTAGAGGTAATAACCTCATAATCTCCTGATTTTTAACTCTTGCCTAACCAAGAACCAATTCTATTCTCTGATTGAAGACACCCAAGTTTTTCTTTTGTGAAGTTGTATATTGCTCTCATACTCGTAATGTTAGTCTGTTTCCGCTTTGAAATGTGAAGATGTTTTTGTTTTTAAGATACCCACTCTGGAGTACAACACTGGAAAAACTTTTGCTTGCTGTTGTCTTTTGGAATGATTTTTTTTTTTCCTCTTGCGTTCTCCATTGTCTTATTCACTTCCTTTCACTGTTATTCATAAGGAAAGAGAAGGATGGGTAACAAATTGTGAAAGGATATAAAGATAGAAGGGAGGGAAGGAGGGAACTGGTTGATATCATTCATAAGAGCAAGACTTGGTAGGTTAAGATGGTAGAGGCCAAAATAAAATCAAGGAAGCTGAGAAGAATTGAGGGAGAAAAATAATCATAATTTCCTCATCTCAAATGAATTGGAGAAGGAAATGGCAAATCCAACATCTTTGTCAAAATCCTAAATAGGGTTCATGAAGAATTGGACACAACTGAAATGACTGCAACAGCAACAAAACATATTTTACAGATAAAGAAAAGGCAACACAATTATTTGCCTAATTTTTAAATTTCACACTGAGATCTGGAGTAAGATTTTACTGCTGGACTAATCTAGAAAATCCAAATAACTAGAATCTGATCTGTCTTTTGGGGTATATATAGATTCTTCCTTAACTTGGTGGAGGATTTTAACTGATAAAAGTTGTGCAATCCTGTTTTTTAACTGTTAATCCTAGATCTGCTTTTATCCAGTCTACATGAGGCTGCAAACCAATGAAAGCAGTGGGATAGGTTGTAGGTGATTAGCATTCCATGTCCCATAATCTGGAAGTCAAAATTCCCATATAGCCCATCATCTTGCTCTCCAGTACCTCCATGAAGTGTCTGATACCTCTTTGTGTAGAGGTAGCCAGGGGATTCTGTAGGATATTCTGACAAAAGCCCTTGTCCCTACCAAGCTAAAAGGCCAAACTATTTAATAGCCTCAATTTAAGAAGGTTAAAATTATGTATGCACCTAAGAAAGATTGCTATCAAAAATATATCCAGGGCAACTAGATATTGCAGTAGTAGATAAGAGCAAAGCCCTGGAGTCAGGAGGACCCGAGTTCAAATCTAGCCTCAGACACTCAAAACAATTTACTGTGTGATGTTGGGTAAGTCACTTAACCCCATTGCCTTACAAAAATCTAAAAAAAAAAAGTATATCAGTAGGTAAATGGTCTGTGATTTCATTTGCCTAGATACTCTCCCTCCTGCTTTATGACACACCAACTTAGAGAGTTAGTGAAGACTCAGAGCACTAAAGCTGGTTAACCCATGATCTCAGAGCTTTTAAGTATCACATTTTGGAGTTGAGCCTAGATCTTTCTTCCTGACTCCAAGTCCAGTGCTTTATCCACTGTGCTATAGTGTCATCAAAAATACCTAAAAATATTCAAGTTTTGGCATTTAAAGGAATATTTATCATATCTGCATAATTCATTTAGATGAGATTAGTTCCCAATGCTTTCAGATAGAGCAACTCTATAACTGTCATCCAATAATGTATTAGTCAAATTAGAAAACCATTTTTTTAAAATTAAAATAGCCAAGAAAATGCTAAATAAACTTTCTTCCTGTCTCACATATTTGAATACAATCATTCAAAGGATAGCTTTAATTCAAAAAACAACTCAGATTTTAAATAATGTACCTTCAAATTAAAACTCCATTTTAAAAAATCCAGTAACCTTTAAAGAACCTTAGAAATATGTTCCTATATTTGGAGATGGCAATATATTCACATACATGTACTCTTGACTGTTTTTCTTTCATCTGAAGGATGAAAGTTAACCTAGTAATTCTTGAATGTAAGCCAGTCTTAAAAATTGATGTTTTCAGGTATTTTTGATATTGGTATCTTAATATATTATCTTTGTTTGTACAAGCTTTGCCGCAGGAAGTCTGCAGAGAATTGTCCAAAGGTAAAATACACTATTGATGTCATTTATAAATTGATCTTTTTAAATTTCTTATTATTTCTTTTATAGCATTTATTAAGACAAACGCAAAGTCTTATGTATGATTGGAATAGAAAGTTGCTAAATTTGTAAAACTGGAAGGGTATTACTGAAAAAGATGTAACTCCTTCACTAGTTTTTCCTCTGATTTCTTGATTTCTAACATTTTGGTAATACTTTAACTTTCCTTAAAATGTAACTCATTCATCCATTTTCATTTGTAGGTAATTTAGGATTATTTTATTAGGTTCTCCATTAACTTCAAAATACTGAACAAGTTGAGTATGGGGACTGAAAGGCCTAGAGTTAAGAAAACATGAAACTTGCTAACCAGGGGACAGCATGAGGTCAGTGGAAGCCTGGTATAAAAAGAGGGATTTATCAGAAGGAAACCCAGAGATAAACTTCATGGTTTTGTTTATAGCAGGTACTACTTAGGAAGCATGAATACAATTTTTGACATAATTTTAAAGAATTATACTTGATGTCAGTTCAAGTGTGAATTTTTTTGAATTAGATTAATTCTGCATCATTGCATAATTTATTCCATTCTGTCTTTCTGCCCCATTTTGTACAGTTACTGAAGAAACATTTGTCTCTTCCCATGAGTTAAGTTTAGAAGTTCAAGTTTTCTGCTAATGATCTGTTTTTGTTTCAAGAAAATCTGTTATCTTGATGTGGGTGGATGCTTAGAGAGTCTGGTCCTCTATCTCTAACCTTGGGTAGACTCACATCTTAGTCATAGCAGTTCAGTTCCCCTCAGTTAGTTAAAAGAAAACTTGTTAATCCTTATAGCTTCAGCTTCTGGGAAAATGAAAGATTATATAAGATTTCTTGCTAAGTCCTGAAGCTAGCTCTAAGAATACACTGTCCCTGAACTGTCCTTGTACCATTAACAATGAAAAGTTTTATCTCCCTAACAAACTTTCTAGGTACCAGGGAGTCTGCCAACTTAAGTCTGCAAATGTCTGCAATGTGCAGAAGAATCCTATAAATCAGTCAAGCAGTCTCCTATGACAGAGAGGGGTGATTATTAGTCCCACATGGTTCAAACCTGTAATTTTTAATGTAACCAGTCATCTTGTCCTCATCCTGAGGTTGTCTGTCCTGTAATCATGTGCATTGTCTTCGCCACCTATCCAGCTCTGCTTCCCAGAATTTTATTAAGGCTGATGAGCCCCATCTCAGGGTCTTTGGTCATAGGGAGAGGCCATAGACCCAATTTTTTTGTTTACTGATAGCCTAAAAAATCAGTCTTGCTCAAACCATTGTCTCTCAGCTCACCTTAATTTTCAAACATGACACTATAGTGTTCCAGATAAATTATTGAGTTCTTCCTTTTGGCCATAAAGATGCTTTTTGTTGTTTTTTGCTATCACTGTGAAACCTGTGAAAGTAGTTTTAAATAACTGATCCATAGTGGTATGAGATTATGAACTCTCTCTTCCATAGACTTCCATAGTGATTGGATTTGGACCAACTCATCTCCTTTCATGCTTTTCTTACATTTAGAATAAGTCTTATCATATATATTATTATTTGTTTCTGGAAAATTTGGTTGAAATATTTAAATCTTTAGGAATATTTTACCAGAAAATGGTATAAAATGGAAAAAATATGAAAAGATCAGTCATGTTCTAAATTATTTTTTTCTTTTTCTTCTCAGACCAACTTAAGAAACACACGTGCACAATTCCACGTCCTTTTTCTCTTCTTTGTGGCTACTATGTTCTTCATTAGCATCCTGTCCCTTTTTTGCTACCACCTTTGGCTAGTTGGAAAAAATAGAACAACAATAGGTCAGTTGATTAAACTAAAACCACTAACTGCCCAGTTTAATGTCTGTTTTGAATAATGTGTTGAAGAGGAGTTACAATATAATCATAAAAAAGTATAATTTTGAAATATTTGTTTTATGCAGAACTATGAACCAGCTAAAATATGAACTAGTTGATGGAATTGGAATTATGCATACCAAGCCAAAAGTAAATATGTATAATCAGTATTAGAGCTTATTTTCCCTGAAACAAGGCATTTTCTTATCACTTATCTAAAATGGTATGTTCTCTAATTTGAGAAAATTGTAGAAAAATAGAATTTTTATAAATGAGACTTCAAGATCTTTACTCTCAAAAGGTATTTCCATTAAATAAGTATGGAATGAGAAAGACAGGAAAAAGAAATATTGACAGTATGGGAAAAATTAAAACCAAATAAAATCTTTGGACAATATTTTTGCATGGTGTTAACAGGTCAGTATCTGATCTTAGTAAAATTGATCAATCTTTATTCTAAATTTTTAGAATGATCGTTTTACTGGTTACCTCAGGTAACTAGGAGGAGTGCTTTGTAAATCTTTAAAAATTCTTTAAATATTAATTTCTACCATTACTTTTACTTTTTAGTTCAATTACTATCCATTTAGATTTGCATGGTCAATGATCATAGTACCTAAAATAAGAGTTTCACATAATTGAGAATTCTCCTTCCAGTGGTATAGATAACAACTCATTCATCAATAACTGTTTCCTGTTGTGATGGACAGGCCTAAATATTTTTTTCATTTAAAAAATTTCCCTTCAATATTTAATCATCTTTTTAAATCCATTTTTTAAAAATGGAGATCTTTTCCCAACATTATGCTTTGTCTAAAAATGTTTTTCTTCTGTCATGGTATAGGCTGTAACAGGAAAATGTTTTATTGTCATCATCCTCACAAACGATAGATTGCTTAGTTTCTTGATTTTATTTTCTACAGAGGCATTCCGTGCCCCTGTATTTCTAAATGGACCTGATAAAAATGGTTTCTCTCTTGGATGGAGTAAAAATTGGAGACAAGTGTTTGGAGATGAAAAAAAATATTGGTTATTTCCTATATTTACAAGGTAAGTTACTTAGCTTGAACCTCTCTGATCACCAAAGTGGTAGATTTGATGAAATTCTTTGTCTTATTTGCTGAAGCATTATGGCAAATGGACGTTTGGAACTTAAGACAGGAGAAGGGAAATAAATTTGTTTTCTGCATTCAGAAACAGTATACATAACTTTTTCATTATCTGTTGCTTTGCACCCTGTAAGCCACTGCAAAGACAAACTACCAAGAATTCTAATCTTGAAAGAAAATTGAATTATCAAATAGTACTGGAGGTTGTACTTAAGCAAGATAACATAATGGTAATAGGACTAGAAACTCTTGAGTTTAAATCCAAACTCTAATGCATACTGGTTCTGTGAACTTAGGTTAATTTTTATGAGCCTTATTTTTGCTCATCTGTTAATTGAGCTCAATAATATTTGTACTATCTATTTTACAGGATATTTTTGAGAAAAGTACTTTTATAAAGTTCTATATAAAATGTGAATATTTAAGAATTAAGTATGTATTTAAATTAAAAAAAATGTCTGCTAAATTTCTTAGTATCCTGCATGTCCAAGGAATGGAATAGTCTATGGCTAATCAAATAACATTCAGATTGGCTTAATTCTGTATGACAGTTTTTTGGTAAAAGATAAAGAACTGGAAGTTCTTCACTTGAGTTCAAATATGGCCTCACCTCAACTATTGCCTGTGTGACCCTGGGCACATTACTATCTACCTCAGTTTTCTCATCTGTAAAATGGGCATAATAGTATCACCTACTTCCCAGGGTTGTTGTGAGGATAAAATGAAGTGATATGTATATAAAACACTTTGCAGACCTTTCAATGCTATATAAATGCTAGCTATTAATACTGCTGTTCTGTATCAATGCTTTACTGAAATTTCCAAAAAGGCACTTAATCAGTGAAGTAGAATTAAGAAATTTGCTATGAAATGTTGTGGACAGTTAGGTGGCATGGTAGATAAGAGTGACAATCAGAAAGACTTAAGTTCAAATTTGGTCTCATACTTACTGTGTGACCCTGGCAAGTTACTTTACTCTGCCTGAGTTTTCTCATCTGTAAAATGAGATGGAGAAGGAAACCACTTAATTATCTTTGCCAAGAAAACTTCAAATAGAATCACAAAGTCAGATATAGATTTTGTCTGTAATTTCACATCTATAATTTTTTACAAAATAGTCCTCAAAAGTCATCTAAGTCCTAACCACTTGAATATTTAATCTCTAAAGTAGTGAACTGACCCTTGATATCTTCTCAATTTCCCACCATTATGATCCTTGCCAAAACTTGAAACCAAAAACCTGCAAATAAGTGAATAATGTCTGTGTGTATGTGAATATATATTATATATTATATATACATATACATACATTTATATATAGTATTACACATATATACACACATACATTATAGTATTACATATATTACTTAATATATAGAGCATATTAATATTCAGCCAATAATCTTTCTAACTGTTTAGTACTTAAAAAAACAGAAAAGTATAAGAGTGAAACAAAGCAGGTAAGCATACAATAATATATAGCATTCAATATTCAAAAGTATAGTGAACTCAAAGATTATTAGGGGAGTGACTCTGTTAGACAAGGAGTAATGGAAAAATTGTAAGATAGTTTGTCAGTAAATAAGTCTAGAGGAGCTTTTTACACTATAACACAATAAACACCAACTTGACACATGACAAATAAAAAATGTAGGCAAAATCAAATGAGGGTATCCTTCATATCTATAGTCAGGGGGAGGAATTAATAACTAAGCAAAGAAGAGAGGAGAACATAAAAGATACAACAATTACAGTGTTGATTTGTGAAATTAAAAAGCTTTTACACAACAAAATCAGAGTACCTAGGATAAGAAACTAAATTGAAGTAAAATATTTATATAAAATATCTGAAAATATAAAAGTTAATTTTACCTTGAATTTTAACTGTATTGATTCTGCAATGTAAATGACTTTCTAGTATGTTGATTTTTATAATTGAGTCTGTATCTGCCTATTGCCACTTTGCTATGTCCTTGAGCTGAGCTCAGGAATTTAGCTTTCCCTCTGAGTTATTTTAAAGGTATAATTAAAAGAAAAACTTTTTTAATCTATCATACCTGAGCTTTAAAGGCTTACAAACTCATCTAGTTTATTTCACAACCTTGCTTGTCTTTGTACAATTAAGAATGGTCTTAAATCCCTAACAAAATCTCCTAGAAGCCAAGGAGTCTTTTAACCATGGTTCACTAACAGTATCTTTACAATGCAGATGATTCTTATAAATCAATCAAGCATTTCTTAATGACAGAGAGGGGTTAGCCTCCCATGTTTACTAGCCTACTCTTATTGATATAACCAATCATTTTGTCCTCAGCCATGATGCTGTCATTTTTGTAACTAATTGCATTGTTTTCCTACCTACTCAACTCTGTTCTTTGTTTTATTATACTTCAGAAGTCTATATGAAGGCTAGTGGGTCCTAACTTATGATCTTTAGTTATTGAGATAAGTCATAGACTCAATTTATTGATTGCTGCTAGACTAATAAATTGATCATGCTCAGCCCATTATCTTTCAGTTTATTTTAGTTTTCAGGCATAATATATCTAAAATAAAAGTCCTATGTAAGAAACCTAGGGAATTGCTATCAGTGTGCAAAGTCCAAACACTGTTATTCCATAGTACATGGTGATCAAAGAATATGAGAAATTTTTCAAAGAAATGCATATGATCAACAACTATATTAAAAAAGAATTATATTCAAAAATGATAAAAATCATTTATAATAGAAGAAATTAAAACAACACATTGTTCTGATTTGATTCCCCCACAACCTTGTGAGATAATTGGGTCTTTCTTTCTAAAGTTGTTATATTTTATGAATTTATGAATCACTAGCAGTTGTGTTTCACCAACGGTTTTGTGTATCTTCCTATCACCCCAATATAGACTATTCCTATCTTTTGTCATTTTCATCAGTTTGCAAAATATGAGGTAAGACCTCAAGAGTTGTTTGGATTTTCTTTTCTCTCCTTGTAAGTAATTTTAACCTTTGATCACTTATAGAGGAGTAACTTGTTTGTATATTTTACTCTTTTTTAATTATCTCAAAAGCAGGCAATAAAAAAATCTCTTTAAAAGTCCAGTAAAATTTAAAGTAATCACTAATATTTTTAATCATGCAGTTTAGGTGATGGTATTAATTTCCCAACTCGCCTCATGATGGATACAGAACAGGTTACTGGCATAAACCACCATGAACACATGAGGAGGTGAGTGAGCCTTTTATCTTTTTTGTACATGTAAGTAATAACTTGCCGTTCATCTGTAGTACATTTAGTTCTGTAAATTAATATGGTAGCAATATATATTCATTGAAAGTCAGCTGATTGGCATAATTGAGGAAAGAGTTCTAGTTGACTTAAATTTTCCTGTTAACTGTGTTTCACCATTTATGTACAGAGTGTACAGCCTTGCACAGATGGTCAAGAATGGTGCTCAAGAATTCTTTCAGGTATTCATGATTGTACTAGTTAATCTTATTTATTTAACTATATAATATTTTATTAGACTAGATCTTAAATCTGTTAAACCATTCAGAATAATTTGAGCATTCTTCATCAAAATACAAAATTTAACTAAACATAATACATAGAGATGACGTGGTATAATGGATAAAGGAATCAGAAAGTCCTAAGTTGAATCATACCTCTGACTCTTGATGTAACCTGAGACAAATCATTTAATGTCCCAGTCAATTCCCCAAGACAGTAAGTTGATAATCAAGAGCCAGTCTGCTCTTTTAGAAGGAATTTCCTCACTGGAAGTTCCCTGTACCAGTCCAGTATAAATAATAGTATTCCAGTAATAATCCAATGGATCTTCTCAATTTGGAGTACCCTCCACTTATGGAAGATGTCTCAGTTGGCCCAAGCCTGCTTTCCTCTGCAACTCTTGTCCATTTCTTCCTGTAAGTTGGCATGGATTCGCCTGATAAGCTGAAGTCTTTCCTCACTTTCTACTGACTTTGTGAAGGTACCCATGGAGGACTCTGGCTATCCCCTGTTGTCCCTGGGCCCATGACCAACCTATCTGTTCTTACTAGATTTTTCCTTAATGACATCTTTGGTTGCTGTCCTTGGAAATTACTTATTATTTAATTTTTATATTGCAGCTTGCATATAGATCATTAGTTGTGGATATTTTCATGGTTATCCTTGTATCATATTTTAATAAGGTCCATGTTTTTTGTAAACCTTTAGTATCTTCTCTTTCACATTGCCTGGTGCTCTCACCAGGTGCCCTCACAATTGTCTCTCTTCAGCAGGGATATGTTCCATATACTCTTTGTTTAGTACAATTTTTTTGCCATCTTTATTCTCTTTGGAGCCATTTCTACCTCCATGTAAGAATATCTTGAACTGTGACCTGAGGATTTTTTAATTTAATTTAATTTTTCCAATTTCATGCTATTGTAGGGTAGTTTTTTTTAATGTTCATCCATCTGTAAATTTATGGGTTACATATTTTTCTATCACCCTCCTGTCCCACCTCCCTTTCCATGGTGGTGAACAGTCTGGTAAAAGTTGTACATGTACACATTTACATATTAATCATTTTGAATAAGATGAATTAGTAGTATGCATTTAGATTCCATGATGATTTTCTCTGGATGTTCATGGCAGCAGATCTCTCAAGGTTGTTCCTGATCTTCAAACTCCTGAGAAGGAGTTGTATCCATCATAGTTGATCATCTCAGTGTGATTGTTAATGTGTACAGTGTTCTTGATTTTTTAAAAATTTGATTCTTACAATAATCCTAACCCTGTGAGGTGGATTCTATTATTATACTAATTTTACACTTGAGGAAACTGAGACAGATAAAAGTTAAATGATTTGTCTAAGGTTACGCAGCTAGTAAATATCTGAGGTCAGATTTGAACTCATGACTTCCTTACTCTAAGACCTGTAGTCTATCCTCTTTGCTCCCTAGGTTCAAAAAAAAGGGAAAGCTACTTAAACAAAAGATGGTGGTGTATAAAGTGTAATTAATTTTATGAACAATCCTTTTTTCAAGTTGTACTTAAAATCAGTACAGAAATATGAATCAGTACAGAAATATGAGATGGTCAGCTATCCCTTAAAATATCATTTGTGTCCTCTCTCGGCCTCTCCCAGGAATATCTGTGACCATCCTTCCACTTAGCTTTACCTTCATTCCTTGGAATTCTTTGAGAGCAAGAATGTCAAGTTTGATTACAGAAGTTATCTACTCATTAGTCCCTTGTCAAGGATCTAATATTTTGAAGACCTGTCAGATTAAATTTATAGATTACAATATAACAACTATAATTCTTAGCAAACTTTTCCACTAAGCCACATTACTGTATAGCAAAATGGGCCACTAAGGACTGAGACCAGTGTGAATTTTTTACTTGTCCCAAGTAAGCACTCAAGTTGTACTTCAGTGTGGTGCAGTAAGAAATCCTGTTGGATTTACAGTCAGAAGACCTGAGTTCAAATTCTGACTTTACCACCTCATGTCAGCAAAAGTCTCTAGGCCTCAATTTCTCATCTGCCCTGAGGGGGGTGGAATTGTTTGGCTCTACAGCCTAATAGGTCTAAATGGACAAGCCTGTGGATCTTTGTTTTGATGTAGCCAAAAACCTCATCACCAAGTTGCTCGCTTTCCAGTGATGAGCCTTCAACTGTATTTAACTAGAGGGGCCCTGGAACACAGACTCACCAAGGTCATGCTCAGAGATTTTTGTGCATGATAGAAGCTACCACAACTTAAATAAAATGATGTAGCCTTTAAAATCACAAGAAGTGGGGCGACTAGGTGGTGCAGTGGATAGAGCGCCCGCCCTGGAGTCAGAAGTACCTGAGTTCATATCTGGCCCCAGACACTTAATAATTTCCTAAGTGTGTGGCCTTGTACCTTGCAAAAGACCCCCCAAAAGATCACAAGAAGTTAATGGCAGGGTCAGGACTTGAACCTGGTCCAACTCAATATCTAGCCTCTTGTATCTCCAGTACCCTCTCATTAAGTCATTTGCCAGTCACACAGCTACTAAGTATTGGTGCTGGGACTCAGATCCAAGTTTTCTAACTCCCAAGTGTTTGATGTTCTTTTATACTCTTAAGTTAGAGCCTCAGCTCTTTTAAATCATTAAAGATAGGCAAAATTTCGATTCAGATAATGGATGGTCTTATATGATAGGTCTTTCCCCAGCACTGCTAGTGCCTCTCAAGGCACACCCATCAAGATCTCACAAAACCTAACACTTTATTTGTATTACCAGAGGGTCTAGTTTCTGCTCAAATAAAGGGTTCTCATACCTTTCATGTAGACACACGAGACACTACTTGCTGCTGTCAGTCACTCTATTCCTCACAGTAGTCTGAATTCTCAGAGTTAGGCCACTACCACAGTTGCACTCAGATTTTCTCAAGGTCTTGGAGGTCACCTCTAAGATTGAGGAGAAATCTATTTCCCATACTTTGAGGCCTCTTTCCCACAATGACAGCCACTTACAAGGGAATTTATCCATATAATGCCTGATACTTACATAATCATCCACTCACAGTAATGTTATCAACAAATATAACCATTTACTTAATAATGTAGAAGAAATAACAATAGTAAGATACCAATATGGCGAGTCAACAGGCATTTTGTTGCATTCTAATGAGGGAAGACTAGCCAGAATGGGATGTAGGGGAGAAGGAAGAGAAAAGTGCCTGTGTGGGGGCATAGTGGCAAAGTCTTGAGAGTAAAGGATAACTGGTCTGGGCCCTTCCTCCAAATGAAGGTTCCAAGAGGAAAGCTCCAATGAGGGCAGAGGGAGAAGGGGCAGACCAGAAGTGGAGGGAGAGAGAAGGCAATTGAATCATGACTACATGCTGGAAAGTGAACAATTAATATATTAAATGCACAAATAATAAAATATATCATAGAGTTCCTATAAACTTACATCAAACTTTTCCACCAATGTACTCAGTATGATGAAGATTGATATTTCTGTCCTGGAAGCATATGAGAAAAAAAAAAAACTTTTGTACTTGGGCAACTCACAACTTTGGATTTCAGGCTTCAAAATGACGAGAAATTCCTTCTCTGCTCACTGCTTCACTGTTGTTGATTCTCACCACTCTTTTTTTGAGGGTCAGGGGGGAAATCCTCTTTTATTCTTTATTTAAACCTGGCCTTTATATGTTCTTTCAATTAGTCATTACACATAATAGTTGAGGAAAGGGTTAGCTCTTGGTGAGTACAACAGTTGTCTTTAAGCTTAGAGCCTTTGGCTCTAATACCCAGCCTATGTCTCTCCATCTACCTCTTGCTATCTCAGATATTCTAGTACTCAAATACTAATTTTTGATCTCATTGATGTGGTTGTTACCTCTGATGATGCAGGACAGGACTTATCCCTCTGTCTGACCAGTCAGCAGTCACTGATTTAAGTGTTTTCTATGTTCAGGTTCTGAGCTAAACTCTTTGAGAAGTCAAAATACAAGCAAATAGGAAATCTCTGCCCCTCAAGGAGCTTATACTCTAATAGAAAAGACAATGCATGAAAGGGAACTGAAGAAGGGATATATAAGATTCCTGGCCTGGGGCATGATAAGAGGAATCAAGGGATTGCTTGGTGAAAAATAAAGAAATTGCCTTCCTTAACTGGAGATTCTAGGAGAAGCCATCCATTCAGAGGGAGGGACCACAGGGCTGAGGCATTTCTGAGCATTGAGTTCCAGGACTTAAGTTTTTCTTCCAAAATGAAAAGCTTTCTAGGGCATGATGGCATTATAGTCTGGTAAGAAATAAAGGTGTCTTTATGTGACATGTTCATAATCTCCCAGAACACAGCTCCCAATGGTTGCACTAGCATGCAATAAATCCACACTTTTTCCATAACATTTTAAAGATAGCAGGATCATTAGTTATTGCTCAGTGTGACCACATTATCAGACCATTTTCTTTTTTGATTATATTTTTATTGTCTCTTTCTTGGAGAGAGTAATCCATGATTAACCTCCATATAACAATGTTGATAGAATATTGATATTAAAAAGATGAGTCTCTTGGGAAAGTGTGAAGTCTTTAAACAATGCAATTTCCCAATGTAACACAACTAGCTTTCCTCCTATTTAATTTTAGGCCCAGTTACACTGTCTATATACACCATCTATTCAAAACATCTGTATATGTACAAACAATCTCTACAAGTTGTCTAACTGTATATCATCATCTGTACAATCCAAGGATAAGGCAACTTTCAGTCATTTGGTTTTCATATTTACAGGGTTAGAGTAAATTCTTTTGAGTGGTTATGGCTCTGGTTCAAGAAAAATCACTGTGATGACCTGATCCATGATAAATTTGTGTTACTGACTTAATCTGTCATGTCCTGCAAGGCAGTTTGTACTTCTCTAAGTGAATCACTATTCCATTCCATTCACTATAGCAACTTACCCAAGTCTTTTCATTCTTCTTCAGACCTTTCATTACTCTTCCTTTCCCAGCCTCTCAACTCTGAACCTTGCCTCATGTTTTACAGGAAAAAAAAATTGAAATTAGTCACCAAGTTCTCCCTCTTTGCTCACCTTGTCTCATATCACACAATGCCTTCTGACACCACTTCTTTCTGCTTTGTCTTACATGATGAGTTTGCCCCTCCCTGCTGTGTTGTATAATGTATTCATAAATCAAAACCAGAAGCTTGGTTAGTGGAATCTGATTCAGTGGCCCACCATTATCATGTCAAACCATTTGATTGTAACTCCTTGAGGGCAGAAATTGTCTTCTGCCTCTTTTTGTATCCCCAATAATTTAGCCCAATTTCTGATACATAGTTGATGATTAATAAACGTTTATCCCAGAGTTGAATAAAGGGAGTGATACAAGAGGGAAAAAGACATCTCTGTTAGCAGGTCTTCCCAATTCCAGACAGATATTCTAAATTGTTACCAAATTTATGAGGTGTCATTGATGAATCTTAAATGATAAAATACATTTTTTGTTGTTCATTGTAGTTCTGGATCAACTCAAAACTTACCTGTTGGACCACTGAGTGAATCAAAAAATTTCTTGTTGGGCACTGAATCAGAACAAGATGTCAGATCAGGTAATACATATTCATATTTATCATTCTATTCTAATATGTCTATATATAGTAACATTAACTTGGTATATTTTAATAATTAAATGACAAAAAATTGTTATTGTATAATAAGGTCATCATAAAATGAAAGAAATTATTATTAAAAATTCAGCTAGGTGTGGTGGCACACCACACAGTTAAATAATCACTGCTACTGGGGACTGATAGCTTGCTTGAGTTTGGCAGTGCTGAGCTAAATAGAACCAAAGCTTTCCACACAGAATCTGGCATGTACATGATGAGCCCCTAGAAGCCATGGGTCACCAGGCTGAGAAGTGACCTTCAGATCAAAGGGGATCTGCCCTATAAGTGGCAGCTGTATTTTCAGCCTAGGCAAGTAGGGAGAGTTAAGGGAAAAGTAAAGTATCTGAAGCTGTTCTCCAAATTATTGTTTTAAAATTGTGGACAATGGGTGTCCAGACTTGGCCTCTTCACAATTGAGCACCAGGGGAAACTCACCATTGGGAGAAAGGGATGGGACTTGCAGAAGGATAGACTGGAATGAGCAGGCATCCTCAGGATATTTGACTATTTCAGTTCAAAAAGGTTCCAAGACTCTTAGGAAAGTTGCAGGGCGAGCCAGCAATAGGGGGGGCTTGATTTTGAAATCTAAAGAAAAATCAAGAATAGGACTAGGAGAGGAATGAAGGCAGACTAACCTGTGACCCTCCACAAAATGGAGGCTCTAAAAGGATTTCATCAAGGGGAGACTCGGTAAGTGTGACTCAAGGGATAAACAGGGTGGCATAGGCATGTTAGGGTGTTTCAGGTCAAGGAGGTCCCAGGTGTTGAGCAGAGTTTTAGCAGGTGCCAGCAGTAGAGGGCATGATTTTGAGTCCTGAGAAAGTCTGAAATAGCTGGGAGGGGAATGATGTGTAATGGTTCTGAGTATAGCTCTCTGATAGCCTCAGGTCTTATCTTGAAATTTCCTTAAACCCTCATATAACCTTGTCTTCTCTGTCAGCTTCATTCTGCCCACTAAATCATTTGTTTTAAAAGTGTGATTTCATTTCTTCAGCTATTGTTTATTTCTGGATTTATCAGCTTTTGGAAAGAAAGGACATTAGGCTTCTGAATGCTAAATAAACAGGGTATTATTGGATTGGGTTTTTTTTTTTAAGGTCTACCTTCTTGTTTCAAAAAGGAGTAACTTTTTTATTTTTGGTGGCAATCTCTTTTAGGGATAAAAAACCAGGTTACAGTTTCAATAGAAAGTTGATGGCCTGTTCACATTTGATGGGAGTAAGGTAAGATTAACATAAAAGCAGTTTATTAAAGAAATGAATTTATATGCACATTTTTAAAATCACAAAATGGTTGATATTTAAACAATGAAAAAGTTTGCTTATATTAGCAATATCAATATTGCTCTCTGAATGAGTTGTAGCCTAGGTAGTTTCACCTGTTATTCCTAGCAGTTCAGTCCTCAAGATTTGCTAACTGATTAGTTAATAAAACTGCTAAGAATAATTTAGTGTTAGTAGAAAGAATTGAGCTTTTAAAAAAAATTAACTACTTAAATAATTTTTGCCCTTTTCATCTTAAGTCACATTTAGAAAAGAAACAAGAGTCAAAGAATTACTAAAGTAATTATGAGCAAAGAGATCAATAAGGGGTGGTGACATTTAATGTGTAAAAGATATAAGGCTCCAGGGCAGCTTACTCAGATACATACATATACACATATACATATACATATATGTACACATACATATATATATATATACACACACACACACAGGCATACAAGGATGCTGACCAACTGTCCCTTATGTTCCCAGAAGAAAGAATTTGAGGAAGTTAGTTTAAATTGTAGCCAAATACATGTCAGACATAGTAATTTCTTGAGAATGAAATTTGTTTAACTACTAAACCGAGTCCAGCAAGAGATTGTAGAATCTTTCTCTTTTTGTTCCCCCCCCCCCAACTTTTCTCCTTTCTCTTTTTCTGTGTGTTTGGGGATGGGGTGGGGCAGAGAGGAGAAGGTGGAGTCATTGAGTAGGGGTCCCTTTTTTAAGAATAAGGTGATTATTTATCTAACATAATTTATTTGGGTATGCTTCCTGAGAGGCAGTGTGGTATAGTAGAGAGCACAAGATGTGAAGTCAGAAGACCTAGCTTCAGGCCCATATTTAGATCCTGATTATTCATATATTTTAATAAAATATAAAATCAAGTTTTTAATCAAGTATCAATCATTTGTGTTTTAATAGGTTTATGCAACATATTCTGCTTGAATTTTTTAAATTTTATTTGGAAGAATTGATCAGTGGAATGAAACAAATCAAATATTACATGAGATATATGAAAATGAAGTCTCTGTACAGATAAGTTGATGCTCATAAACATTACTGCTGAGCAGGAAATAAGACAGATGCCTTAACCTTAAATGTGTATTTATGCAACACTGACTTATCCTGCTATGAAAGTGACTTGACTGTTTTTTAAATGATTACTTTATAAACTGCAATATAGTATGATTTATCACATCAGATGTTTAACTTGCTGTATAATTTTTTTTAAAGCATGAATAACGTCACAGTTATCTTAGTATATATAAAAATTGAAACTTCAGAAAAACAAGCAAATAGAATTCTGATAGAGGAAGGTATAGGTAGTTTATACGTCCTGAAATTCATTAGTAAGAAGCATTCCTCTTTGTACTGTATAAAATTTGTACTGTATAAAGGAATGATTACAGAGAATTCTTGCTTTTTATATACTAAGAATTTGCAAGTTTTTAAATAGTTTTATATTATTATTTTTAATAAAGGCCTTTTTTATTGGTGGTTGTATAGTACCACTCAGAGGGAATTCAAATACCTGACTACAATTGTTAAATTTAGCCAACATTCATATGCCTTGCAGAGTAGCATTTACTACTAGAGTAGCTTGATGCAAATGTGGCAGCGTAGAGCTAAAAGATTTTTTTAGCTTCATTCTGCTTTCTGGAGATATTCAGGGGATTTTGTGCAAGCAGGGAAACTGTGAAGTTCATTTGCTACATGAAGATTCTTATGTCCTTTTAGTAATGTCCTTTAGTAATGTGAGGAATACTTAATAGAGGACCAAGGCCTAAGTAAATTAGGATAAGCAGGGTAGTGACATTTTCCTTAAATTTTTTTTTAAAACGTAATACGTTGAAAGTTTTACTATCATTTAAATTAGAAAATTATTAAGGGAAATATTGTTCCATTAATGAAGTAGAAACTGACTAACCTCAGGAAACATAGAATTAAAATTGTGTATCCATTACCACTTAAACAGATGATCTTCACTTCCAAAGTGAAATCTAGTTTTGAATGTTGGTTGGATAAAAACGTTTTGAAATTGAAGGACTACATGGTTTGTCAGTTCATTTTCATCAATATAAAACATGCCTTTGTTAAAAATAGCATAGGAATAGTTTCTGTTATTTTTCAAGGTTTGAAATCTGGGATACTCTATCCCTGAGTCAAAACTACTCATTGTTTCTGGTATTGAGTTTTTAAAAGCTCAGACCTACTAATTTATCTTAACATGTGTATTGGAAAGTTGTCTCACATACCATCATCTCCCTTTCCAACAAAGGACCTACATATGTTGCCTGATAAATGCTTCCAAAATGACTTAACCAGTTCAAGAATCATTATTTATTTCCTTATTTAAGCAGTAAATAATATTGAACATTCTGGTCTTAATTTTCAGAGGATACCTAATTTTTGAATTATTCAAAAAATAAGTTTCAAAATTATCTACTTCCCCAAGAACAAAAGCTTTTAATGTTCAGTTTGTAAATTCAATATTCAGTTTTGTTACTTTGCTCAAATTTGGATCATTCTTAAATAAGGAATGAAAAGAACTTTATTACCAGTCAAATGTACCAGCTCGTTTAATCTTGACAGCATTCACTTTAGTCATCTATAGATAAATTGATTGTAATCAAAAATATTCTACTGGTGCTTCTGTCCATTGTTTGGCCTTTCACATTTTTAGGAAGATGTATCTTTGATCTGCATGCTTTTCATCTTTAGAATTGTGCAGGTACTTTTATGGTGCTTGGTATCTCTTTGAAATTCTTTTACTTAATTCCAATCCAATTCCTTAATTCTTTGAAAAACTAGCACATTAAGTTCCATTTCATCCCTATTGTAAGCCTGTATAGTTTGAATTTGGTCTGATCTCAGTACATATATCAGTCTGTTATCAACAAATTAGCACCATTCTGGAGCTATAATTAAATATGTGCCTGTTTTCTAATGACCCGATACTGAAGAAATCAGGGCAGTGAGTAGACTTATTTGGGAAAGGCTGCTCTATCTGTATTTGTTCTGGCATTAACTAATACTTTTAATTGATTTCTAGAAGACAGATTTTTAAAAAATGAATATCTGTTTATAAATCAAAAGCATTACTCTTTTTCCCTTTGAACCTTTAAAAAAATTAGGATAACTGAAGAAAATAAAATTGAATTTTAAGTGATGTAGTTATTCTTTTTAGTTAATAAATCAGAAGAGGCCCATTTCATCAATATATCTTAAATTTAGCTAGACATTCAGCATCTACAGAATCCTATCAGTATCATTCCATGAAACCAAAGAGCAGCTGAATATGTTTACAGAAGTCCAGGTTCATCTTTATGTAGGGATCTGTTTTTAATGTATTTTACATATGTAGTGATCATGGTAAGATAGATGATCATTGTCATTTCAAATCAGATATGCAAATGGTTACTTGAATTTTGTTTCCACAAGGTAGCTGATTTTGACTGTTTACAGTATCACTTATTTGACCATCAAACATTTGGGATTTCTATACACTAATCTCTAAAATAGATGTGTTTAAGGGCTTGGTGGTAGGATTTCTGAATTGCTAGGACATAAGAATCGACAGTGTCCTGCAGATTTCTACTGTTTACATTTTCTTAGGCCACAGAATCAAATTCTGTCCATCAAAGTACATGCAGAGCATAAAATATTAGACTCTAAGATGGTATTAAATTCATGACATTTTTGCATTTTGGCTAGAATAAGGACTATATCCAATATTTCATTATGACTTTAAAACAACATGTAAAAATAAAATCTTGTGTTCCAAATCTAGATTATGTATTTTTTCAACCTGAATTCCAAGTGTTTCTGAAAGTCCATATTTTTCTAATGACTTCATCTTACATTATATTGTGTTGCATAAAGAGGCAAAGAACTGTATTTAAGTCTGTATGGATCATACAGAGCCATGAAATAAAATGTCAAGTTTATTATATTTATATATGATTGCAGATGAGACTGTTCCTACTTAAAGGGAAAACATGGCCACTTGTAATATTTTGAAATGATTTTTTTAAATGCTTTTATATAAACAGATTTTAAATACATTTTGTTTTGGTTTCTTCACATTTTTACTTGTATCATAAGTCATGTGTATAGTTTTTAACAGATGTAACACTGGACCATTACATGAATATTTGCATTATGCTTCTTGATCTATTAGACATTAACATGAAGGTAAAACATTTTTAAGTTCCTTTTTTTCTTCAAAAAATGTTCAATGACCATTAACTAAATAAAGATAAAATCCAAAAAAAAAAATATTTTAGCAGTGTCTTTGTCCAAAAATCATATATACCAAATACTTCAAGGATCCATAATTTTATTGTATGGAGAATTCTTTCCATCAATATATATTACAACCATGTAATTGTGTTTCTGTTGTATTATTTCTGTAGCTAAAAAAAATTCAACATCAAGAGATCAATTTTTGATGAGGCTATCTTAACTTTAAGGAGATGACAGGCATACAGACCCATCTGAGAACCCATACACAAAACCTAACTGGAGGGGCAGCCAGATGGCACAGTGGATAGAGCACCCACCTTGGAGTCAGGAGCACCTGAATTTAAATCCAGTCTCAGATACTTAAATAATTACCTAGCTGTGTGACCTTGGGCAAGTCACTTAACCTCATTGCCTTACCAAAACCTAACTGGTGTTTATTTATCAGACCTTGTACACTCTGCATGTTTAGTATTTTCACCAAAAAATGTAAATTAAATATTAACTTATTTTCTGCATACTTACTAGCTTTGATCAATTTGAAAATATGGTAAATTCATTTTAATGAACATGAAATTTAATAAGTGCAAAGCACTCTGACAGATCTGGGAGATATAACAATAGATACAACTCTGAAGGTTGTTTACCATTTAAGGGAGGAAAGGCACATACAATGACTGATAAAGATGGGAGAATGAAAACTGCAAATTCCTAATTATGTTATGAGAAAGCAATCTGGTTTATCCCCGATTTACAGATACCCTAGTTTATCACACATTATCCCTATCCTCAAAGAGTCTACATTCATGTTATTCATTTATCTTCTAATTTGCTTGACTCCCAATTAACAAACTTCTCTCCTTACCCTTTCTCAGTTTTCTCTATGGTAAAAAATATACAAAAATCTGGAACATGGACCTCAATGAGGTTTTTGAACTAAATTCAAAGGAAATTTGGACATACCTATGGCTAAAGGAATTGTCACCAGATCTTAGCCGACTTATTTTTGGATATTATGTATCTGATAGAAACAAGTAACTTTTTTCTTATCACTACTATATATTCTACTGTAGGGGTTAGGGGTCTGGTACCCCCTTGGATCTGGAAAATATTTAAAAATTTTTGACTCCTTTTGTACCAGAGAAGTCTTAATTATTATAGCATTTATATTATACATCTATTTTATATGCATTTTTGAGTTTCTAAATTTTTTCTTTGTCTGCTGGTCTTCAGGTCATCCACGGCTTCTGCAAAACTCTTCAGAAAGTCCCATTTAATTTCTTATCAAAATCGTGATGGGTTAAGTCTTGATATGAAAGAGATAACTAAAATATGTAGATTCTCATTCATATAAAGGGAATGTAGAGTTTCAACAATTATTTTCTCCCCTCCTTCCTCTAATGGCTAAAAAATTACAAGATCTCATGTCCTTGATCATCTTTTTAAAACTGAACTGCCATATTTTGTTTAGTATTATATGGCAGAAAAAGGGTACTAGGCTTTGAATCAGAAAACCTGATTCCAGTTCCTGGCACTGCAACTGGTATGTTTCTATAAACATCACCATCTCTCAGAGCCTCAATTTTCCTATCTGCAAAGTGAGTTCCTTTTTTGATGCTTAAAGCTCTCCAAATATGAACATAGACATGTCATAACCTCTGCAGTCTTCAGTTTTTTCCACTGCAAAATTAAATTAAACTAGATAATCTGAACTAAGGCCCTTTACCATCTATGTAAGTTCATGATTGATGTTTTATTGTCTAGGAAGCCATAAATGACTGTTCATGGCAAGATTTTGGAATGAAACAGGATGGTAAGAAGTCATTGTTGATGATTTTAAGGTCCTCTGAGATCTTCATATTTAATTCAACAAACAAGTTCCTCCTCTGAGAGGCAAGAAAGCATCATGGGGCATAGAGCTGGGCTCAGAATCAGGAAGATCTGTATTCAAATCACCTATGATACTACTTTGTGTGACTGTGGAAAAGTCATTTAACTTCCATGAACTTCATGGGGGAGTGGGTGATGCCTTTGAGGTCTATTCAAACATATCTCAGGTCAACTGTGTTCCAAGTTTTCCTGAACCCATTTCAGGTTTTCTTGGGAAAAGATCGTAGAGAGTAGTTCACCATTTCCTTCTCCAGCTTATTTTATAGATGAAGAAACACAAGCAGTTACATGACTTGCTGAGCACATGCAGGCGCACGCTCTCTCTGTCTCCATGTGCTTCAAAACTCTCCATGTGCTTCAAAAACAAAAATGAAAATAATCCTGCTCATAAAGAACAGGCATTCTGAAGCAATCTGAGAAGAGTAAGGGCTCTGATAAACTAGGGTTGATCAGGAAAGGCTTCCCATCAAAGATGGCATCTGAGTCAAGTCTAAGGACTGATTCTAAAGCAAAGATGAAACAGGATTATACAGGCAAGGAGAAGGCCAAATTCTGGGAACACCAAGTAGTCCATTTTGACTGGAGCGGGGAATGAAGTGGATTAATGTGAAAATAAATCAAGAAGGGTAGACAGATGGACTGGATCTGGATTGGAAAACAACAAAAAAAAGGTAGAAAAAGTGAGCAATACTTCAGCTTCTTCATCTTAAAATGGGGATAAAGATAATAGTGCCCAAAAGATAAATCATTTGCTATATATAAATGCTAGTTATTGTGGATAGCTAGGTGGCACAGTGGAGAGTTCCAGACCTGGAAGACATCCATCTTCTTGAGCTCAAACTCAAGTCATTTAAACTCTTTGCCTAAGTTTTCTTATCTGTAAAACCACTCCAGGATTCTTGCCAAAAAAAATTCCACCTGAAAACCCAAACAGTTACTATTTCATTTCATTAGGGTAGTATTTAAGATCTTACAACGTTAAGAACTCTGACAATGGCTCACATTTATATACTGCCTTCAGGCTCAAAAAGTGCTTTTCTCACAATTAATAACCAAGATGGAAAAAAAAAATTATCCCCAACTAAAAGATTACGAAACAGGCAGTCAGGGTGACCTTACCTGGTGGAGTGACTTGACTGCTGTGTCACAGCTACTAAATGATATTGCTAGGTCTCCTGATTCTAAATCCAAAAGTTTTATTCCTAGATCATACTACATACTGAAGTTGCCATTTTTAATGGCGTTGAAAGATGAATTCATGTAAAAAAAATGAAAGCATATATTGCAAAGTAAAATAAGAATGAGTCTGCTTACATGTTTAAATCTTTTAACAAATGATCCTACTTCTATTCCTAATTTCCAGCCAATGTCAAAAGACAGGACTCTGCTTTTTAGCTGACTTTATTTACTTATGGACCCATTCTAACCTTTTGGTCTTATCACTTCATAGATACCCTTTATTCAAAGGATACCAAATCACCTCAACTACCTGATTGTCAACCTCCTTGGCCTTCCATAAATTAGCACTTGGTATTGAAGACCACTTCCTTTCTATTCTCCTACTTGATTCAATCATAAAGTGAGCTGGAAGGGAAAAGATCTAGTCCAGTTTCCCTCCTTTTTTTAAAAAAAGGGGAATTGGAGATGAGACAGGACCAGAAATTAATGATTTTTTCAGAAATTAATGATTTGACATAAAAAAAGCTATAAACACTTAATTCATCAGTTTTTTTCCCCTGGAAATATAAATCTTAGCTATTTACAATTGTTTTTATACAGCTTAACCAGAAACAATAACAGATTAATAAAAATTTCCTTTTACCATATTCTTTAAAACTTACCCACAATTAAGTCACTTATGCATAAGTTAGAGGGTATGGGTAGGCATTGTCAAGACAAGGTTCGAAACTTTTCCAGGTCATCAGTTTTGAACTATCACTCTTTCCAGTTCTTGCCTCTCCAACTCCGTTTTTACAAAGGAGGAACCTGAGGTTGAAATAAGTGACTTTGCTAAGGTCATCCATTATTAATGTTGTGACAGCATTGATTACAAGAACTCCCTATCTAGCAGTGTTATAAGACTAAAGTTGGGCCAGGGACTTTAATTGCTATAAATGTGATTCTAGAAAAATTAAACTAAGTAGAGACAGCTAGGTGGCACAGTGGATAGAGCACCAGCCCTGGAATCAGGAGGACTTGAGGTCAAAGCTGACCTCAGACACTTAATAATTGCCTAGCTGTGTAACCTTGGGCAAGTCAACCCCATTACCTTGCCAAAAAAGATCAGGGGTGAAAGAAGGATGCCAGTTATCACCACTACTATTCAATATTGTATTAGAAATGTTAGATTCAACAATAAGAGGAGAAAAAAATTGAAGGGAAGGAAGAGACAAAACTCACTCTTTGCAGATAACATGATGGTATACCTAGAGAATACCAAAAAATCTAAAAAAGTACTAAAAAAAATAGCAACTATAGCAAAGTTGCAGGATATGAAATAAACCCTCATAAATCCTCAATATTTCTATATAACGGGCAAGATGCACCAGAAAGAGCTAGAAAGAGAAATCCCATTCAGAGTAACTTCAGACGATATAAAATACCTGGGAGTCTACCTGCCAAGGCAGACTCAGAAAATTTTTGAAAAATCATTACAAAACACTTCTCACACAAATGAAATCAGATTTAAGTAACTGGGCAAATATCAACTGTTCATGGCTAGGCTGAGCTAATATAAAAATGACAATTCTACCAAAATTAAACTACTTATTTAATGCCCTACCAATCAAAATTCTGAAAAATTAATGAGTTAGAAAAAATTTTTAAGTAAATTCATATGGAGAAATAAAAAGTCAAGAATTTCTAGAGATTTACTGAAAAGTACAAAAGAAGGTAGTTTAGCACTACCAGATCTAAAATTATATTATAAAGCATCAGTCATCAAAAGTGTCTGGTATTGGCTAAGAAATAGAGTGGTGGATCAGTGGAATAGATTAGGTGCAAAAGCAGGAATTCATTTTAGTAATCTGCTGTTTGATAAACCCAAAGAGTCCAGCTATTGGGATATAAACTCTCCAATAAAAACTGTTAAGGAAAATTGGAAGTTAGTGTAGAAGAAACTTGGATTAGACCAATGCCTCACACCCCAAGATAAGAACAAAATGGATACAGGATTTAGACATAAAAAAACTATTATAAGCAAACTAGGAGATCAAGGACTAGTTTACCTGTCATCTGTGGAAAGGAAAGCAGTTCATGACCAAGGAAGAGATGGAGATCATTAAAAATAGACAATTTTGGCTATATTAAATTAAAAAGCTTTTGTACAGACAAAACCACTATAACCAAGATCAAAAGAAATATAGTAAATTGGGAAACAATTTTTACAACTAGTATTTTTGACAAATATACAGAGAACTGTCAAATTTTTAAAAAGACAAGCCATTCCCCAATTGACAGTCAGGATATGCAAAGGTAATTTACAGATGAGGAAATCAAAGTGGATAGTCATAAGAAAAATTACACTGAATCAGTACTTAATAGAGAAATGCAAATTAAAGCATCTCTGAGGTACCACCTCACACCTCTCAGGCTGGCCAATATGACCAGAAAGGATAATGATCAATGTTGGAAGGGATGTGGGAAATCTGGGACACTAATACAATGTTGGTGGTGTGAACTCATCCAACTTTTCTGGAGAGCAATTTAGAATTATGCCCAAAAGGCAACAAAAATGTGCATACCCTTTCATCCAGCAATACCACTACTGGGTCTATACCCTGAAGAGATGATGAAAAAGGGTAAAAATATCACTTGTACAAAAATATTCATAGCAGCCCTGTTTGTGGTGGGAAAGAATTGGAAATTAAGTGAATGTCCTTCAATTGGGGAATGGCTTAGTGAATTGTAGTATATGTATGTCATGGAACACTACTGTTCTATCAGAAACCAGGAGGGATGAAAATTCAGGGAAGCTTGGAGGGATTTGCATAAACATGCTGAACCAGATGAGCAGGAAGCAGAAAAACATTGTACACCCTAACAGCAACATGGGGTGATGATCAACCTTAATGAATTTGCTCATTCCATCAGTGCAACAATCCGGGACAGTTGTGAGCTATCTATGATGGAGAATACCATCTGTGTTCAGAAAAATAATTGTGGAATTTGGCAGCTAGGTGGTGCAGTGGATAGAGCACTGGCCTTGGAGTCAGGAGTACCTGAGTTCAAATCAGGCCTCAGACACTTAGAGATTACCTAGCTGTGTGGCCTTGGGCAAGCCACTTAAACCCCTTTGCCCTGCAAAAACCTAGAAAAAAAAATTTAAACACTTTAAAAAGGGTAGCTAGGTGGTGCAGTGGATAGAGCACTGGCCCTGGAGTCAGGAGTACCTGAGTTCAAATATGACCTCAGACACTTATTACCTAGTTGTGTGGCTTTGGGCAAGCCACTTAACCTCATTGCCTTGCAAAACAAAAAAATTGTGGAGTTTGAACAAAGACCAGACTATTACCTTTAATTTTTGGGAAAAAAAAAGTTACCTATGTAATTTTGCTATCTCTTATACTTTATGTTTCTTCCTTAAGGATATGATTTCTCTCTCATCCCATCCAACTTAGGTCAATGCACACATACCACAGAAACAATGTAAAGACCAACAGACTGCCTTCTGTGGGGGGGTGGGAAGCAAGGCCGGTGCTTTATCCACTGTGCCACCTAGCCGCCCCCAAAATAAAATATTTCTTAAAAAAAATTAAATGAAGTAACTGGAATTTGACCTAACATAGCGAGACCCATTCCTTCATCTAAATAATTTAGAAGTGACACTCATCCCCTTTCAACAATTTTATTACATCTCAATTTTTCACCAACTTTCAGACTGTTAATCCTTCATTGAGAACAGTTTACAATAACCATTCTAGCCAAGTCCAAAAAGTCAATTTCCTGTTACTTTTAGACTTGGACCGGGGCCTCTCAACCTCGGGAGGCCATAAGCCTGCATTTGGTTTTCTAAAATATCTGCAGTACTGGTGGCCATTCACTCCGGCCCCGCCCCGCGGGGCATTCGGGCTTCTGCCTCCGCAGTCTGGGTAACTCACTGGCGTGGCGCCCCGGGGTGCGGGCCGCCCGGGCGGGACCCCCGAGCTCGCGCCCCTCCCAAGGGCCGGGCGCACGACGCGAGGAGCCCGCGGCGGGGCGGCTCAGGCCCACTTCTTGGAGACCAGGAGGTGGTGGAGCTGGTCGGCCACGAGCCGGTGCGGGGGGAACCTGGCCGTCCGCGCCTGCTTGATGGCCTCGAAGTCGGCGCGCCTGCGGGCGGCGGCGTGGTTCAGCTCCTGCTCCGCGGTCAGGTAGGGCGCGCTCAGCCAGTACTCGTTCTCCGCCTCGATCTCCAGCCTGCGGATCAGCCCCTGCTTCATCCCCCACGTCACCTTCCGCGGCCTGCGGTGCTTCCCGATCCACTGCTTCCCGGGGATCCGGCTGCCGCGAAGGAGGGCGGTCAGGAACATGGCGCCAGCGAGGAGGGGAGAGAGGGGCTAGAACGCGCTGCGGGGGCCCCAGTGACCCGGCGACCGGGACATCCGAGGCCGGACGCAGAGCTGAGCCCGACGCGCCGGCCCGGCCAATCGCCTGCCTCCTCCTCCTCGCGCGAGAGTTCCGCTCTCGCGCGAGGAGCCGCGGGAAGCCCCGCTTCCTCCGGACCAATACGGTTTGGGGCGCGGAGGGATTCAAATTCTCCGCGGCGCGGCCCTCCTGCTGGCAGGAAAGGTCGCTGCCCCGGGCCGGCCGGACGCTCCGCGGCCTCGCCCATGGATCCCGTCGGGAAGTTCTGTGCGAAGCTCCGTGGCCTGGCCGTGACCCTGGAGAGGGAGACGGCTCAGCTGCACCGCGCGCTGGACGGAGACGAGGAGGGTGAGGGGCCTGGGGTCGGAGGGGGGCGGGGGGGTCCCCCTCCACACTGGCGAGGGAGCTGAGACCCGGAGCGGGCACTGACTCGCAGGAAGGCCCAGCGGAGGCGCACGAGTGGACACACGGGCCTGCTGCCGCGGACGCTAGTGGCCAGGGGCCTGGACTCAGAGCCCTGACGGCATGACTGGGCACCTCACCTGATCCCGTCGTGGTTTCGGACTCCTCCTTTATGAAGCCAGAGAATTGGATTAATTGATCTTCTCGGCTCTTTTCCACCGATCAACATAATTTTGTGAAGATTATGATTAGTTGGGGCGGGTAGAGGATGGGGAAAGGACAGGAGGTCCTTTAAAGAGAAAAATGAAAGGAGTGTTTAAAAATATTTGACAGCTCTCTTCCCTCTCTCAATATAATTTTGTGAAGATTATGATGATTAGTTGGGGTGGGTAGGGGATGAGGAAAGGACAGGTTGTTGTTAAAGTAAAAGGAGTGTTTAAAAATATTTGCCAGCATAAAAGTCTAGGCTAATTTACACCGTTTTGTCTCCTGGTTTCCTTTTGTCTCCTTTGGATATTTTTATTCCTTTCCATTTGTATCAAAGACTTTGAAGAGTCTCCAATGAGAATTTTGCATGACTTTCATTTGGAAGTGAAGACACTAAAGGTATCTTTTGGAATGTTAAATTTATTGTCTTTGTTTCAGTGTTTGTCAGTTCATTTATTCTAATGGCATTTCTGACCAAAAGTTGTTTGTCATTATTTTCCCTTTAAAAGGATGATGTTAATATTCTCCTTGATAGAAGTCATTCAGAGAGGCAAGAAAGCAACGATTTTATAAAGAACGTCAAATTGCTGATGGAAAAGAATAAAATGGATATCACAAAAATAAAAGACTTATTCCAGAAATATGGATATAAGCCAAGTGCTGTGGAAGATCCAGGTTTGAATAATTTTTGCTTCATAATGAGATATTTTACCATCATTCAGTCATAGGATGTTAACAATTGGAGGGGACTGAAGAAATTATCTCAATTTACCACCTCATATTCCAAATGAAATTTCAAAGACCCTGTGTAGTGTGATAGACAGTATGGTAAAATGGAAAAACTCGAGGCAAAAACTTTCTATTCCCACTTTGTGATTTTAGACACAGTTACCTAAATCCATTAAAATGGGAATCATTAACACTGTTTCTGTCATAGGATCCTAAAAGGACAAAAAAATGATAGTTTTGAAAATATATTGAATTCTTTTGAAAAAAAAGGTATATAAAAATCATATAGGAAAAAGTAATTTGACCTGAAGTCAGCCCATTTTGGATTTTTGAATTAAACCTGCCTTGCCATTTGTAATTAAACATGTTTTCTCTATGTTCCAGTTTTCTCATTTGTATATAATAATTTCCATTTTACTTGAACATGAAGACAAAAAATCTAATATAAAATAAGATCATTTAAAGTCTTAAAAGATGATTGAGGGGTAGCTAGGTAGCTCAGTGGATAGAGCACTGACCCTGGAGTCAGGAGGACCTGCTTCCAAATTTGACCTCAGACATTTAATAATTAATTATCTGGCTGTGTGACCTTGGGCAAGTCACTTAATCCTATGGCTTGCAAAAACAAAATAAAAAGGTGATTGAGTCACTCAACTCTTCTGTATCTAAAAAGTACTTGTAAAAGACTAACTAAAAAGCCTTTGTGGAGGGTGGGGGGAAGGGAAGCAAGATTGGGGAGGGGTTGTTAAACTCAAAATAAATACAACCTTTCTAAAATTAAAAAAAAAAGTACTTGTATGCAGGTCTCCTTGATTCCAAGTCCAAATCCCACTATATTCTATCACATTCATTGCCCCACATTATTTATTTGTAAATCCAAAAAGTAGATCAAAGCATGAAAATAATGTCCAAAAGAACATGGCTAATAATCACAGAAAAGAAGGAAAAATGACTGAAACTTTGTAATTGTGTCTAGTGTGCTTTTTGTTTTTTCTGCAGTAATGTTTTAAACATGAAATGTGGAAAGTTGTTTAACAATTGTTGTATCTCTTTGATTTTGAATGTGTTTTTCAGTGAAAAATGAGGATGTTGATAATGTTAAACCAGAGGAAGCTAAATGCAGAAACTCTCCAAAGTCTGAGACAGACAGTGATTCTGTTCAAAACAACCATGTTTCTCAGAGCCCTCCACGTAGTCCACAGCTTTCAGATTTTGGACTGGAAAAGTATATGTTTTCCAGAAATTGGAATATTAATCCACCAGCCATGAATATTTCTAAGGGAGACCAAATAGCTATGAATACACCTTTTAAACAACCCTCCCCTAAAATTCTGAGAACTCCAAAATGCACCTTAAAGATGGATGATTATGCAGTGGTAACTCCTAAGCTGGAACACTTTGGTATTTCAGAACATACCATGTGTTTAAATAATGATTACACAATGGTGCTTAAAAATGCCCAGAAAAATAAAAGGTAAGAAAATCTGTTAAGTAACTCTTTCTTAGTTGATAGTTATAGTTGCTTTTGCATTATATACTTTCTCATGTAATTCAGTTACCTAGTATCTTTATATTTGTATTTTTTTAATGTAATCGTGTAAGGTGAAAATGGAAAGTTTTTTGATTTATTTTTCAGAAATGGAGATTTTAATTTAATTCTTTTTTTTTTTTTTAGGTTTTTGCAAGGCAAATGGGGTTAAGTGGCTTGCCCAAGGCCACACAGCTAGGTAATTATTAAGTGTCTGAGACCAGATTTGAACCCAGGTACTCCTGACTCCAAGGCCAGTGCTTTATCCACTGCGCCACCTAGCCACCCCAATTTAATTCTTATTGTTTTAATGTTCCTCTAAAAGATGTACTCATCTTGTAAGAACCTTACCTGGTATATGAAAAAGGACTTCATTAGATGCATTAGTTTTATAGATTTTAATTAAATCTAAAAGATCCTTCTGGGACAGCTAGGTGGCGTAGTGGATAAAGCACGGTCCTTGGAGTCAGGAGTACCTGGGTTCAAATCTGATCTCAGACACTTAATAATTACCTAGCTGTGTGGCCTTGGGCAAGCCACTTAACTCCATTTGCCTTTTGAAAACCTTTAAAAAAAAAAGATCCTTCTAGTTTACCCACACAGAATTTGAGGAACCATTATCATCATCATCATCATCATCATCACCACCAATCACCTCTGTTTGTTAAGCTTTCTATTGTCTGCTTTTATAAAGGAAGGAGGGGGATTATGTTTCATTAGATAAATCTGCCATTGTTTTTACTCTTAAGGTCTTGGTTTTTTTCCTAGAAAACACATAGTTCTTCACATTTTATACCTATGCCTTACTAAAGAAGTAATATTTTTAACAGGTCTGTGTGGTGTCACCAAGTTCCTCAAAAAAAAAAAAAAGAGAGAGCCAACCCTTAAGTGTTCTCTGGAAGGGAGAAAGAATATCTCACAGTGTCAGGCATAGGAGAACCAAGTCTCAATGAAGAAGCTCAGTTTAATCGGAAATATTTTATCTGTGTCACATGGCTGCCCTTGTATGTGACCTGTTACATGATAAAAATAGAATGGACCATTTTTGTGAATCAAATTGATACCGCTAAATAATTCAACTAGAAATTTCTGAAACATAAATTAGAGTTTGCAATATTTTAGTTTCTATTTTAGGCAGTAAAAGACCATTAATTTAAGAAGTTGCTAAGTATCAGATTGAAAGAATGAAAAAGTAGCTACAGGATGGGTTTTCTATGATGATACTTATTGAAAAAAGATGGCATAGTTTTTTTTTTTGAGTAAAGACCTGAATTTAAATCTGAACTTCACTTTTTGGGGGGTTCTGAGCTAAATCAATTAACCTCTCTGGATCTGTAAAATGAAGGAGTTGGAATAGATCATCATTAGGTCCCATCTAACATTAAATGGTATGTTCCAGGAACTATAGTGTAGAAAGAAATAGAATGAAGTTAAAGAAAAAGGGTAGGGAGAGGAAAGTATGGGGAAAGTTCACTATTTTCTGTTTGCAATAAAGGACTAGTTAGGACTTTCTAGCTCCAACTTTTCTTCCAAGCTGTGATTCCACATCTATAGGAGAATATTAAGTTGGCACTTAAAGCTCAAGATAAATACAAATGAACTTATTTTTCCTCATAATAGCTCTTGAAGTATCATTTTCTGTCACATTGCTATTCTCTTGCTGTCTCATATAATTTCCCATGTTCAGAATTTGATTTTTTTGACATGGGCCTTCTGCCCACTGTTACCATCTTCCAAACCTCTGTCCTTGACTTTCTTTTTCTTATCCCCTTGATGAGCTAATCAGAACCCTTGAATTTAAGTTATCATTATGTAGATGACTTCCAAATTTGTTTCAGGACTGCTAGAGGTGGCCCTGGATAAAGTAGGAGTCCTAGACTTTTTAAAGCAACATCTTTCCTGGGTCAATTTAACTGAGGCAGTGCCTATTAGTTAGATTAGGTAAGAGAGGGAAAGCTGAGGTAAAGAGGCCAAGAATGACAACTTCCAAAATGAAAGAAGAAAAAAATCATTCACCATGACAAAATTCTATTTGTACCAGGGACACAAGGTTTGGAAAATCAATTAACATAATTATATTTTTCCAAAAGGAAGTAAATGGATGAGGAGGGAAAAACATTGGCAAAGTACAACATTCGTTGAAACTACAATCCTCCCAAAAATGGGCATGTAAAAATGGGACCATTTTCTTATAAGTTTGCATCTAAAGCCACAAGGTCCTAGAACTTTCACAAAAGTAGAGATTAAACAAGGATGCCAATAGAATTGGTAAAGAGTGAGACCAATATCTCTTTTTTTTTGCCGACAATTTTTTTTAAATCCCCAGAAAATCAGTAAAATAATTGAGAAAGTAGTGTCAATAAAACTGGGGGAATAGTAAGAGAATATATGATTCAACATTTGAGAAGAAATAATGGAAAGTATAATTCCATTCACAATACCTGGGAGTCAATCTACAAAGATATATAAATAGAATTATAAGGCACTTAAAGGAATTAAGAATGAATTTTAATAATTGGAGGGATTAAAAAGAAATAACAAGCAAAAATAATATGATACTGGTCAAAAGTATATTAACATAATAGATTTCCTTGAGTTTGTTTTCTGATTCTTGTTTAATCCAGTCTTTCATGAAATCTGAGAACATTAACTACTTGAGGAAGAACTTCTAAGAAAAATTGGAAACAGTTTAGCAAAAAGAAGGTTCAGACCAACTTAAACCATTTATAATGATGGATGAGGAAAGTATTAATAGAAGATAAAATAGATAGTTTTGATTGAATGAATTTGGAAAGATTTTGCACAATCAGTTCAACTAGACTTGGAAAGAGAAATCTCAATTGAAGAAAAAAGCCTTTTCATTAACTATCTCCTAAAAGTATATTTCTACGTTGAAGATATATAGGAAATTAATATAATTATAAATGACCAGATACAATTATTCTTCAAACAGTTCTCAAAAGAATTACAAACCACTGATGATGGAGCTATGAATTGACCTGGCCATTTTGGAGAGTACTTTGAAACTGTACACAAAGGGCTATAAAACTGTGTATACCCTTTGATCTAGCAATACTACTTCTGGGTCTGTATTTCAAGAAAGTCAAAAAAGGATGAAAGGGATCGATTTGTACAAAAATATTTATAGTGACTCTTTGTGGTGGCCAAAAATTGGAAAATAAGGGAATGTTCTGTCAATTGAGTAACAACTGTCAAGTTGTGGTTTATGATTCTTTATATATCCCAGAAATGATGGACAGAATCAGAGAAACCTGAAAAGACTTATTTAGGTTGATATAAAGGGAACAAAAACTAAGAGAACGATCTGTGACTTGACTATTCTTGGCAATACAAGCGATCTAAAATAATCCCAAAAGACTCATGATGAAAAATGCTTTTCATTTCCAGATAAAGAACTAATAATATCTGAGCATATTATTCTTCACTTTACTTCTTTCATTTTTGGGGGGGGGGGGGTTCAGATTTTCTTCCACAAAATGACTAAAGTGGACAGGATAAAATTGGAAACTCAAAACTTTAAAAGAAAATTGTTTTTGCATGTAATGGGGGGTTATAACAGTGGAAATAGTTTAAGTGTTAGAAGGACTGCAATGAGACAAACCCATTAATTCATTGCTCATTTTGATATATGGATCAGTACAACTTTTCTGAAAAATTGAGAACAATGCTTGAAAAAAATCTGTACCTTTTGACTTGGAGTCCTGATTGTATATATTCAGCATAACTTAAGGAAGTCAAAGACAGAGATATCAAAGTAGATATTGCCACGTTATTGTAGGAAACACCTGGAAATAGAATTAGAGGAGTGGCTTTTAAAAAAAAATTTTAACATGATAATAATGTACTATTACAACCCTAATGAGCAAAGCCTCGGAGAAAAGTGCACCTCTCCTTTCATCGGTGGCATCAACTATGAATTATAGAATATTGCACTTATTAGCTAACACTGAATGTACTGATTTTTCCTTTTTAGATCGTTGTTACTGAAGGCTTGCTGGGGAGGGAGAGATAAAAATGCATTAATAATGTAAAAAGACAATGGAAAATAACTTTCTATGATAGTATGTGAAAATTGATTTCTAAAAAGTTCTAAAACTTTTTTCCCCTCTCAGTGTACCTAAGAATAATACTAGTGAAATAAATGTAGAAGCAAAATTAGGAGGTTCCAACAGCATCCTAATCCCTTCTGGTTCCAAACTTGAGCAGTTGAGAGAAAATTGTAAGTATAGACTTGGATTGAATTCCTTTTCTTCTGACACCTCTGCAAGTATTTTTGAATGGTAGTCTATTATAATGTTTTGAACCCTGGTCTTGGAGTCAGGAAGTCCTACATTTTCAAATATTTGCTAGTAGCTTAGTTAATATAAGTATTTAAATAGTTGACGTATTTATAAGGAATCATTAGTCCTAGCTATCCTAACCATAAATACTTAACTTAGTCTTTTTTTTGTTGTTTGTTTTTGCAAGGCAGTAGGATTAAGTGACTTGCCCAAGGTCACACAGCTAGGTGATTATTGAGTGTCTAAGGCTGGATTTGAACTCAGGTCCTCCTGACTCCAAGGCCAGTGCTCTATCCACTGCACCACCTAGCTGCCCTTAGTCTTTACTGTATAAATATCTCCTTAGTCTTTACTGGGACTGTCCACAGAACTTCATGACCTGATTTATCTCATCATTTATCATTGTTTCCAAAAATAAGCCAGGGTGGGGTGGGGGGGCCAGTGGAGAAATAAGTGTTTAAAAAGCATTTCCAGATTAATCATCTAGTATATATCAAAGCTAAGTTCCTAAAAGTTAAAATCTTTATAACTTTCTTCCCATATTATATACACATCTGTTGTAGGTGCTAACCATGCCAATTCCCCTTTGGAGCCTGTATTCTTCACTCCTGTCTTGAAAATACCATCTAGAATCAGCAATCCAGTTTTAAATGTCCCTAAACCTAAAGATCTTGATCTCTTCACTAATGACAAAGAAATAGGACTTCAGCCAAATTTTAAAATGGATGAATTGAAAAAAGAAACAAAAGTAAGTTTTTTATAAATTAGGGGGAAAAAGTAAGATGAGTGTTATCTCTGCTGCTATGCAATCTGATGAGGAAGTATATGGCACATTTACTAATGATGATTAATATGAATTGTTCTTCCTTCCTAAACTACCTTGTATTTAACTATTTAGGATTTACTTAGATTTGTTTTCTTATATATTCCTATCTTACTGTATGCATGTATGAAATATATACCTACATGCACAGAATTTAGATATGTGTACATATGTTTACATATAATATGTATGTATTTGTATCCATAGTGCTTAGGATAATAACTATCAAATAAGCTTCTGTTTGCTAAATCAATTTTACTATTATATAAAATAATTGGTCAATTTTTTACAACAGGGAATAATAATTCCACCAACAACATCAGATTCAAATATTTTGCTAAGTAATTTGGATTCAGAGGATTATACTTCATTTATTTCACAATCTGCCAAGTACTTTGAACATCATGAAGAACTCTCTCCTAAGATTTCTGCCAGTGAAAACTTGCTAAGAACACCCACACCTCCAGAAGTAACTATGATTCCGGACCATATCTTTCAGGTTAATTTTTTTTTTTTAGTTACATACATTAAGTATGATATTTCTGTTTTGTTCAACTTCTGCTTTATAATTTGGATATGATTTTTGTAGACTGCTAATGTCAAACCCACAGCAACTATTCCATACCTTTTTCATTCTCTTAATCACTCTTACTTTCTATTGATGACCTTATTTTTCTGTATATCAACTCATTCTCTTTCTTCACTTCCATCTTAGCAGGAACAATATTTCTTCTTATCCTCCAGATTCTAAACTTATATTTGACAGTCTTTTGAAGCCTGTGAACCTCCTCTTGGAATAATGTTTTCAAATGCATAAAATAGATGAGATTGCAAAGGAAATCAATTATATCAAAGTATAATTATCAAAATGCATTTTCAGAACAAGTTCAAAGATTCCCCCAATTAAGAACTCCCTTCACCTTCAGGTAAAACCAATCCAGAAGGTATTTTTTAAATTTTTATTTATTTAAGCAATAGGGCCAGAAGGTATTTTTAATTATACTTCTTCCTAATTCCTCCATATCCCTACTTAATCAGATAATCCCATTCCCTCTCACATATCTTCAGACTTTTCTTTTTCACTAGTTTATTGGCTTATTTGATCACCTTTCCTTTGCCCTATTATTCCCTCAGACTACATTTCTCCAAGTAATCTGCTTTCTTTGTTTCTTTTTCATTATTCAGTCACTTCTTCATTCTCTACAATCTTCCTTACAATAGAAATTTAAGCTTCTTTAAAATTCCTTACAAGTTCTGTATCCACTACTTTATTGAAATTACTTCTTTTAGTATTTAGGGTTTTTTTTTTAGTTTAGTTTTTTTTGTTTTTTTTTTTTGCAAGGCAATGGGGTTAAGTGGCTTGCCCAAGGCCACACAGCTAGGTAATTATTAAGTGTCTGAGGCTGGTTTTGAACTTGGGTACTCCTGACTCCAAGGCCAGTGCTCTATCCACTGCGCCACCTAGCTGCCCCTTGAAATTACTTCTTAAAAAAAAAAAGACAGAAATTATTCTTTCAGAGGTTGCCAGTGACTTTTTTTCTATCTTTTGTCTGATCTCTCTATAGCTTTTGATATACTTTTGAGTAGAGTCTCCTTTGTTTTCTTTGATACTGTACTTTTCTTGATTTAACACTTCCCATCCAGCTACATTCCTGTACTTCTCCAAGATTGATTTAGAACTGGAATTCATACCTGTCCCTTCTAATTTCAAGGAGGAGATTCCTCCTCCCAGAACTTCCATTTAAGGAGGGTGCCCAACAGGTCAACTATCTCTTCTTTTCCCATCTAGTGACCCTCCCAGATTTCTTGATTGTGCCTTTGTGCCTCCTCCTCTCCCCTCTCTTTTCTGCTTCCATTTGTACATTGTTTTCCCTCATTAGATTATAAATCTCTTGAAAACAGGAGCTAAGCCTTTCTTTGTATCCCAGGTTTTTTTTAATGCAATTCCTGTTAGTAGGAATTAACATAGTAGGTATTTAATAAATGTTTATTGGCCAACACAACTGTCTCCTCTTCCTTCTCCTGATCCTGAAATACAGGCATTCTCCAGAGCTGTATTATAGACCCTCTTCTGTTTGTTCTACTCTTCCTTGACAAGTGTATCCACTCATGTCTTGAACTCTAGCCATGCCTCACTTGAGTTCTATCTTTCCATTTCCACAACTACCTCTGATTATTATCCCCAATTCATAATTCATAATATCAAGAAGCAGATCCATAGCCTTCCCCCAAATCTGTTCTTCTTTATTATTGGTATTAACCATAGTAGTCACCCCAACATAAAACCTTGGTGTTTTACCTTACCTTTTGTTGTCCAGTCCACACAGTCAACCAGTTACCAATTCAGAAGTGTGCTTGATATCATAGAAATAACAGAGCAAGTAAATTGCCATATGGGAATTTATAATAACGAATTTTCTAATAATTTCCTAATAAAGGAAACAAGATATACACAAATAACTAATATATTTAAACATGTTAAGTGTAAGAATACTTGGTATGCAAATTCTGAAGATGAAGACAGTTCTTTCCACATAAGAATATTATAGAAGGTTTGATAGAGAGGAGACTCCTGTCAGTGAATTCAGTACCTTGCCTTCTATTTGGGAGTAACTGATGGTTATAGTAACTACTTTTCTTATACTGAGCTGATATTTTATTCTCTGTAACTACTATCCATCCTGGCTTTCAGAACTCTCTCTCTCTCTCTCTCTCTCTCTCTCTCTCTCTCTCTCTCTCTCTCTCTCCATACATGTGTGTGTGTGTGTGTGTGTGTGTGTGTCTCTATAAGTTTTAATTTTTAATCCTTTTTTTTTAACCCATAATTGCAGGTCTTGCCTCATTCACCTTCAGGTCCCAAACAAAAATTTTACTTTCACTATCATATTGTTAATTTTTCTAAAAGAGCATATATACTGCAGAAAAAATTTACATCTACATCTTTGTGTACACAGACACATATGCACACTAGCATTTTTCCAAAAATGTTCTAAAAACAGAATATACTTTGTTCAGATAATATAATAAAAATATTTTGTTTTATTTTTTTCAAATTTTAGCTCTTATCAAAGTATGATTCAAAATTAGCCACACAAGTAGCATTTAAACCAGGACCCAGCAAAGCCCTTTTTCCTGAATTTAAATGAAATGTTACTCAAGATGTGTACAACAAAATAAACTACTAAAAAGAGTAAGTAATTTTACTGTCTTCTAAAAAAGTTACTGACAAAGTTGAAAAGTTTTTTACAAATTTGGGTTTTTTTTTTACAGTTTGTAATTTTTCATAATTCATCCATATTCTTGCTTTTAATAACTTCATCTGAAAGCAAAGATGGGAAAGGAAACTATACCAAACCTAGTATTTTTAGTGGCTTTCCATGCAGAAACCAAAATATTTTCTAAGGCACTCAAGGAATAGATTCTCAAAACCTGAAAAAGGAGAAAACCAAATAGTTGGAAAAACATTTTAGATTTTATTTCTACTCACCCAAAAAGTGACAGAGAAAATGCCAATAATTCAACCCATATGCTTGCTTCGCATTTGTACTAAATTTTTAGAGAAATAATGTATATATTAAGACTTTAGTATTTTTATACATTAAGGACATAATGAAGATAGGAGAGAATTGGCAGGCTTTGTAAAGAAAATTTTTACCATTTAATTAAAAGTATAGGGAATACAAGTCACCATTCTTTTTGGTTAAAAAAAAAGGGGAGAAACATTTGCTTTGATGGAACAAATACTACCTTAAAGATTTGCTTCTGTTTACAAGTCAAAATCATATAAGAATGCTTAAAATATCAAAAGAGAGCTCTGACTTTCCATTGATATAAAAGACAAATGATATATGCTTACCAATATTGTTTGCTACTGATGGATGGTATTTAACACATAGGTCAAATGGAAAAATGATTCCCCTTGGATGATGAGGTGCTCCAGATATTCTTGTTTCCATATGACAAATAGGGAATAAAATAAATGGATGAAAAATTTATATTTTCCAGGCTATGGATGGACAGCACATGGAGCTAGTTCTTTAATATATAGATCTTAAACAGAACTTTGGATAAATAATGAGCTGTAACTATATCTTAAGAGGAAGAGAATAAATTAAATTACTTTAGGAAAATTGTATAGTGCTTTTACTGAGCTCAAGATTCTCTTTGAAACAAAAGTCCATCTTTTTTTTTAACATAAGCATTTTGCTGTTAATGTTATACAGTTGCAAGTAATTGAATACTAGTCCCTGAAAAAGACTTGAAGTTGTCAACCAACCAAAGAGCAATAGATGTACAAGCTGACATTTATAAAGTGTTTTTATACTCTCTCCATTGAATCCTAAAGTAATTCTGTGAAGTAGATTCTATTATTGTGCTTATTTTACAGATGAGGAAATTGAGTCTCATGAAAGGTAGAGTAAATCACCCAGATCAGGTAGCAAGCATTCAGGATAGGATTTCATCTAAGTCTTCCTGATTGTAGGTCCAGTGCTCTATTCACTCTGCCACAATCCTTCTTTAGGGAGAATTGATCAAGAAAAGTAGTGTAAAGACAGCCAGTGCCATTAAACAGAAAAGGAGCTGTTGAAATAAGAATGATGAAATAAGAAAGATGGACAACTGATTGATAGCCTACTTGGTTCATTGGGATCCACTTAATGTCTTGAGATAGATAAGAAAGAAAGAATTTCTGGCACACTATGTACCAGAAACTATGCTAAACATTTGACATACAAAACAAGAAACTAGATTATCTCTATTCTCAAGGAGTTTGCTTTCACAGGAAGAAAACAAAATATAACTGGGAGCCTGGAAGGCAAGGGCCAGAGATAAAGTGATTTGGATATCTGTGAGGGGGCACAACTGTGCTGATAAGGCAATGGAACTGGCCAGAGAATTAATTGAGCTGGGGGTAAAGTGAGCATGATTTGGTACCTCTGCCATAAGGCCTTTTCTCCCAATTGGCAAGTACTGGTCAGGATTAGGAGGAAGACTTCAACATGTTGGGGTGGACCCCCACTGGGGGTTTATAAAACATCTGTTATATTGAATTAGACTGTTGATGTTTTTATGGAAATAAAATTTTCAGAAGGATCTAAATAGGAGTTGCATAGAATGAGAAGGCATGAGTAGTGTTAAAATAACTTAGTACCCTGAGGTTTTTTTGCTTGAATAAGGTATTTCTTGATTTCCTGTAGCTATATTGGAAGAGAATCAAACATTCTTACTGCTTTGAAGAAGTTTCTTAAAGCTAAACAAAAAGTCAGTATTTTTATAATCTTTGTATAGACAAAAAAAGATACACTGGATGATTGAGATCATTGAGCTAATACAGAGTTAGAAGACAAATGATAAATGTAAAAAGTTGATTTATTGAGGCAGAGAGAGTTCCTGAAATGTTTCAGGGAAGCAAGTAACATTTAGTAGGGTAATTGATTATAGCAAGTTGAGCAGGTATTTTCATTTGTTTTGTCTAGAAACAATAGTTTCCCATGATATAGATAATTTACCATAATCCTTCAGGTCAGCAACATCTATCTATCAATATCTCTGTATAGTAATATTAGGTTCTAATTAATGAAGACAGGCTTAAAGTACTGATGCTAAATTATCCTCATTTTGTTCTTCTAGGGCACAAGGACCATCCTAGAATTTGGGACTTTGTTCATTGTCAGTGAGTCTGAAAAGGCAGCCATCATCAATTCTGTACTAATGATCCTTATAGAAATCAAGGACCATTAGATGAATTTCTTCCTTTTGAGAGAAATTAAGTGGTAGTAGAAAGCTTGAGAGAGGTGTAGTGTGGTCAAGCATAACACTAAGGACTATGGATATAAGAGCCAAGATGCCGCTTATGACCCACCTTTCACATTTACTAAAGACTACCAATATGAATCAGCTGAACAGACTATCAATCTATTTGAGATCATTATGAAATCTATTAATTTTATTACTATGCAGATAATACTGTGAAACTTTGCTAAGAAAGTCAGGGCTATAGGCATGACATTGTTGTTCTGTGTTACAGCATGGACCTCATTTTAAGTAAGTAGTCTGTCTATGCAGGATCCTCTATACTCATGTAAAGGTCCATTCCCCCAGACTTAGCAGTTGGCTTTGCACCAATGTGGTAAGTCCTCTTCATTACTGGGTAATCTATCCAACACTTCTCTTAAACAGCCCTCCCAATCAGCAATTAGCTTGGCTTCAATTAGCAAGGGTTATCATGGTGAATCATAACTGTTGGAGTCATTGTTCTCCTCTTAGTATTGTTGCATGTTGGCAATTTTCTTAGGTGTAGGTAATAAAGAAAACTTGATTTAAGTTCTTAAACTGATAGAATTCTACCATGAACAGGATCACAGATTAAATGGTATAACAGGGGTTCCTTTGAATCTTTCATCAAGGATAACTTGAGTCATCATATAGATTGCCGTGTCTGCTAGAAAATATCAGTATTTTTTTCTTTTTCTTTGCCTAGCCATGGTGTTCTTTATTTTTTGGCAGCTTCAGGGGAAGAAACATTCATATCCAGATACAGCTTTAGAGTCATGAAGATGCTTTTCCCACCTAGTTGAGCAAGACAGATTGTTCCTATGATGTTGGGAAAATGGGAACCATATTTAGTATTAAATCAATTTGCTGTAAGAGCAATGTAACACACCCTTTCCATTCCAGGGCTTAGACCACATAAAAGTTAGCCCTAGTCTATCAGAGAGAAATGAAATCAGTCCAGTTATTCCATAATCTTCATTTTAGAGAAAATGTAAAAGAAAAGCTTTGATTGCAAATATTCCAATTTCTTATTTTGCAGTTTAAAAGTCCATTAATAAAGGCAGGGAAACTTTGAAATCCTGTATAAATTTTGGTACCCTTTGTAATTTTTATTCCCTTTGCTTGATCCCAGATTGGCCATATCTTAGGACTGAAGGAATAAATTCAAATTGGGGAAATTCCTGTTATCTTTCAAATCTGTCTCTATTTTTTTTAAATTCTTTCTCACATATGGTTGTGTGTTGTGTGTGTGTGTAAAAGAAAAAGAAGCCAGATTTTACTCTTTCATTTAAAATGAGAAAACAGTAGTTAACTTTTTCTGAACTCATTCTAGTTTTGCTATGGGCAAGCTCTAAGTTTTTTCCTTCGCACACTACAGAAATTGCCTTTTCCTCCATTAGAATCCTCCTGTGCTTTAAAATGTCACTTTTTTTAAAACTGACAAACCCTAGAACAAGATGCCTTCAGGAGATAACAGGAGTGTTTTAGAGTACCACCACTACTTCTCTTTGTGCCAGATCATACTCATGTAATACTTCAGTCAGTGGCTAAAGTAGAAATGGCCAGCTGTAGACTTGATAAAATAGGGAGAACCAACTGCTGGGACAAAGACCCTAAACAATTAGAAAATGTAATTTATAAAACGTCTGTTATATTGAATTAGACTGTTGAAGTTTTATGCAAATAAAAAATGGAAATTTATCATATAGTGCTTTCTTTATGGTTAATTACATTTCAGATTGTTTTTAACTTTAGAAGGCTTATGAAGGCCTAATTCAATTCGATATGCAGTTACCTAATGTTTATAAATAAATGGCTGTTGTTCTACTGATTTCAAATGGATCTGTGTCAGTCTAGCTTTATTTTGATATTTCTTGCTTATCCTACTGCAACATGATCAGGCAACCAGCATTATTTTCTCGTTAGTCTATCTTCACCTGAAATCTTAAACTACCTCTCTGGATCCTTAGAACTTCACTGGGGGCAGCTAGGTGGATGGAGTGGATGGAGCACTGTCCCTGTAGTCAGGAGGACTTGAGTCCAAACCGGCCTCAAACACAACAATTACCTAGTGCCTTGTGGACAAAAATCTTAGTTCCTTCAGCCAAAGAAAGTTGAGACCAGCCATTACAGACATCATAACCAAAGATGAGGTTCCACTTGACTTAGGATTTTGATCCATACCCAGTGAAATTCTGTCTGTGGTAGATGGTTGCAAAAATTTCCCAAATTTGTAGATTCTAGAACAGGAACAGAGCTTTTTAAAGCTGTCCTACAACCTTGCCTCAAAATTATTTGATATTCCCTTTCATGACCTTTACCTTCAAGATATCTAAACTCAACAGTTCATCTCCCATATTCATTCATTCTTTCTCATAAGGCATGGCTTCCAGTGTAGGTCTGGAATATATATACTCTAAAAATAGCTAGCATTTATATAGTACTTTAAGGTTAGCAAAGTTCTTTTTTTTTTTTTTAATTTTATTAAGGCAATGGGGCTAAATAACTTGCCCAAGGTCACACAGCTAGGTAATTGTTACTGTCTGAGGCCAGATTTGGACTCCTGACTACAGGGACAGTGCTCCATCCACTGCACCACCTAGCTGCCCCCAGTGAAGTGCTCTCTCTGGCAGAGGTCCCCTTGCTGATCTTCCAAGTTGTGCCCGGTGCTCCCAGGGGTGTAGGTCAGGAAACTGCCCCCACTGACCATGAGCCACAGCTCCCAGGTGCCCTGGGGCTGCCTCCAGGAGGTTGAAGTTCCTTCATTCTGGCTGGCTACCCCTCTAACCCTGTGGAGTGGAGCCTTTCCACTATTTTCCAGGTTACCTTGGGTCTGGAGAATTGCCTCACTGGATCCCTCTGGGGTTGTCTCTCAAAAATTTAGAGTCATAATTTTATGATTTTTGAAATATTATGGAGAGAACACCTAGGAGAGGCTCTTCTGTTGCCATCTTGGCTCTGCCCTCAAGCCATGTGACTTCAGAAAAGGTAGAGAAACAATTGATATGGTGTTTGCTGCCAGACAACCCCAGGAAAAATACCAGGAACGGGACAGAAGTGTGAGGTGGTACCTCAAAGATGTTTTAATTTGCATTTCTCTAATCAGTAATGATTTAGAGTAATTTTTCATATGATAATAGGTCGCTTTGATTTCCTCATCTGTAAATTGCCTTTGTATATCCTTTGACCATTTCTCAATTGGGGAATGAGTTGTTTTTTAAAAATTTGACTCAGTTGTCTGTGCATGTTAGAAATGAGTCCTTTGTCAGAAGTATTAGTTGTAAAAATTGATTCCCCATTTACTATATTTCTCTAGATCTTAGTTACAGTGGTTTTGTTTGTGCAAAAACTTTTTAATGTAATCAAAATTATCTAATTTGTTTTTAATGATAGTCTCCATCCCTTTTTTTGGTCATAAACTGCTTCCCTTTCCATAGATCTGATAGGTAAACTGTACCTTGATTTCCTAGTTTGCTTATAATATTGTCTTTTGTATCTAAATCCTATACCCATTTTGATCTTATCTTGGTATGAGGTATGAGATGTTGGTCTAATCCAAGTTTCTGCCAGACTACCAATTTTCCCCAACAGTTTATAAAGAGAGAGTTTTTAATCCCAGAAGCTGGACATTTTGGGATTATCAAACAGCAGATTACTATAATCATGTCCTGCTATCTCTTTTGCACCCAGTCTATTCCACTGATCCATCACTCTGTTTCTTGAGAAACATTTTTTTAAAGAAAGATTTTATTTTGAGTTTTCCCTATTCTTGCTTCCCTCCCCCCCACAGAAGGCAGTCTGTTAGTCTTTACATTGTTTCCATGTTGAAAAAAATTCTTAAATATGTATGGTGCTTTAAAAAAATTTTACGTATTATCCAAATGTAAAAATCTGTTATCTATCAAAAGAAAGATAATGCCTCTTTGTAGTGAATTAACTGGAAGGTCTTTGAACAAAGAAAATAAGGAAAAAACTGTCAATTCTAAATCCTAGATTGTTTTTTCATATTCTTATGCTTTGTTGATGACTTGGGAATTTAGATGGATTCCGTCTGATACCTGAAATGCTTTGCATGGAAGTTACTACAGTATTATGGTTTATGTGGCAGCCAAAAAATTCTGAGGTTGACCAGATCTGGAAACTAGACAAACCTAGGAAGGTCTCAGCCTTGGGCAACAGGAGGAAGTCTAGACGGATAGGTACAATATCTGGGGAATTTATTAGCAGTTAATTAGTGAAGGCCCAGACAGGTATCATCAGGGCAGTTCAGTCTTGGGTGGTCTACAGCAGTCTGTTGGCAGATGAGTTGCAGAAGTCCAAAAAAGCAAGCAATTAGGATGGAGAAGTTCTGGCACAGACCAGGAACTTGCTAGACAAGCAGAAGTCCAGCATTTGAGATATTTAGTAGTAGGTAATGAACAGAATTGGTCAACAATCAGGGCCCATATTTTTGACATTAATTCCTGTTTTATTGGGGATAGGGGGAGGGGACCAACAGGAATTTGGCAGAACCCCAAGCTCAGATGCCCTATTGCCCTAAGCAAGTCTCCAAGAAAGAGGTTTGGACATGAAAGTACAGAATAGAAGCTGCAAGGGTAAGTGGAAGGGAGGGATAAGGAAATAGATTCAAGCCAAGAGTTTGATTACAAGTAAAAAAGCAATACCCAATTATTAGAACTAGAGCACTGTCAAAGAAGACCAAGCAAAAAGGCATGATGCTAAGCTTCAGGATCCTTGGTCCTAGAGTCTAGGACATAATATAGAAGCAGGGAACCAAACCCAGTCATTAAAGCCATTTGCAAAAGTGAAGAGAAAAATTGACTAAGTGAAATGTGATTGCAACATATATTTCTACATTTTTTTCTTGTTGTTTTTCAGTCATTGCAGCAGGTCCAACTCTTTGTTACCCCCTTTGGGATTTTCTTGACAAAGACTAGAGTGTTTTCATTCTCCAGCTTATTTTCTAGATGAGGGAACTGAGGCAAACAGGATTAAGTAACTTGCCCAGGGTCACACTGCTTTTTATATTTTACTCTTTGAAAAAATGAGGGGAAAAGGATAGTAAATGTATATTCCTTGGAGTAAACAAAGACAAACAAAAAACTCAATCCACAGATACTAAGGAGAACTTTAGGTATGACATGAAAAATAGCAGCAAAAAAAGGATTCAGAAGAAAACAGCTGAAAAGGGATTTGGCAACAAATCTTAAGGTCACTGATGTCTTAATATACCAAAACATAGAACTGCCACAAATACAAAATGAAAAAAATCATAGGGACCCTTGCAAGTTGCAAGATAAATGAACTTATAAAAAGGAGAAAAAAGATCTGACAATGAAAGATTTCTCTAGAAGTATACAGAGATAACAAAACCAAAAAGCCACTGCATATATAACTGCAATGGAGGATTATTATACTAAAAATGATGAATATGAAGAATTTAGAGAAATTTGGGAAGACATATGAACTGATGGAGAATTACAAAAGAAGAACCAAGAAGAGAAAAACACAAATGCAACAATAATTGGAAACAATACTAAAATATAAAAAAAAGATGAAGTCAAATACAATGGATGGTTTTGCTTCTAAATTATTAGAATTTAAATAGACATAATTTCTCTTAACAATAGCAAACTAAAAATGTAGGAAGTGATGTATTGTTAGTTGCAGTCATGCCAGATACTGAACTCTTCTTCTAAATGTAATTCAGTAGTTTTGTTGTTTGGGAAGTGACTACTGTGTCAAAACAAGTTTCAGTATGTTTTCCAATTTTTTTTTCAAAGAAGTGAACACCATCAATTGTATTGGGAGGCAAGAGTCCAGTTCAGTCACAGGTCCTAAGCAAACATTATGTAAGCTCCAAGGTAAATGGGATGATCACCCTCCCTACCTTCAAGATCTAATCAGTAGGATACTGTGCCCCCTTAGCTCAGAAACACCACCACACATAGAGGTGTTAGTGGTTTCAGTTTCATTCAGTAATACCTTCAAGGCTACAAATTCCACAGTTAGCCTTGTCTCAAAAGATTTTATAGTTTTATTTAGCCTCTCTGATATTTGCCATTTCAGTTCCCCAAAGAACACTTCCCGAAACACACTGATGTATACTATATTGTCTGTGGATAGAGGCAAAATAACCTAACAGTCCTCTTTCTACCTGCTTATTCCAAGGTGTTTTATCTCTGATTTTCACTGCTAAATTTGTTTTGATCTTATCATTTTAATCTCAGTGATCTCCTGCTTCTGGATCTTTGTTTTGGGCTTCTCCACTAATTGGCCATGACCTCATTATGAAATTGCTCTGGTAAATAGATCCCAGGAACGTTTTTATATGCTATAGACCATGAATAAGTCAAATAAGGATAAACATGGGTGAGTATATCCATTGATTCATCAATTGTTCTTATTCCATGTCCACTTTACCATCTCCAACTTGTATCAGATGCCTAGATAACTTAATTTTTAAAAGATCAAAGAAACAATGGGTTCTTAGTGGAAATGATTTGAACTTTGAAGTTACTGTCTTACAATCTGTGATCATAAATAATAAAACTGGGCACAATCTGAAATGCACTAAAAAGAGAAGACAAACATGTTCAAAGAAAGGATAGGTAAAATCAAATGAAATCGGATTCTGCTGGGAAATTGAACTTAGAAAAGCGGGAAACTGAACAATGAAAAAAGAAATAAAAAGAATAATTCATTTAAAAAAGGGATGGGAGAGTTGTGCAGAGACCTATATGACTGCAGAGAAATAGCCAAATTAAATATTTAAAAGCGGTACAGAATATGGAAATAAGGATTAATATTAGAAGATGAATTTTAATTTTTTTTTAAGTTTTTGCAAGGCAAACAGTTAAGTGACTTGCCCAAGGCCACACAGCTAGGTAATTATTAAGTGTCTGAGACCGGATTTGAACCCAGGTACTCCTGACTCCAGGGCAGGTGCTTTATCCACTGCACCACCTAGTCACCCCCTAGAAGATGAATTTTAAAAAGCATAGCACTGTTCAGTAAGAATGTCAGAAGTGAGCTGAGATTATTCCCTAACAAATCACTACACTGCTATTTCAACTCCTTCCCACTTTCTTCAGCCCCTCCCCCCCCCCAGAGGGCTTGAATGTGGAGTAAGAATTTTCTCAGTTTTCCTTTATAGAAGGCAGCATATGAACTTTCCAGATCACTCCTTTGCAATTCTACTTGGTTTCAGCCCCATGGAGTAAGATGCCCCTGGGATATGCCATCACCACACATCCCTACCCTGCATCAGGTATCCCTGGTGTCCCTCCCTCCTTCCCTCAGATTGTAAAATCCTTGAAGACTAGGGCTGTCTTTCTTATCCGTATCTCCAAGACCTAGCAGAGTGCCTGCACACTAGATACTTATTAAATGTTTATTGAATTGAATTGAACTAATTGTTAATACTTTCAAAAAAATTAACTTACCCTGAACTATACATACATAAAAGAACAGAAGACACACACACACACACACACACACACACACACACACACACACACACACACACACGATTGTATATGATACTATATGAAACCTGCATTTCATACCATTTGCTTATGGTAATCATTTGGTAATTCCATGTTACTTTAAAAACTATCCTGCTTAAATGTGCTTCTTTTTTCCCTTTGTATTTTATGATTCTCTTCTTAAATATTTTATATTAATATTTTATTATTTCTAATGACATGTAAAAGCAATTTTAAACATTTGTTTTTAAATTTTTTTGAGTTCCAGATTTTCTCTCGTTATCCTTCTCTATTCTTTCCCCCCCTCGAGAAGGCAAGTAATTTAATATCTTCATATTAGTCCTGCTGTGAAAGAAAATAGACCAAGCATAAAGCACCGGCCCTGGAGTCAGGAGTACCTGGGTTCAAATCCGGCCTCAGACACTTAATAATTACCTAGTTGTGTGGCCTTGGGTAAGCCACTTAACCCCATTTGCCTTGCAAAAAAGAAAACAGACCAAAAGAATCCCAACAAAAATAAAGTTTAAAATAGTATTCTTGGGGGTGGTTAGGTGGCACAGTGGATAGAGCACTGGACCTGGAATCAGGAGTATCTGAGTTCAAATCCAGCCTCAGACACTTAATAATTACCTAGCTGTGTGGCCTTGGGCAAGCCACTTAACCCCATTTGCCTTGTGAAAACCTAAAAAAAGGGTGGCTAGGTGGGGTAGTGGATAAAGCACTAGCCCTGGAGTCAGGAGTACCTGGGTTCAAATCCAGTCTCAGACACTTAATAATTACCTAGCTGTGTGGCCTTGGGCAAGCCACTTAACCCCATTTGCCCTGCAAAAACCTAAAAAAAAAACCCCAAAACCTAAAAAAAGTAAAAGAGTATTCTTCAATCGACATTCAAACACTCATCAGTTTCTTTTTTAGAGAACAATAGAATTTTTCATACTAAAGCCTTTGGAATTATCTTGGCTCATTGGACTGCTGAGAATAACCAAGTCATACTCTTAACTGTGTCCACTGTTCTTCTGGTTCTGCCCACTTCAGTTTGTATCAGTTCATATAAGTCAGATTTCGAGGTTTTTCTGAAACCATAGACCTCATCATTTTATATAGCACAATATTTCATCACAATCATATACCACAACTTGTTTAACCATTCTCCAGTTGATGGTCATCCCTTTGATTTCTAATTCTTTACTACAACAAAAAGAGCTGCTACAAATATTTTTGTTCAGATAGATCCTTTTCCTTTTTTGTTTCCTCTTAGGGATGCAGACCTAGAAGTGTTATGAATGGGTCAGAGGATATGTATGGTATTTGGGTATAGTTCCAGATCACTCTGCAAATGATTAGATCAGTTTACAACTCTGCCACCGGTGCTTTGGTGCTGCAATCTTCTCATATTCCCTCCAACATTTGACATTTTCCTTTTCTGTCATTTTAGCCAATCTGACAGGTGTGAAGTGGTACCTAGAGTTGTTTTAATTTGCATTTCTCTAAAAAATATTTAGAGCTTTTTCACATGACTCTAGATAGCTTTTGACTGAAAACTGTCTTTCATTCTTATAAATTTGACTCAGTTTTCTAATATTTGGAAAACAAGTCTTTTATCAGAGAAACTTGCTGTGCAAAATTTTTTTTAAATGTGATTCAAATTTTTAAGGAATTATGTTCTGGGGCAGATAGGTGGCACAGTTGGATAGAGCACCAGCCCTGGAGTCAGGAGGAACTGAGTTCAAATCTGTGCTCAGACCATAATGTATGACCTTGGCCAAGTTACTTAACCCCATTGCCTTGCCAAAAAAAACAAAACAAACAACAAAAAAAAAAGGAATTACATTCTTCAGTGAGCTTTTGTATTTTGTACTTTTTCCATTTGATCAATTCTGCTTTTCAAGGAGTTCTTTCCTTCAATAGATTTTTCTGCCTTTTTTTTTTTACCATTTGACTTATTCTGGATTTTGAGGTGTTATTTTCTTCAGTATTTTTCTGTGCTTCCTTTACCAAATGTTAACTTTTTTTTATGATTTTCTTGCATTACTTATTTTTTTCCCAATTTTTCCTCAACCTCTCTTAGTGATTTTTTTTTTTAGGTTTTTGCAAGGCAAATAGGGTTAAGTGGCTTGCCCAAGGTCACACAGCTAGGTAATTAAGTATCTGAGACTGGATTTTAACCCAGGTAACTCCTGACTCCAAGGCCGGTGCTTTATCTACTACACCACCTAGCCACCCCTGATTTTTTATTTCTACCATTATTTTATTATATAGTATTTTTTCAACTGATATTTTATTTTTCCTATTACATGTTATGAAAGTTTTTCAACATTCATCCACATGCATATGCATATTTTTGTTACATAATTTCCTTCCAAGCTCCCTTCCGACCCCCCCCCCCCCTTAGCAGTGAACAGTCTGGTGAATGTTGTACATACATATTTGTTTAACATGTTTGTAGATTAGTCATTTTCAGTATGAGGAATTAGGATGGAGGGAAAAGAAAAACCACAAGAGGAAAGAAAATGAATGTGGTGTTCATTCAGATTTTCTTTTGTTTTGTTTTTCTACCTAGGAATGAGGATAGCATTTTCCATAGCTGGTCTAATATGGTTGTCCTAGCTCTCTGAACTGCTGAGAGGAGTTGCAGCCATCAAAGTTGATCATCTCACAATGTTGTTAATATGCAGTGTTCTCTTGGTTCTGCTCCCTTCTCCCAGCATCAGTTTCTGTAATTCTTTCTATGCTTCTCTAGGGTCTAATCATTACAGAGCAGTGGTACTCCATAACATTCATATGCCATAACTTGTTCAGCTGTTCCCCAGTTGATGAACATCCCCTCAATTTCCAATTCTTTGCCATTATAAAAAGTTGTTATGAATATTTTGAAACATGTAGAACTTTTCCCATTTTTATAATTTCTTCTAGATATAGGCCTAGTATTGGTATTGCTAAGTCAAAGGGTATGATCAGTTTTATTCCTCTTTGGACATAGTTCTGTATTGCCCTCTGTAATGGTTGGATCTGTTCTCAACTCCACTAAACAATGCATTGATGTCCCAATCCTCCCACAACTTCTAACGTTGTTTTTCCCTTTGCATTTCTCTAATCAGTAATGACTTGGAACATTTTTTCATGATTATCTATATAGCTTTAATTTCTTCATTTGAAAATTGTCTGTTCATATCTTTTGACCATTTATCAATTGGGGAATGACTTGGAACCTTACAGATTTGATGCAATTCTCTATTTTAGAAATGAGACCTAGCTGTGAAAACTGTTTCCCAGCTTTCTGCTTTCCTTCTGATTTTGGCAGCATTGGTTTTATTAGTGCAAAAACTTTTTAATATTGTCAAAATCATTCATTTTGCAGTTTATAATCTACTCTATTTCTTTCTTAGTCATAAATTTGTCCCCTTTTCATAGATCTAATAGAAAATTTTTTGGACTATTAATTTATCTATGGTGTCACCCTTTATATCTAAATCCTATACCCATCTTGACCCTATTTTTGTATAGGGTGTGAGATGTGAATCTATGCCTAGTTTTTGCCATACTATTTTCAAATTTTCCCAAAAATTTTTATCAAATTGTGAGTTCTTATCCTAGAAGCTAATGTCTTTGGGTTTGTCAAACTGTAGATTACTTTAGTCATTTACTACTATTTCTTTTGAACCTATCCTAATCCACTGATCCATTACTCTATTTCTTAACGAGTACCAGGCAGTTTTGATAACTGCAGCTTTATAGTATTGTTTTAGTCACCTTGCTTTACATTTTTTCATCAGTTTCCTTGATATTCCTTTTTTTTTGCATTTTTATTTCCTTTATTTTTTCCTCTAACATGTTAATTTCAAAATTAGGATTCCCCCTTGTTTTCTCTAAAGAGAAGGCCTTGGTCTCAAATTCTTTTATCTTATTCTTCTGTAAAGTCATTCTATTTCCATTGGCTGTTTTCTTTTTCACCCTCAAGCCCATCTCTGGTTTTTCAACCCTTTCCCTTGTTTTGGAGTTTTGCTTTACTTATTCTATGTTCCTTCATCCTTTTATTTAGCTTTCTAAGTCTCCCTCCCCTCAGTTAAGTAGTCAGGCAAAATACTCCCCCTCTCTATCTGCTCCTTTCTTCAGTAGTATTTTTTACGATTTATCTATTTTTATATTACAATAATCTTGGTTTTTTTTTAAAGGTTTTTGCAAGGCAATGGGGTTAAGTGTCTTGCCCAGGGCCACACAGCTAGGTAATTATTAAGTGTCTGAGGCCAGAATTGAACTCAGGTCCTCCTGACTCCAGGGCCAGTGCTCTATCCACTGTACCACCTAGCCGCACCTACAATAATCTTGTTAAAGTAAACATAATTCCCCTCCCTCCAAAATGATAGAGAAACCTCAAGAAAAAAATAAAATGAGAGGAAAAAATTTACTTCATTCTGTGTTCAGATACTATCAGCTGTCTCTAGGATGGTTGCATTCTTTATCATAAGTTCATCAGAGATATATATCTTTTCCCACAGTTGCTATTGCTAACTGTATTTCCCTCCATTCTATTCCTCTCCCATTTCAGTTTATCAAATTTATTGGCATTCAGTTAGGCAAAATAGTTCCAAATTATCTCTTTAATTTCCTCCAGTAGGGAAGAAAAGCTCTTGAAAGAACTGGAAGAATACTACTGCATTTTTCATTTCTTCTAGATTTACAAATATTTACATATATTGTACTTGTAGAAAAATCTATTTTTTCTTTTGAGTCTTTGCTTACATGTTATGCAGTTAGAATTGCAGTAATTTTTGATGCTTGTAGTTTTATTAAACTTCCTCCCCTCTCCAGCTTAATGCATTAATTGGGACTATGTACTTGTGCCAGGTTATGCACTTTTGTGGTAGTTGTTCCTGCTCATCTTTCCCTGAGTTTATGGGCTAACCTATTCCTCCCATAGTTTATTTAAGGTTATTTAAGGTTCAAAGACTACATCTTCAAAGCTCTTTCTGGTATCTCAGCACAGTCTCTGGACCTGGGATGTCCTGGTGTGAACTCTGCAGCTCCATACTGGTTGGTACTGTGCTAGTTGCTCTTCACTGCCATTCCCTGAGGCTTCCCTAGGGCTTTTTTTTTTTAGATTTTTTCAAGGCAATGGGGTTAAGTGGCTTGCCCAAGGCCACATGGCTAGGTAATTATTAAGTGTCTGAGACCAGATTTGAACTCAGGTACTCCTGACTCCAGGGCCTGTGCTCTATCCACTGGTCCACCTAGCTGCGCCCCCCCAGGGCTTTTTCAAGAGAACCCTTTACTCTTGGCATCTTCAGTCATAAGGCCTTGAGATCATGAAAAGTTGGACACATTTGGAACAACAAGCAACAACAACAACAAACATTTTCATCATTACAGTCCTGGGGATAATAAAAGGTTCCTTATACATGGAACACAGCCCTCACAGAGTTGTTGAAAAGATTGTTGTGAGGATCAAATGAGATATTTGTTAAGTATTTAGTATGTTTTATACATAACAGGAGCTTAATAAATGCTTGCTCCTTTCTCCTTCCCCTCTCCTTTCATAGAAACATCCCATATAACAGCATTTTTTAAGATAAAAACGAGGATATCTTATTGTCTGATCTTGTTACTTAAGACTTCTTTTTAAGGATATGATTTCTCTCTCATCACACCCAATTTGGATCAAGGTACAACATGGAAACAAAGTAAAGACTGACAAGAGTGCTTTCCGTGGGGGGAGGGAAACAAGATTGATGGGAAAATTGTAAAATTCAAATAATATCTTTAGAAATAAATTTAAAAAAAAGATGAGGGGATGGCTAGGTGGTGTAGTGGATAAAGCACCGGCCTTGGAGTCAGGAGTACCTGGGCAAGCCACTTAACCCCATGTGTCTTGCAAAAAAAAAACCTAAAAAAAAAGATAAAGAGGAAATAAATTAATACATTGAAAAAGGCTAAAGGTATGTGCCATGTGAAATATTTGTAGACCTCCACCCTTGCAAAGGGGAGTATCTTCCCAGATCTCTTCAGCTATTATTTTTCTTTATAATTTTCCAATATTCACTTGATTTTTTTTTCCTGTGTGGTTTGTATACATTATTGAGGATGTTTTCTTGTTTTTAAGTACTGTACTCTGCACCAGTACATGTGGTTCTTTCCATGCTTCTATTTACTACATTCATTTCTTACAGCACAGAAATATTCCATCTCATTCATGAACTACAGTTTTTCTCCAATTGATAAAAATCTATTTTGTTTCTAGGTCTTTGCCATTACAAAAAGTGCTTCTGTAAATATTCTGTTGTACATGGGGCCTTTCTTCTTATCAGTGATCTCTCTGGAGTATAAACTTAGTAATGGAATCCTTGATTAAAAGAATATGAATATTTTAGTCACATCAGTTGCATATTTCCAGATTGCTTCCTCAAATGGTTGTATCAATTTGCCACAGCCAAGAAACATGTTTTTTATCACTCCACAACCTCTCCAACATTGATTTTTGTCATGTTTACCACATTAAAAAATGGATGCAAAGATGACAGGGTTAAGGTAAAACCTCAAGGTTGTTTCTATTTGCATTTCTCTTATCAGTAAAGATTTGGAGCATTATTTCATGTGGTTTTTTAATACTTTGCTGTCCTTTTAAGAATTGTTCATATTTTTGACCACTTACCTATTGGGAAGTGGCTATTGATTTTATACATACATACACATATATTCTTTTTATATGAGTGCTTGTATGTGAAGTTATGTGTTTGGATCTGTTAATTGTTAATATATCTTGGATGCCAAACCAATTGTTTCAGAGAAATTCGATACAAAGATTTTTCTCCTTCAATAACTTTCCTTGTTTTCAGTACATTCATTTTGTCTGTATAAAAGCTTTTCAGATTCATGTAACTGAATTTACCTATTTTAACTTCTGTAATTGCTCCTATCTCTTTAGGTTAAGAATATATTCTGCCCATAGCTGTGAGTATATGAGCTACTTTATTTTTTTTTTAATAGCACTATCATCAATAATTAAGGTCACATCCACTTTAAATGTATTATGGAATATAATATCCAATTTGTCCAGTAGTTGTTTTTTTTTAAATCAGGGAGTTCTTTCTAAAGTTGAGTTAATTTGTTTGGTTTTCCGTTTTGGGCTGTTCCATTGATCTACTTCCATCTTTTAACCAATACCAAATAGTTTTGATAACTGCTGCTTTATAAAATAGTTGAGTTCTAAAAGTGCTATCCTTCTTCTAATCCTTCCTTTGAACATTTCCCTTGATAATCCAGATATTTTTTCAAATAAGTTATTGTTTTTTAAGTTCACTTTGATAATTTGATCAGTATAGCATTAAAAGCATAAATTAACTTTGGTAGTATTGTCACTTTAATATTGGCATGGTCCAGACATGGGCATGAAATAATCTTTCAGTTTAGATGTCCTTTATTTCTTCAAGGAACATTTTATATGAACATCTGTACAGGTTTTTTGTGTACTTTGGTAGGCTGATGACCAGATACTTTCTTCATTTTGTAGGCATTTAGAATGGGACTTCCCTATTATTTCTTGGATTGTTATATATGATATGCAGTCAACTTTTGAGGGGTCGTATTGTACCAATTTTGCTGAAACTATTGTCTCATTATCTTTGATTCTCTAGGATGTTTCAAGCAAACCTAATAGTATAGCCATATATATAAATGTAGATATAATTATCATTAGAAAATAAGGATAGTTTTATCTTTTCCCTCATTTTTATGCCATTGCCAGCATTTCCATAACTATATAAAATGACATCCTTTATTCTTGTATTTATTGGGAAAGGTGCTACTATATCCTCATTGCACAAGATGCTTACTTTTTTTTTTAGGTTTTTTGCAAGGCAAATGGGATTAAGTGGCTTGCCCAAGGCCACACAGCTAGGTAATTATTGTCTGAGACCGGATTTGAACCCAGGTACTCCTGACTCCAAGGCCGGTGCTTTATCCACTACGCCACCTAGCCACCCTGGATACTTTTTATAATAAAAAATATATTTTGTTGAGCATGAGTATTATACTTTTGTCATCTTATAAGCTTGTAGATTTAGATGTTTTGTCTGCTTCTTATGAGATAAGCATGTACTTTTGGATGTTCTTGTTTTTAATGATTATATTATTTTCCTAATGTTAAACCAAGTTTTCATCCTTATAAACCCAATTAGATCATAATTAATGACTCATCTCATTGGAGATCCATAAGTAAAATATCAGTGACTACTTATCTACTATGTTGAATTGATTTTTTTTTGGTTAGATTAACTGGCCATTGAGATCCTTTCCAACTCTGAAATTCTTTCATTCTATATCAAGTTGTAGAATAGACATCCAAATACCATTTCCATATGCCATCTTCTTAACTATTCACTTCTCATCTGTCTTTCTGTGCTTAAGTTCTCTAGCAAAAATATTTAAAATGCTGTTTATATTTCTAAGATCATCTTATTCAGATCTCTCGAAAAGCTTTCTAGTTTTGCTTTCTTTTATTTCTTCCTCATGTGAAACTGAGGTGATCAATACTAGGAATTCAAAATCGGCATAGCTAACAATATATATTGATATAGTCTTGGAATATTTTTCCCATTCTAAGTATGCACCTGGGAAAACAGGCTATCGGGGAGTCAGAAACTATTCTTATATTTCCTTCTGACCTAATACTGCATGACTTGTCTTATGACACTTTTGAACCCTCATCATTCCTAGGGAATAGAAGTGGTACTTCCAGATTATCAGCCTGGGAATCAAGAGATTCATGTTCTGGTCCCAGCTTTGCTAATTAGCAGTGCAGAACCACTATAAGACCTTTCCTAATCCTCCAAATTATGACTCTTTTCCTCTTGAAATTACTTGACTGCTTATTTTAATCAACCCACAGAATGCAAATTCCTTGAAGGTAGGGACTCTCTTCTGAATTTCTAGTGCCTAATTTGGGAACTTCTACAGTCTAGGAAGTTTAACTAAACCTCTCTGATCTCTAGAATTGCTTCTAACTCTGAAGTTCTATTCTTTATGGGGTGGCTCAAAGCTATGGAGTTTCAGGGGATGCCTCTTCCCTTCCTTGTCTTTTTTCTTTACCATATACTTTTATCTGAACTGGTCTTAGGGCAGTGTAAAGGTAAAAGCTCCTTCCCCTTCCCCCCCCAAACTGGAACCAATTTTATTAAATCTGGGGGGGAAGGGGGGAGGCAAGGGATTATAGAAAGCCTTCAGTAACATATAGGTTGGAAACGGAAGGCAAGAAGGAGCCAACAGCTCTGACAATTTAAATAAAAAAAAGTATAAAGGCAGAAAATACAAGTGTTGGGTTTTTTTAATTACATAATTCACATGTAAGCAATACACCAGCCTACTCCTTCTCTCAGTATTAGGTCCTTTTTTGTAGAGTAACCTTCAAATACCTTGTAATACTGTATTATACACTATTTAGAATGACTTTTTTTTACAAACCAAATGTATACAGTTCTGAGGACTCACTTTATTACTTGGGGGTATGTCTTCAATGTATTTAGACTATTAATCACTTTTGCCACTCCAATTTTTAATTCCTGAATCAATCACACACAAAAAATATTGATAGTTTAAAAGTTTTAAAAAATAAAGCTACACCCATCAATTGTTTTATATATTTTTGACAAAAATAAAAACACAAGTCCATTCAGTAGCATTTGCAGTAGGTGATGGAGAGCCCTGATTCACATCTGTCTGAAAGCTGACAAAGATCAGGATAGAAATTCCAAATCAGAGCAATTGTGGTCAGGTGGGGTAATGATTTTTGATTTTGATTTGTGCTGGAAGCTAGGGATGAATTCTCCTCAGTACATAATGGCACAGCCAGAAAATACAATATTATCAATTAAGATCTAACAGCTACAAACATCAGTTTATAGAGGAATTTAAAGTAGTTTCTGAATATCACAGGTATAAGAAAGATAACTGGAAGAGAACTTCCGGGTCATAAAACCTGCCATTGCCAGTGATAGCCTGACATCAGCAAGCTCTTGGCTAACTCTCTAGAAGGGCTAGTTGCAGCATTGGTCATCTCTTGCTAGAAGCCTAGGGTAACATTTCTCCTGGATGCCATAATTTCCCTCTTAGCTGTGTTACTGAGGCAATATAACCTGTCAGAATCTTTATGAGATAATCTTTCAGATCACAACCAGACAGAAAATAGCACGGAACATAATCTTTATATCTGGGTACAATGTGGCTCACATACCATCAATAGAGCCTAGTACAATACCAGTGTTTCATAATTAGGTTAGGATCTCAGGGTCAGAATATCTTTCATGCTTATCATGAGGTAGCAAGGTAGCTCTTTCTTACTTTGATAACTGGAGGAGTCAACAATGAAGCTTTGAACAGTTTGAAGATATTGTCAATAGTGAGGACAGGCAATATCATCATCCATGGCAAGCTTTAAAGTGTGGTCAACTTCTAAAACACAGAGGTGGTGTTGCAGCACCTGAAAAGGTGGGTAGAGGCTAATGTGCTCTGCTCTGGCTGGTGCTCAGTTTCACTCCTATCCTTACTGAGCCTCGAGTTCAAATCTAGGCTCAAGACTACCCACTAGGTGCGTGACCCCAAGTAAATCACTAAACCTGTTTGCCTTAATCCACTGGAAAAAGAAAAGACCCAAACTATGTAGTTGTCCTTGATAACTACTTTTTTTTTTTAGTTTTGGCTAGGCAACGGGGTTAAGTGGCTTGCCCAAGGCCACACAGCTAAGTAATTATTAAGTGTCTGAGGCCAATCTGAATTCAGTTACTCCTGACTAGAGGGCCAGTGCTCTATCCATTGCGCCACCTAGCCACTTATGCTTCTTGAGGCTGACAAGAGGCATACTTTCTGACCTCTTCTATTTATTCTGAGGATTCTCCAATTTTTAAATGCAGATTAGGAATGTCTATATTATTTTTCTCTGGGTAAAGAATCAGAGAGAAGTAGTAATGGAAAAAGGTTGGTTCTAGAAGTTCATTTTATCACTGAAAAAAATATAACCAGAAACCTCAATTCCTTTCCTATTTTAAACTATTTGAGGTCTATTGTGACTGGCTAAAGAAATACAAGAATATAAAATTCACTCAGATCTAATACTGGGCCAAAAATGAATTTAAATAATGGTATTATAAAATCCCCAAACAGCAGATTATAGCTGAAGACAAAGCTTTCATGAAAGCTGCTTCTATCTTCAGCAAAACCTACTTAAACCTCCACAAATTGTTCTTCAGCTTAAAATGTTCAATTGATCTCATTTTTTTCTCTTCTGTATTTTTTGATGTGCAAATGGCACGACTGGAATACTACACCCTAGTGCAATAATATATTCCAGTCTTTTCTTCAGATTTTAAGTTCCTGAAGAGTGGAACCAGTGTCTTAGTATTCTTCGTGCCTCAGCCAGGGTATTGCACACAGTAAAAATCAATCTTAACACACCATACCATCACCCATAAAAATTATACCTTTTTGCTCTTCCTTTTAAATTCAGACCATTTGTCCCCTAATACACACAAGACTTCCTAGTCAATACAGACTCCATAATCTAATCACTTTGATCCTGAATCACACTCTCTTGGTTTACTTCTGGGATGCAGACCTGAGAAAAAGACAGTGAAGGCAGCAGTATGGTATGAGGTGGGAAAGTAAGTTTTCAGATTAGTGAATCTCAAAATACTACCCATGACACCTACAATGTTACATTACAAAATCATTTTCCTGGATCCTAGTTTATCTGTAATAAGAAGGGGACATAATAATCTCCAACAAAGGTCCCTTCTAGGTCTAAATATTGCCACATACCATGCTCACTGTTATTGAACAGCCTACCTTAACTTCCTTTGCCCTTTCTCTAGATCTCTATTAGTACCATTTACAAATTTGAAATCCATCAAGCTCCAATTTAAACTTTCCCATAATTTCAAATCACTTTTCTTATAACTTCTAATCTAGGATCTGATATTCTCTAACTAAAATGTGAAACTTGAGGATTGGGGCTGTCAGATTTGTATTTCATGTGACAACAATTTAAGTACTTTGAATATCTCCATGTTCCCCAGTGTTGCTACATTACAGAATCAGTTGAACTGCAAGGGTGTATTTTAGCAAGACACTTTCAATCAGAATGCTAAGAGCACTTTTATGTTCTTTATGTTTTATACAAGGATTTGAAACATGGCCCCTCATCTGTCAATATTTACACAATAATCACCAGAACATAGTCAACATTAATTCTTAAAACAGATGATTTTTAAAAATAGGTTTAGGGCTTCCAAAGCTTAAAGGCAAAAAAGAGAAGAGCTGATAATGACAAGATGTCAAACAAATGCAAGAAATAGTAAACAAAGTTTAATATGGTCTCATGCGCCCTGAGGTAGGTGGCACCCTATTTGGAGGAGTGATTGCTCTATCCAAATAATCTCCTATTTGGAACTTCTGAGACTGTAGGGTCATGGAGTCATCAGTCCCCTTTCTGCCAGACATAGTACTCCCAATCTCTTTCACTCTGTAGAATGGGAAACAAATTAAAGTGTCAATTATTTACACTTAATTACTTTTAGAATATGTAGAAAAATTAAGAATTTGCTATTAGACAAAGTTGCCTCTTATATATCTTTAAAATACCCCAAAGCTGAATAGGTCATCTTGTTTCTGTGCTGTAAGTCTTTTCACCCCAACTATATTGATATTTAAACATAATAACTTAATAACTAAATTTATAAAAGTTACCTACCGATAACCAGGTCTTTTAAGATCCGTAAAAACAATAGCGAAATTGAAGTGTGTACCCTTCTTTCGAGCTTCTGGGTAAACCTCTTTTACTAAACTAGTCAATTCTTTCAAGGTTGCATCCATCCTAAGTGAAGAAAATTTCAATTTACTTGAATAATAAAATACTAAAATTCCTTTATTTTAAATTAGCAAATGGATTAATACTAAAAAGTTTTTATCTGTTCTTGCTTTGTAATAGCTTGTCTTCAACAGCTTTGGTTAGGGTCTTAAATACAAGTAGAGTCAGAAAGCTACTGGAAAAACCATTAACAAATTTATCCTAGATTCAAGTACTGGCATTATTACTTATTCATTATATGACTGTGGACAATTATTTCATTTAGTCTCTAAAATCCCTTCCAGCTCTAAATTTATGATCCTATCAAATCCAAGCTTCCTTTTTTAAGGTTTTTTGCAAGGCAAATGAGATTAAGTGGCTTGCCCAGGGCCACACAGCTAAGTAATTATTAAGTATCTGAAGCCAGATTTGAACTTGGGTACTCCTGACTCCAGGGCCAGCACTCTATCCACTGCACCACCTAGCTGCCCCATCCAAGCTCCCTTTTAAAAATTTTCCTGTTATTTTGAATTTTTATTAAAAGATTAACTTTGAGCATTTCTATATGCCAAAAACAGGAATTGCACCTGAAATAGTATCTCAGCTTTTTAAAGAAGTATGAAAATAAATTCAACACATTAGTCTCCCTCTTTATTTCTTTCAATCTCTTCCTTGTTCTATATGCGCTTTAAAAAAGAACTTTAATAGTCCTCTAATTTTTCTTTTGGCTATCATTTACTGCTACTCCTGCCTTAGTTTAGTTAAGCAAAAAAAAATCTCTGATACTACACCTCAAATTCATCACCTCTCTCAGAAAGTGAATAGATGATTTCATCATCAGTCTTCCAGAGTCAATCTCCTCAAAGTGCTCATTTTTAAAGATTAGGAAACAAATCCAGAAAATAAAATGAACAGCACAAAAATCACATAGATCACAAGCCAAAAAAATTAACGTTTTAACCCAAATCTTCTGACTTTCACATTCAACATACTTTCCATTCTACCACATACTTCTACACATACTTCTACATGGTCTATTTCCTAACCTGTAGATTAGGGTTAATGACCAGATAATCCAAGGCTCCTAATATCTCTAAATTTTATGATCTTCCACAAAATTAGTTCTCATCTGATAAATCTCTAGATTTATGGCAAGTTTCATCTCCATGTGACAGAGAGAAAACAGGTTCATATAGAACCATAACAGAGCCTAAGTGATAAGAATAAAATTCAAACTCAGGTCTTGTCTCCCAAGTGCAGCACTTTAGAATAACCTTTAAGTATTAACTTTTTTTAAAGGATTTTTTGCAAGGCAAATGGGGTTAAGTGGCTTGCCCAAGGCCACACAGCTAGGTAATTATTAAGTGTCTGAGACTGGATTTGAACCCAGGTAACTCCTGACTCCAGGGCCAGTGCTTTATCCACTACGCCACCTAGCCGCCCAAGTCTCATTTCTTACAGCAAAATGATAACCTATTATTTATAAATATAAAATTTGTGTAGCCATTCCCTAATCAACTGGCATCCATTTAATTCCTCATGTTTTGGCTGACACAACAAGTACTGTTATGAATATTTTCACCTATTCAGGAACTATATATATGATCTCCTAGGGAGGTAAAGGAATCACTCTTTTTGCATTGTTTTCTTTTTCATTCTATTATTGTGGCTGCCCTCCCACAATCCTGCCAACACTTGGAAATAACCTTGGAGGGGAAAGAGAGAAATTTGAATCAAGGAAGACTACTCAGAAATAATTCAGAGTGGGCTGTCATAAAAACTTATAACTGCCTAAGGGCATAGGTACATGTTGGAGAGGTGAGAGAGCCCCCAAGCTACTTTTATCTAGAACAGTGAACAGCAAACTAAACTCACATTATTATACATCCTTTTATTAGCTTCTTTCTTTTTTTTTTAAACATACCGTTCTCTAGCTTAGGGTTGGATAGGCTCATTGCTACAGCCACAAGGGTGATGAATTTTTGAGGCAACAAGTTTAGAGAAAAAAATTCAAATTACAAAAAGTTTATGAAGTTTGTAGTAGGTAGAGGACATAGAGAAAATAAATTTACTAATACTTCAAGGATATGCAATGTTAGTTCATAAAGTAATCACCAGGAACAGCTAGATGGCCCTGTGGATAGAGCATGGCTCTGGACTCAGGAGGACCTGGATTCAAATCCAGCTTCAAGTCACTTAATTGTCTAGCTGTGTGACCTTGGACAAGTCACATATTCCCATTGGCTTAAATAAAATTAAAAAATAATCACCATCAAACTTCACAATTGCATAGAGATAAAATTTACAGAGACTACAAAGTTAAACTCAACTCAACAAATAATAAATGTGTCCTATTCAAAACACAAAATAAAGGACATTAACCTTTTTTCCAGTTAGGTTCTCATCGAAAAGAAACTATTTGTGCACCACAGAAGTGGTGGAAATTTTGGAATCAGAGAACCCTAGTTACACCTGTATGAGCTCTGGTGAGTCAAAATAAGAACATTAAAATCTATGCCCATCTGAATTTTTTTTGGCAAGGCAATGGGGTTAAGTGGCTTGCCCAAGGCCACACAGCTAGGTAATTATTAAGTGTCTGTGGCCAGATTTCAACTCAGGTTCTTCCTGACTCCAGGGCCAGTGCTCTATCCACTGGGCAACCTAGCTGACCCCCATCTGAATTCTTGATGTTCATCTTTTCTTTAAAATCTTATTACAGGGGGCAGCTAGGTGGCGTAGTGGATAAAGCACCGGCCCTGGAATCAGGAGTACCTGGGTTCAAATCCGGTCTCAGACACTTAATAATTACCTAGCTGTGTGGCCTTGGACAAGCCATTTAAGCCCTGTTTGACTTGCAAAAACCTTAAAAAAAAAACCACACACAAAAAACTTATGGGGGGGGGCAGAGCCAAGATGGTGACAAGAGAGGATGTCTCTTAGGTTCTATCTCTTAAAACTTAGAAGCTAAGGACTCTAAGAGGGACCCAGTGAAGCAGTTCTCCAACTCAAGGTAACCTGGAAAAGAGTGGAAAGGTTCTGCTCCCCAGGGTTGGAGGGGTGGCCTGCCAGAGCTAAGGAACTTCAGCCTCCAGGAGGCAGCCCCAGGGTACTGGGAGCCTCGGCTCACAGAAGGGGAGGAGTTTCCTGACCTACACCTCGGGGAGCAACAGGCACAACTTGGGGGATCAGCAGAGGGGATATCTGCCAGAGTGAGTGAAGCTCAGCCCTCAGGGCACACAGCTTAGCAGCATGGCCAGGGCACCTGAGATCCAGGAACCAGAAGCAGGCAGAGTAGGTAAGCAGGACCCCCCAGGGCATGAGCTCTGAACCTAGGTAGGGGAGTGAAGAGAGGCTGCCGAGCTCTGTCCTCTGCCTCTGGAATAGGACACTGGGGTTCTGACCACATTCAGATCCTGATCGCAGTCTAGGCCAACCCCCACCTCAGACCTGTGGCAGAGGGGGGAGCTTATGATCATTCACAGACCAGGAGGGAAGACAGCGCCTCACACGCTGAGATGCTTGTGGGGGTGTCCCAAAAGCTCAGGAAGCACCCCAAAACCAGGCTCAGGCTGGGAAAATGAGTAAGCAGAGAAAAAGAGGAACACCATTGAGAAATACTTTGCCTGTGATCCCAAGAAGGATCAAAACACTCCATCTGAAGATGAGGAAACACAAGCTCCTGCATCTAAAGACTCCAAGAAAAACAGAAATTGGGCTCAGGCTATGACAGAGCTCAAAAAGACTTGGAAAATCAAGTGAGGGAGATAGAGGAAAAATTTGGGAAAAGAAATGAGAAAGATGCAGGAAAAACATGAAAATGAAGTCAGCAGCTTAGTCAAGGAGATCCAAAAAAATGCTTAAGAAAATAGCATACTAAAAACCAGCTTGGGTCAAATGGATAAAACAGTTCAAAAAGTTATTGAAGAGAAGAATGCTTTAAAAAGCAGAACTGGCCAAATAGAAAGAGATAAAAAAGCTCTGTGAAGAAAACAAATCCTTCAGACAAAGAATAGAACTGATTTTATGGGAAATTGGGACTGAATACTTTAAAACCAAAAGAATGAAAAATTAGAAGAAAATGTGAAACACATCTTTAAAAAAAGTGATATGGAAAACAGATTTAGAAAAGACAATTTAAAAATTATTGGAATACCTGAAAGTCATGACCAGGGAAAGAACCATGACATCATTTTCAAAGAATTACTACAGGAAAATTGCCCTGATATCCTAGAAGCAGAGGGCAAAATAGAAATGTAGAGAATCCACTGATCTCCCCAAGAAAGAGATGAAAAAAAAAAAACAACCCCAGGAATATTATAGCCAAGTTCCAGAACTCCCAAGTCAGAGAAAATATTAGCAGCCAGAAGGACACAATTCAAATATCTTGGAGCTGCAGTCAGGAACACACAGGACTTAGCAGCAACTACATTAAAAGCTTGTAGGGCTTGGAATATAATATACTGGAAGGCAAAAGAGCTTAGAATGCAGCCAAGAATCAACTACCCAACAAAACTGAATGTCCTCTTCCAGGGGAAAAGATGGACTTTCATTGAACCAGGGTAATTTCAAATGTTCCTGTTGGAATGGCCAGAGCTGAACAGAAGGTTTGATCTTCAGATACAGGACTCAGGTGAAGCATAGAGAGTGGAGAAGGGGAAAATATGAGGGACTTAATGATGATGAACTGCATGTATTCCTATATAGAAAAATGACACTGATAATACTCATATGAACCTTCTCAGTTAATAGAACAGGTAGGAGATTTTATAGATGAAGCATAGGAGAAAGCTGAATTTGAAGATATATTGTGGTATAAAAATGGAGTCAATAGATAAAAGGGAAATGTAATGGGAGAAAGAAAAAGGAGAGGGGAAATAGGCCAAGATATTTTAAGTAATAAGATTTTTCTTTATTACAATGAGCTATTGCAATGATATAGAAGGGGGAAGGTGAGGGGTAATAAGGGAAACTTTGCTCTCATCAGAGGTGACTAGGAGAGGAAAGAGCATATATACTCAATGGGGTATAGGCATCTGGAATAAGGAGAGAAGGGGGACAGGGGGAAGGGCGGAGGATGTGAGTGATGGAGGAGAGGATGGACCATGGGGAGAGAGTGGTCAGATATAACACATTTTCTTTTTTACTTCTTGCAAGGGGCTGGGATTGGATGGCCTGTCCAGGACCATAGGGCCGGCTGGATGCTGGGTAAGGGATGCTATGTAGGTTTGGGGCCTCTTGGCCCCAGGGCTGGGCATCTGTCTGCTGCGCCACTCAGCTACCCTACTGCAGAGACAGAGTGAAAGGAGAGAGAGAGAGAGAAAATATAGTATATGGTAGTGGAGAAGTACAAATGGAGGGAGTTGCAATCAGCAAAGGCAACGGTGGAAAAATATGGAAGTAACTTTTGTGATGGACTTATAAAGAATGTGATCCATCTGTGACAGAATTGGTGGTGTTGGAACACAGACTGAAGCACATTTATTATTATTTGGGGGGGGCAAATGGGGCTAGGTGGCCTCCCTGGGGCTGCATAGCAGGGATATCGTTGGGTGTCTGAGGCTGGATTTGGACCTGGGTGCTCCTGGCTCAAGGGCCAGTGCTCTGTCCGCCAGCTGGCTGCCCCTACTATTATTACTATTTTATTTGGAGTCTTTTTTTCTTTTTTTTGGTTTTTTCAGGGCAATGGGGTTGGGGTGGCTTGCCTGTCACACGGCTGGGTGATTGTTGGGTATATGGGGCTGTATTTGGGCTCGGGTGCTCCTGGCTCCAGGGCTGGTGCTCTGTCCACATCTACAATTATTACTATTATTTATTTTTTAATTTTAATTTTCTTCCTCTCCCCTTTACTTTATCGCTCAAACGAGTCTGGATAAAGCACCAGCCCTGGAGTCAGGAGTACCTGGGTTCAAATCCAGTCTCAGACACCTAATAATTACCTAGCTGTGTGACCTTGGGCAAGCCACTGACCTTTCCAGGCACCAACATCCTATCTTTCTATCCTTACAGGGCTATAACAAAGAAAGGGCATAAATAAATGAGATGCTATGGGGAAAAAAAAACTTATATTGCATTCACATAAGATAATTTCAGTTATTCCTGTATCTATTGATATCCAGTTTCCTTAGTCTATCCCAACAAATAAACAAGAACATTTTTCAAAGTCTGATCACAAAGCTTAAATCTTCAAAGTCAAAGGCAAGTGAGATATAGTCAACCCATCCCCCCCAGACTACCCCAGCATTTCAACAGAGATACCAAGAGTCCATGGAAACGGGGATGTTTTCCTGCTACAAGAACTCACTCAGGAAAGCCAAGATCTGCTAAGCTAAGGGATGGACTGTGCTGGGGCGACTGAGGCCTGAAGGATACATTTGGGGGTTCAGAAGACCCGGATTCAATTCTGACTTATCCCTCGTTTGGTAAAATGGCAATTTTCATAATAGAACGGGGGTAGGGGCGGCTAGGGAGTGCAGGGGGGATAGAGCACCGGCCCTGGAGGCAGGAGGGCCTGAGTTCAAGTCCGGCCTCAGGCCCTTAATACCGGCCTGGCTGTGTGGGCTTGGGCAAGCCTCCTAACCCCACTGCCTGTTACCCGGGGGGACCCGCCCGATGAGGCCCAGGGGGTCCTGGCCGGGGGCCGCCACTCACCACGTGTAAATCTGCAGCTCGCTGGAAGGCACGTTTCCTCAGGAGAACTCCTGGACTCAGTAGTGGCGGCCGTTGTTGGTGGTGAAGACCCACAGCAGCAGCGGGCACGTCTGCGTGCGGGGGCGGACACGCGGGACGCGGCTGAGCGCGGGGGGGGCTGCGGGCCGCCCCCCGCGGGCCCCCGGCCGCCCCGCCCCGCCCCCACCGCCCCGGCGCGGCCGCCCGCCCCTCCCCCACCCGCCCGCGAGGCCCCGCCTCCGGCGCCGCCGGAACCCCGGCGGCCCCGGGCCCTCACCTTCTCCCGGTCGATGGGCTTCTCCGGTTCCTTCTTAATTTCCTCCTGGGTGACGAGGGACTCCACTGCCATCTTCCTTCTGCGGCCTCCTAGACGCTCACTGTGACCTCCGACCCCGGCCGCGAGCATGAATGAACGAAGTCTCTCGCGAGGAGAATCTCGACAGACTTATAGGGAGGGAAGAGGCGGAGCAAGGCGAGGCGGCCTCCGGCGCAGGCGCCCGATATGACCAGGCCCTTCCTACGGCGCCTGCGCACTCGGGGCCCCGAGTCAGGGGGCGGGGTCAGCGCGGAGGGCGGGGCCCGCTTACGCTTCGGGCCCCGCCTCGCTCCCTTCCCGCCTCCGAGTTCTCGCACCTCCTTCCGGAAAGATCCGGTTTCCCCCTCGCTGAGCGGAAAAACCCCTTCCCCGGAATGCGCAAGACTCTCCTGGAGGTGTGACTTCCTGAACCGAGTTTATAACGAAGCTGCCTAATAAATGGAAGAACTCCCCGACCGCCCAGCTCCTTCCTCCGAAAAACCCATTGTCCTTTTCCCGAAGCTTCTCCCCCTTTCGGGACGAAAAGGAGCCAAAGGTCGAATCTGGGCTTCTTTGACCTCCTTCCGACCCGGCTTTGTTAACTTCAGGCGATTCTGAAATCACTCAGGCGAGGGTAGGTAGGCCAGCAGGCCTAAATCTGCTTACTAGAAAAACGTAGCCAAAATTGTTTAATCCACTGACCCCCCTATATACGGAGCACTACACTGTGCCAAGTAAAAAGACAATCCCTGCCCTCCAGGGCCTGACAGTCCAATGGAGACAACATGCAGAACAGATGGCACCGGCTATTCATAGGCTATATCGAAAATGACTATCAGAGGGAACAAGGCACTAGAAACAAGAGGGATAGAGAAAAGCTTCTTGTAAAAGAGAGTGTCAAGGAAGAGAGGGTGAGGGATTGAGAGAGGCTTCCTATAAAAATATCAAGGAAGAGAGGATGAGGGATTGAGAAAGGCTTCCTATAAAAGAGAGTATCAAGGAAGAGAGGGTGAGGGATCGAGAAAGGCTTCCTGTAAAAGAGAGTATCAAGGAAGAGAGGATGAGGGATTGAGAAAGGATTCCTATAAAAATATCAAGGAAGAGAGGATGAGGGATTGAGAAAGGCTTCCTATAAAAGAGAATATCAAGGAAGAGAGGGTGAGGGATTGAGAGAGGCTTCCTATAAAAATATCAAGGAAGAGAGGATGAGGGATCGAGAAAGGCTTCCTATAAAAGAGAGTATCAAGGAAGAGAGGGTGAGGGATCGAGAAAGGCTTCCTATAAAAGAGAGTATCAAGGAAGAGAGGGTGAGGGATCGAGAAAGGCTTCCTATAAAAGAGTATCAAGGAAGAAACGGTGAGGGATCAAGAAAGGCTTCCTATAAAAGAAAGTATCAGGGAAGGGAGGGTGAAGGATTGAGAGAGGCTTCCTATAAAAGAGTATCAAGGAAGAGACAATGAGGGATTGAGAAAGGCTTCCTACAAAAGAGTATCAAGGAAGAGAGGATGAGGGATTGAGAAAGGCTTCCTATAAAAGAGTATCAAGGAAGAGGATGAGGGATTGAGAAAGGTTTCCTATAAAAATATCAAGGAAGAGAGGGTGAGGAATTGAGAATAAAAGAGAGTGTCAAGGAAGAGAGGGTGAGGGATTGAGAGAGGCTTCCTGTAAAAGAGTATCAAGGAAGAGACAATGAGGGATTGAGAAAGGCTTCCTACAAAAGAGTAACAAAGAAGAGAGGATGAGGGATTGAGAAAGGCTTCCTATAAAAATATCAAGGAAGAGAGGATGAGGGATTGAGAGAGGCTTCCTATAAAAGTGTCAAGGAAGAGAGGATGATCAACAATGTCAAAGGCTAGAGAAAAGATGGGGGAAGAATGAGGATTGAGAAAAAGCCATATGATTTATTCAGAAGCTGGATAATAAATGGATAAGAAGAGAGCAAGAGGAGAGAAAGTAGAAGCACCTGTTATAGGTGGCTATTTTGAGGAGTTTAGATTAAAAAGGGCAGAAGAGATGGATAAGCAGGGATAGAAAGATTAAATGGCAATTTTTTTTCAGGATGAAAAAAAGCTGTTTGTAGGCAGTAAAGGTTTGAACCAATACAGAAATTGAAAATAAATAATAGAGTGAGAATGACAGGGAGAAATCCTTTGGAGGAGACAGAATGGAATGAGATTCTTGAATAAGTAAAGGGGTCAACCTTGGAAAATAGTAAATTCACTTTATCATATGAAACAGGAGTGAAGGAGGAAATAGTGGCAGAAGATACATGAGTGAAAGGTGATACAGAAGAAGGACAAATCAATTTCTTTTCCTGCAAAATTTGAGACCAAGGATTTTAGCTGAGACTGGGAAGGAAGAATTGAGGAGGGAAGGAAAGAAGAACCACTGTGGAGATTGAGATAGTAAGTTGGGAAGGCAGATATAAAAGGATTGCCTAACAGTAGTGAAGGTCCAATTGAGGTTGTATAACATGTTTGTAGTGGACTCATTCAGATTGATTTTATGATTTCCTCCACGTTCATTCAACAACCCTGAGATTTGGCAACGAGTAGTCAATGAATGGAATTTAACCTAATAGAAAAAAAAAACATTAATTACCCATCATATGGGACACTGTAATGCCTTGAAAAGAGCCAGGAACTTGGAATCTGAAGACTTGGTTTTTAATCTCACTACTAATGCTCCCTACTGATATTTATCCTTGTTTATACATATGTATTTGTTTTGTTGACTTCCATTAGATTGTTAGCTCCTCAAGGGCAGGTATTGTCTTTGGCTTCTTTTTGTTATCTTCAAATTATAGCATAAACATAATATGCTCTTAATAATTATTGATTGAGGATATTGACTAATGATTGATAGATAATTATTCATTATTGACTGATAGATAATGCATATATTAAGTAATTACTATGTGGCTTTAGGTACAAGCAAGTAAGATGATTCTTGCTTTCAACACAAATTAAAATGGAAAGAGAACAAAGGGATACTAGAAAGGAGGTAGAGAGGGTACCAGAGTTGGGGAACATGGTGACAAGAGTACCCTAAATGGGGTAGAGGTCTGTTTCTGGGTCAGATAAGGCAAAAGTTCACCTAACAATGCTAGAGAGAGTCATGTTTGGAGTCAAAGTTTCTGGTGGTCGATGATTAGGTGCAACAAGGCTAAAGGCTTACAGCAAAGTCCTATCAGAAATGGATGCAAGGGGGCAGAGTTGACTCACTCTGGGCAATCTTAATTCTTTTTCATTTAACAGAACTGAGGAAGTCTTAACTCAATATAGGTTAGAAGGATATAATATAATGGATTGGAAAAGTTATTATAATGGACACATGATTTCAAATTCCTAGGCCTTTTAAAAAAAACTCCTTCAAACTATGTCATGTATTTTTAAAATTTGTCATTCATCTGCCATCCCAGGAGGCCAGTCCTCTTTTCTGTATCTTTTATTAGTTATGTTTGTCAGGATTTTCTGAGGTCCCAAAGTAAAGGGCATTACCTCTTAGTGACTTTCACTATAGCTGTATTTGGAAAACTTTCCAAAATAAGGTTTTCAGAATAGAGAATCATACAAGACTAGCCCTTCAAACTATACTTACACTGGCAAAGACTGATTTATTTGTCTAGATTTCACTTTATTATCTACACCTGGTGATTTTGTTCCATGTAGCATTTTGTAAATTAAATTATTGAAATTGTGTGAATTTTAACTTCCCACTTCAAAGAAAGGACTGAAACAAAAATGTACTTTTTTTTTTGCAAGGCAAATGGGGTTAAGTGACTTGCCCAAGGCCACACAGCTAAGTAATTATTAAATGTCTGAGGTCAGATTTGAACTCAGGTACTCCTGACTCCAGGGCCGGTGCTGCATCCACTGTGCCATCCAGCCCCCCCAGAAATGTACTTTTTAAAAACTATGAAACAGACATTTTCTCTCCCCCCCAAAAAAATTCTCAATTAGGAGTTCTTTTTCATCCTTTTTAGTTCACACCTCCTTCTTTATATTACTCCTGTTCATGGTTCCTCCAAACATCAATCTTGAACAATAAAGGATCCTGCCTCATCTGACTTCTTAGTGATTCCCCATGGCAGATAGATAGAAGATAGAGAAAGAGAAGATTATAGACAGAGATAGAGATAGATAGATAGATATAGATAGACGATAAAGAGAACAAGAGGATAGAGATGAATATAGATATATAAATATCATTGATGCAGCTATTAAAAATAGACACTATTAAATGAGAATTTGATTGCCATTATAAGTGTGTGTATATGTTTCTGAGCAATGATGTATCTGAAAGTGATCTTTAATCATAGTTAACAAGTAAAAAGCAGCTTTAAGACTAGTATCTTAGTTTCTTAGTAGAAAATAGAGGCCACCTTTTTTTTCCAGCTGTAGCTTTCTCCACTAACAGAGACATAGTGAGGCTGCTTAATTTAGGGCAAATCATTTCTCCTACCTGGGCTTCAGTTGCTTTCTCTATAAAATGAGGATTCTAGCTTTTTTATTCTGTAACTTAAGAATGAACCCTTCAAAAGATTTCCTAGGATATATAGACAAAGAGACACATGAGGGCACTCTAACCAATGACAACAGAGGGGAAAACATCCAAGGTTTTGAAACTTGGGCACGCTATTTTGTTTTGTTAATTTGTCCTTTGTGGATACCAATGAATTTTGATTGGTATTCTTGCTCAATATAAGCTTTTTTCAGCTGGGAAGTTTCTCAGCTTCTAATGTTTATCAGAATTAATTGATGGGGTTACTGTTAAGGCCCTGTTCTTTTCTAGTTGTTAACTACCTTATCACATAAACTAAGCCTTTCTACATGCAATCATGGGTTTTTATATCTTGTATTAAGTTTTCATAGGAGCTGATTTACATTTCAATTGGCAGATATTTCGTAGCACCCTTCTGACTCTTTCCTGTCCAACTTGAGTATTACCTTCAAGATTTTAAAACCTGCTCCCTTATTTCTTCAAAGTTTGCTATTCCTACTGGGCCACTGTCCAACTCTGAATTATCCTTACTACAAAATCACAAAATTTTTTAAAGTTGGAAGGGACCTCAGAGGACATCTAGACCAACCCTTAATTGAAAGGAATTTTATATCTGACAAGTGGTCATCCAGTCTTTGGTTAATGACTTCCAAAGTGTAGGAAACCACCACTAGTTAGAAAACTGGACAGGGTCTGAAGTTAGGAGGATTTGTATTAAAATCCAGCCTCCAATACTTCTAGCTGTGTAACCCTGGGCAATTAGTTACTTAATCTCTGTCTGACTCAATTTCCATATCTGTAAAATAAGATTGTTAATAAACACCTAACTTCCTAGGGTTGTTGTATCAAATGATATATTTACTTGTAAACACAGTAGTGCCTGGTAAGTAAGCACTTACAGATGTTTTTTCCTTTTTTGTGCAGTTCTGATTGCTAAAATAGTTTTCTAACATCCAGTCTAAAGTTTTCCCTTTACATTTTCTATCTATTGATGCTGGTTTTACCATTTGGACAATCAAAATAAGTATAATCTTTTCCCATAGCTCTTCAAATACCCAAACATAGCTATAATGTCTCCATTGAGTCTCTTTTCTAGACTTGAACATTTCATGTTCCTTCAATCAGTTCTCATTTAACATCATGACAAGGGACTTCATCAGCCTGACTATCCCTTCTCTAGACATCATACAGTTTATGAACACCCTTCCTATACTCTAATGTAGAGTTGTTGTTGTTCAGTTATTTCAGTTGGGTCTGAATCTTTGCCATTTCCTTCTCGAACTCACTTTCCAAAAGGATGAGGAAACTGAGGCAAACAGGGATTGCTCTAGGTCACACAGCTAGTAGGTGACTGAAACTGGATTTGAACTCAGGAAAATTCATCTTACTGACTCCAGGCTCCACATTCTGTGCACTATAGTGACATTTACCTGCCCCTCTGGGATGCAGAGAGTAGGACATAATACTTCAGGCACTAGGGCAGAGTAAACATTTTATTTTTGGAAAGTTAATCTAATTAACTAATGATAATTATAACATAATGATAATTGTAGTTGATAATGTAATTGATAATATAGTTAATGTAACACTATTACTGTAATCCAAAATCAAATTAAATTTTTTTAGCTGCCACATCACACTGCTAGCTCATATTAAGCTTGCAGTCCATTTATCTTTAATTCTCAGGCAAACTTCTAACTAACCATGCCCCCTCCATCTTGAACATGCAAAGTTGATTTTCTGAACCCAGGTGTAATAATTTGTATTTTGGCCTATTGAATTCCATATTAAAAGTTTCAGCCCAACTAATCAGTCATGATTTTTTTTGAATCCTGTTTGGATCATTCAGTATATTAGCTATCCCTCCTAACACCATCAAATTTACAGCCATAAAATAGGCATTCAAAGAAGAGTGTTTACAATGAAGAGGAAAATATTGGATGGAAGTGTGTGCAGGCAACACTTGAACCTCACTTTCCTCTGAACTGGTTTAAAAAGTGAAGAATATATACACATACATCAAATTCATCTTATTGAACCTGGAAGTAGAAGGGAGTTAGGGGATAAAGAAGACTAGGGAAGGGAAATGAGAGAGAGGGCAGATTAATGTGTCAGGAGTCCAAAGCAAGACATGGATAAGATGGGGGGGGAGAAAAATAGCTGCAAGAGAATAGGATGGAGTGAAATACAAACCTAGTCATCATAACCATGAATGTGAATGGAATACACTCACCCATAAAATAGAAGCAGAAAGCAGAATAGATTAGAAATCAAAATCTACTAATGTGTTGTTTATCAGAGGTGCTTGAAACAAAAAGATATACATAGATTTAAAAATAAGGAATTGGAACAAAATCTCTTATGCTTCAACTGAAATTAAAAAGGCAGGGATAGCAATCATGTTCTCAGACAAAGCAAAAATAGAGCTAATTAAAAGAGATAATCAGGGAAAAACATTTTACTAGAAAGATGCCATGAACTATGAATTATTTTCAATATTAAACATATATGCATCAAATATCATAGTATCTAAAATCTTAAAAGTTAAAGGAATTACAAGAAGAAATAGACAGGGGTGGCTTGGTGACACAGTAGAGAGAGCACCAGCCCTGGAGTCAGGAGTACCTGGGTTCAAATCTGGTCTCAGACACTTAATAATTACCTAGCTGTGTGGCCTTGGGCAAGCCACTTAACCCCATTTGCCTTGCAAAAAAAAAAACCCTAAAAAAAAAGAAATAGACAGTAAAATTATATTTCTTGGGTACCTCAATTTATCCTTCTCAGATCTACCTAAATCTAACTTTAAAATAAAAAAAGTTAAAAAAAATGAATAAAATTTTATAAAATTTAGGCATGACAGACCTCTGGAGAATTTTGAATAGAAATAGAAAGGAGTATACTTTTTTCTCAGCTACACATGACACCTTCACAAAAATTTGTCATGTATAAAGACATTAAAAACCTCACAAATGCAGAAAGGCAGAAATAGTAAATGTACTCTTTTCCAACCATATGCAATAAAATTGTCATTTAATTAAGGGCCTTGGAAGCATAAATTAAAAACTAATTGGAAATTAAATAGTATAATTCTAAATAATGAATAGGTTAAAAGACATATCATAGAAAATATATTCAATAATTTCATTAAAGATAATGACAAAAATGAAACATACCAAGATTTGTGAATGGCAACCAAACCTGTACTTAGGGGAAAATTTATATCAATGTATATATCAGTAGAATAAAGAAATAGTAGATCAATGAAACTAGAAAAAAGCAAAACTAGAAAAAGAACAAACTTAAAATCTCCAAATTAAAAATACCATAATAAAAATCCTGGAAATCAAAGAAGAGATTAATAAAATTGAAAGAAAAAAACATTGAACTAATAAAACTAGAAGCTGATTTTATGGGAGAAGGAACAATAAAATAGATAAACCATTGGTTAATTTGATCAAAAAAAAGAAGAAGAAAACCAGATTACAAGTATCAGAAATGAAAAGGTGACTGTACCACTAATAAAATGAAATTAAAACAATCATTGGGAATTATTTTGCCAAAATATATGTTAATAAAACTAATACTTTAAGTGAAATGGATGAATATTCATAAAATATAAATTGCCCAGATAAAAGAAGAGGAAATAGAATATTTTCTTAGAAAAATAAATTGAACAAATCATAAATAAACACCCTAAGAAAAATCTCCAGAACCAGATGCATTTATACACAAATTCTACCATACATTTCAGAAACAACCAATTTCAATACTACTATTTAAAGTATTTCAAAAAATAGATTAAGGACAAACCAAATTTCTCTTATGATACAAATATGATTTTGATATTTAAACCAGGGAGAGATAGTTAAATCAGAGAAAGAAACCACAGACCAATTTTCTTGATACTTTGATGCAAAAATTTAAATAAAATACTAGCAATGGTACTACAGCCATGTCACAAACATCATACACTATGACAGGTGGGATCTATACTGGTATGTAGGGTTGGTTCAATATTAGGAAAACTATCACCATAATTAAGTGTACCAATAAAATTAACAAATTATATGATTCTCTCAACAGGTATAAAAAAGCTTTTGACAAACTAAAAAATCCATTCCTAGTAAAATCACCAGAAACCAGAGGAATGAATAAATAAATAGTTTTTATCTAAAGCCAAGGGCAATATTTATCTATAATGAGGAAAAATTAGAAGCCTGTCTAATATTTTGGAGTTGAAGCATAGATATCATTATAATTACTATTTTTCAATATTGTATTATTCAATATAAGCAATAAGACAAGAAAAAGAAATTGAGAATAAGAATAGGCAATAAGAAAACAAAAAAGTATCACTTTTTTACAGATGACATGATGGCTATAAAGAATCTTAAAGAATTAACTTAAAGAGGTGGCTAGGTGGCACAGTACATAAAGCACTAGCCCTGGAGTCAGGAATACCTGGGTTCAAATCTGGTCTCAGACACTTAATAATTACCTAGCTGTGTGGCCTTGGGCAAGCCACTTAACCCTGTTTGCCTTGCAAAAAAAAAAAAAACCTAAAAAAACAAACAAACAAAAAAAAAGAATTAACTTAAAAAAGTTATCGAAATAATTAACAACTTTACCAAAGTTTCAGGATATAAAATAAATTCACATATATCATCAACATTTCTATATATATTACCAACAAAACTCAGCATCAAGAAATAGAGAAATTCCATTTAAAATAACTGCACACAGTGTAAAATACTTGGGAGTTTACCAGCCAAGACACAAAAAGGAACCATATGAAGACAATTAAAAAGTGTTTTTCACACAAATAAAGATTAATCTAAACAATTGGAAATCAATTAATTGCTCATGAGTAGGCCAAATCAATATAGTAAAGATGACAATACTATCTAAATTAATTTACTTATTCAGTGCCATACAAAACTATCCAGAACTTGAGAAAATAATAACTAAATTCATCTGGAAGAACAAGTCAAGAATATTAAGGGAATTAATGAAAAAAAAAATGAAGGCAGACTAGAAGTACTAGTTCTCAAATTATACTACAACATTGTAGTATATATCATCAAATACACTGGTACTGAATCATCAAAACAATCTGGTACTAAATAAAAACTTTTTTCCCTTTTTCTCTTAGAGTCTTTTCAAGACTCTTGAGGTTTGAGGTTTTTCAGAGGCTCTTCAGGCTCTGCAATTGTTTCAAATTATTGTGGCTTACAGTTTCAAAAGAGTAGATGGACAATGTCAAACCCACTTTCAGGTTTCTGAAGAGAGAGAAAAGACTCTGGGAAGAAGCCATCAGGAGAGAAGCTGGGAGTCTTCATTATGTTTCATCCCTAACTTGATTCACTAAAGACTTTAGGAAATTTTTACTTGGGTGAGATCTGGGACTCTTTTGATTCAGTTGTTGCCTCATTCCCAATGGGTTAATTTAGGCTTTCTTTTTTTTGCTATTGACTTGGATAAATGAGTTTCTTTGCTACTTCCTCCATGTGTTCTTTGTAAAACTGACTTGTGGTACAAAAGGTGGGAACAGTCAAACTTTGTATATAAGCTTCCCCCAAAATGAATAGCAATCAAATGTTCAACTTAAAACTAGAAACTATGTTCCCTGAATTAATAATGTTGAAGAGGATATTAGTTATAAATCTAGTCCAGAGCCTCTGGGGAGAACAGAATGACTGATTTTCTAGACCCAACCGTTTCCTCACCTGTCAGGAAATAGTCTTTCTTTGGAAAATGCATATGAGGACAAACTTCATATATAAACAATTTTCTTCCTCTCATATTCTTTCCAAATTTGCAAACTTTCTCAATGACTTTTCCCTAGTCACCCCCTATACCTAGAAAGCTCTTCCTCCTTATGGCCTCTTCCCAGGGTCCCTTTTTCTTCCTTGAAGTACTATTGAGAATTATCTTCTGCAGGAAGGCTTTCCTTAACACAGACACAGACACAGACACAGACACAGACACAGACACAGACACAGACACAGACACAGACACAGACACACCCTACCTGCTGGTACTTCCTCCCCAACTACCTTATATTTAACTATTTGGGATGTATTTGTATTTATTAACTATACTGTATATATTTTATGTGCACTTCTTCCCTTCCCTAATAGAACTGATGCTCTTTGGAAGTGGGGAATTTTACTCTTTGTACTTGTATCCTTAATACTTAGCACAGTAGCTAACTGTAGGCACTTAGTAAATGGGTGTTAATTGATCAAATTTGAAAGGAAGTAGACTAATACATTCTCATCAGCCTTTGTTATGTGCGATCTCTTCTTGCTAGGACCCTTTCATTCTACATTTTAAAGTATGATCTGGAAATCCTAATCATGTTCTCAGGCACCATCTTCTTTTTGTTTTTGTTTTTCAAGGCAATGGAGTTTAAGTGACTTGTCCAAAGTCACACAGCTAGGTAATTATTATTCCTGAAGTCCGATTCAGGGTCTCTTAACTCCAGGGCCAGTCTTTCAGCTACTGCACCACCTAGCTGCCTCAGATACCATCTTCTTAACCTATTATTCCCTTCCCAAATGAATATTTTTCTTTCCTGCATTACTTGTTGTCAGTGGACAGTATGGCAAAAATACAGTCCTGTGCCCCAATAGTCTTCAGTTTTATCCCTAAGACTTTGCCAGCTTTGGCAATATTTTCTAGGTTCCTTTTGGCAATATCTCTTATGCCCACACATACCACCAGAAGTGGATAGCAGTCATTTGTTTTGACAAGTCTCGAGAAGTTGCATGTTATATCTTAGATTCGTGTCTCAGGAAGACAACAGACCTCTGTATTGTTGTTATCAGGCTGATAAATAGCTCCTTGGTTACCCCTGAGTCACCAAATAGCACTTACTATCTACCATCTGCTTTCCCTGTTCCTACATCCTGGTTTCAGACTGTTGGGAAAAATCAGGTACTGTGCTAACGTGGCTCATAACAAATTCGTGTTATCTAGCTTCATCTGTATTCAATGCTATTCAATAATTTCTATTTTTTCACTTCTCATAGGGTTTGTTGTCTACTCTCAGAAGTACATGGCTAGTTCAAACCTCCCCCGACCTCAGTTCCCAAATCTTACCTTACCATACTCCTAGATGATCACTTTATATTATAGTTTTCAAAATCAAGATTATCAGGAATAAGTTCCCTTGTTTTTCATCTTTTACACCTTAACATAACTCTCTCTTCACCTGTGTTTTCTCCCTTGCTTCCTATTTCAGTAAAAAAAAATGTTACTCATCATCTCCATTTGGACCCCATTCCCAATCTCTTTCTAACATCATCAATCTTCTAGCCTTCACTTAAAACTGCTACCATATCATGCTTTGTCCTGTTGACCAGACTTTTCAAAGGAGTGGCAGCCTGGGGAGATATTTTTGGGTAGACAAGCTCTTCAACATACCTCAAACCTCCTACTCTGCCTATGATTAGGATAACACAGACACAAATTAGACCATTTGAGTTAAATATATTGATTTTTTTTTGGTTTTTTGTTTATCATTTTTCATTTTTGAAATTCAGATTGATGGACTAAACATGAATTTCTTCAAGATAAGTGAGTTTTAAGAAAAAAATTTAAAAGTATGACCACTAAGGTCAGAAAGGCTTCACATAAGAATAGGATTCTAAACTACTTAAGAGACCAATACTTTCTATCCATCTAACTAAAGCCCAAACTAAATTCTGAATCAAACTTGATAATAAGTCAGAGCTAATAATCATATTACCCAGGCTCTGCTTACATATCTCAACTGACATTAAAATCCCTACTTCCCAAGCTAGCCCAATCCACTTTGGAATGTAGAAATTCTAAGTAATGGTTTCTTGGTACTAATTCAAAATGTACCTCTCTCCCTAATTTCTCTACTTTGCTTCTGGGTCTAATTTAATTCTTTTTTTTTCTACAGACCAAACATCTCTAGTTTCTCCAACTAATTTTCTTAATGGAATGGTTTCTAATCCCCTTACCATCCTGATCAATCTTTCCTATATATTCTATGGCTTATTTTTTATCTTTCAACTATGCTATATCTGGGCATGTTACAAAACTTTAAATATAGTCTGACCATGGCAGAGTATAGTGGATCTATCCTTTCTCTTATTACTGAATATCATATACTTCTATTACACAACTGACAATGTCATTAACTCTTTTAGTTGTCATCACACATTGCTGGCTTATAATGAAGTTATTTAGGGTTCACCAAAACTCCCAAGGTTTTTTTTTTTTAATGTAGGAACTGCTTTCTAGATATAATAACTCACCCTTGCTCAATTTCATCTTTGGTCACATTTTAGTGTATTGTGATCTTGTTAGAGATTGTTTCTGTTGTTTTGGACTACTTGTTGTTAAATAATAATGGAAGAATTGGTTAATTTGCTTATGTGCCAAGAACTTGGTCCTAAGTTTGTAGAATTTGGACCTGGAAGGGATCTCAAAAACCTTCTGGTCCAATGCCTTCCTTTTGTTGTTCAGTTATGACTGGCTTTTCATGACCCCATTTGGAGTTTTCTTGGCAGAAATACAGAAGCAATTTGCTATTTCCTTCTCCAGCTCATTTTATAAATGAGCAAACTGAAGCAAACAGGGTAAAATGACTTGCCCAGGGTCATATAGCTAATAAGTGTCTGAGATTGGTTTTGAACTCAGGAAGGTGAGTCTTCCTCATTCTAAACCCAGGAATCACCCAATTCAGTATTCCTTCCTCTATAATTTCACAGATGAGGAAGTGATTTGCTGAAGGTCACAAAATAGTAAGTATTATAGTAGTGATTCAAACTCAGATTCTTGAATTTCAAATTCAATGCTCTTTCCACTATACCATGCTTCTTTCCACTAACTTAAAAATTCTCAAGATGAAAATTAAAATTAATGTTTGCTATTGTTTACAAAAACTGACTTTAAAAACAGTTATATTTGAAATGGAAAGGAAAACAAAAAGTCCTCTCCAAGTAAGTGGTTAGAATCTAGTGATTCTAGATTCTAGATTCTAGAACACATTTTCCTATGTTCAAATCTGGTCTCTGACACTTTCTGATTCTGTGACCTTGGACATGTCCCTTAACCCAGTTTCCTGGAGCTGGAGAAGAAAATAGCTAACCACTCCAGCATTTGCCAAAACAAAATAAATCAAAAAAATTGGATCAAAAAGTCAGACATAACTGAAATGATTGAATAATCCCAAAAATAGCAGACTGAGGTTCTACAAGCACTTACAATCCAGTTATTAACAGTACTGAAGGTAACAGAAAAGGATGATTTGTTGTTTTTTTGTTTGGGAGCATATTGTCAAACAAAAGTTTGAGAAAGAGTTCTTTATAAAATTATAATGAAATTGCTGCATTCTGTAGGAGGAAAAACCCCTGAAATGATAGTAAGATGTGTGACATTGGAAAATAAGCCTGTGAAAGCTATCTATTTCTCTCTCCTTTTTCTCTCCTTTATTTCTCTGGCCCTTGCATTATGAAAGGGACAAGAGGGAAGAAAAAAGGCAGATTGTCTTATTAAAATTAGAAAAATGTCATGGGAACATTCCCAGAATATTCTTCAGTCTGTCATTAACAACTTGAACATTTTTTTTTCCTTTTCTTGCTGTTTTGATCAGTAAGAGTGCCTTCCTGAATTAAGAAATTGAGGTTCTTAAAAATATATCCAAATACAGTGAAGCTCTCAAAAGGGGCTCAAGGAAATTTTCCGCTTCTTTCTAGAAACTGCTTTGGGTTATACATTTGAATCTCCTTTGGGGATTATTAAAGTTTTTTCAGATTCTTAGAAAGTTTCAATTTCAAGGTGGCTAGGTGGAGCAGTGGATCTAGCACTGGCTCTGGAGTCAGGAGTAACTGAGTTCAAATTCGACCTCAGACACTTAATAATTACCTAGCTGTGTGGCCTTGGGCAAGCCACTTAACCCCATTTACCTTGCAAAAAACCTAAAAACAAACAAAAAAAAGTTATAATTTCTTCAGGTATATCAAAGACTCAGTTTCCTTCAGGTATGTTTGCAAGCAGGTCAAGTTTATGGAATTTATAGACATTTACTTCATAAGGTTCTGGTGGGAAAAATTTGTATTAGATATACTATCAAAAAAGCACCTGTTTTGTTACCAAGAAAAGAAAACACATATTTATAAATTAATCCCATGAGAATCAAGCCTTGAGGCAGCAGAATTATTACCTGGAAGAGAGGTTATTATAGTCAGGTCTGAAAATGCTTTTAACAAATGAATGTCTAGATATATTTAGAGGAAACAATTTTAAAATTTTCCTTTTCAAATATAAGTACTGATATCTAAGGAAAGGGTTCATTAAAGAGTCTTTAAAATTGTTTAAGCTTGATTTGTTCTTGAAGCATATAATTTCAACTGTTAGTTTATTTGATTTGCTTATGTGCTAATGAAGCCAAGGTCACAGATTCAGCCCTTGAATAGGCCCATTAACTTTGAATAGAAAAACTGTTTCTGTCTTGAAAGACTTCTAACTTCCAAGAAGTTTATATGGCAGAAGGTGCTGGAGATAGGGAAACACTTGCCCTAAAAATGAAGGACAACAATGTGAAAGTCATTTGTAGGTCTTTGGACCAGAAATTGAAATCGGGAAAGGAAGGAAATTCATTCTGGAAAAAAAAGAAAGTAATTGTAAAGTTGGACTTTTTGTCCTGGACCAAAAAATATGGTAGATATGGCAAGACAAGTAGTTTATCCAATTTTGGTAATAAATATTCTTCATCTTCTTGGGGTATGAATGTTTATGTCCTGTATGAATGATTACATCAAATTCTTTTGAATGATTGGAGGGAATCCAGTTGGAAAGATAACTTTTTAGTAAAAAAAAAAAATAAGGCTGAGAGAATTATTCTGAGTTTTAGGAGAAGCAAAATATTTGATTAAAAGTTTTGAAAATTTTGCATTTTAAAGCAATATTTATTCATATATAACTGACATTTAACTATTAATTTTTTAAGTAAGCTTAGGTGAATTTTAGTTTCTTTAGTTATTCTTTGTAATTGTGTTTTCAATAAATGTTCACCTTTAATGAAATAAATAAAATCTTCTGGGTGAGCATTCTAGTGATATATTCCCTGTAGTGAAGATATATCCCTATAGATAGGAACTAGATTTTTGATTTCAATGATAATTTAGAACTCCCTCTACCAGTGTAGGTAAGCATCTTCTCTACAAGTTGGAGTCTCAGAGAGCTGACTAGATCACTGAGAGGTTAAATGATTGGCTCACAGTCACATAACAAGTTTTAGAGGTGACACAATTCCAGATCCTCCTGGTTCCAAGGCTAGTTTTATTCATTATACCATAGTTGCCTTTTTGTGAACTTTTGAGGATTACCTAAATACCTCAGTAACCTCAAATATTACAATTTAAATTAAAGAAAACCTTTAAGAATAAGGAGGTTTTCATAGAAAGAATTTGATGTATAATGAATATAACTTTATAATTTTATTTAATATAGTTATCATTCTCATTTATTTAAAGAGGCATATTCTTCTAAGGGTCTAAAGTACAATTGTACCCACCTCAATGAGATCACAAAACCCTCAAAATTTTCCCTAACTCATCCTAAATGATGCTGTTTCCCTGGAAGAGTTAATTTACTTTTCTCAGAACTTCATTTATAATGAGGGAGTGAATGCCTTAGACCCTGGGGAGAATAAAGTCCATTAAAATACCAGTTCCATATTATACATTAAGATCCTCTGCTCAAACATACTAAACACACAGTTGATTTTCCCCAGTGGGCTAATAGACTATGAGTTACAAAAATATAAATTTAAGTAGAAATATTGCCAAAATATAAACCTGGAATTCATTAATATGGATTGTCATTTCTCTATAAAAATACATCTGTTTGTATGTTGCAGAAATTTTAAGTACTCCACAGACTAATAAAATAATTTTATAACTTGGTCAAAACTCCAATTATGGAATCTTGGTTTCTACCCTGTCATACTTAGCACTGAATTACTTAGATTTGAATGTCATTATGGCACTTGTTCTTATAAAGCAAGAATGTCTTTTTTTTCCTAAAAGAGAAAATAAAGGATCCCTGAGGGACACCCAAGCATCTTTCACATACCAGATAAAAGATCTTCAAGAAATGTCAATTATTTTAACCATAAGTAGTGTGAAAATGACCCAGATAGTAACCAGATATCCCTATACCTTTACAGGAAGGCACTTTTACTGAGGCAGTATATCCTGATGGAAAGAGTAGTAATTAGAGGCCAAAAAACCTCAGTTCAAGGCTCACTTCCAAAACTGACCAATTGTGTGATCATGGACAATTCAATTAACCCTTCCAAGATCCTCGTTCCTTTTCTGTAAGATGAAAATAAATGTGGTTTATAGTAAGGTTCAAATGGCATAATGTATATAAAGTAGGTAGTGAGCAATATATAAATATTGACTATTTACAAACAACCTAAGGACTAACAGGATGTTTAAAAAGAATTCAAATGTTTTGCCAATGTGCATGTATTTTAATTCATCCTCCTTCCCTCAGCTTATACCTAATAGATCAATTGTGTTTTCCCATAGGATATGGTTAAATTATGCTTCAATAATTGATTAGATTTTGGACTCCAATAGATCCCTCCATACAATGCAGATCACAACTTATTTGTGCTTGGAATTAAACTTGGATTTTCTAGTTTAAGATCAGTACTCTATCTACCGTGCCATCTAGTTTCATAATATTACTGGCTTGATACAATCACAGATTGTATATAGATCATCTAGAAGGAGAAGACTCTAAAGGACTTCTTCATTGGTATGGAATCCCTTTTCAGTTTGGATTCTCTTTAGATGTCTGCTGTGACAGTGGCTAGACCTTTGGTTCACATGTCTCCTCATTTGGCATGGCTGGGGGAGGGGAAGAGAGGAGAATAAATGATCTAGTCAACTTTCTGAGACTCCAGGTTGTAGAGAAGGTGCTGACCTACACTACCAGAGGGAGTTCTAGATTATCATTGAAATCAAAAATCCAGTTCCTATCTATAGACCTACAGAGAACATATTACCCAAAGGATTTTATTTATTTGCTTAAAGGTGAACATTTATTGAAAACCAATTACAAAATCTCCATTGGTCCCCACCCAGTGTTGTCAAAGTCTTTCTCTAGTTCTCAGGACATGCTCTATAGAGCCCTGGAGCAGACAGACTGATTATTCTTCCATCTTGCTATAGGAGTAACTCCTTTTTTTCCCCCTGATCACATAACTATTTCATGACAGTTTTTATGTGGCTTCTCCTGAGGAATTCTTAAATTGTAATGTGCCCTCCATATGCCCACCATATGCTACTTCATTGCCTTGTGAATAATCCACTATTTTACTTTTTCAGATTTTTATGTTATTTTATGATGAAAGGTTTACATAATGGTCTTAGATTGTTGGTCTTAGATGGTTAAGCCTTTATTAGAGGGAGAAACATGGGGTTGTTAAAAGCATCGAACAATTTTCCAAAGAGTTGACCATCTGCCTGTATATCATACTTTGGCTGAAAGACATTTTTCATCTGCTTGGTTATTCCTATACATGCAGGCCAAACTATTAAAAGTGATTACAGATTTAATTTATTAGACTCTCTAATAATAATAATAACATCTAGCATTTATATAACAATATACATTATCTTATTCCCCCTAACAATTCTTGAAGAAAGATATTATTATTATTATTGTTATTATTATTGTTATTATTATTATTTTCCCCATTTTTACAAATGGGGCAGATGGAGTTAACTTGCTCCAGGATCATATAGCTGTTAAGTGTCTGAGGTTGGACTTGAACTTGTGTCTTCTGCTTTAGGGTCAGTATCCTATCCACTGTGCCATCTAGTTTCAGAATATCACTGGGCTTGATACAATCAATATAAGGTCATCTAAAAGCAGAAAAATCTAAAGGACTTCTCCATCAGCATGAAATCTCTTTTGGATTCTGTGTTGAATATCTTCCATGACAGTGGCTAGACCTTTGGTTCATATGTCTCCTTTGTTTGGTATGACTGGGGAGGGCAAGAAAAGAGAATAGGCATTTATATGGAAATGTGCTAGGCACTTTTTAAAAAAAATTGATATTTTATTTTTCCAATTACATGTTATTAAAGTTTTTCAACATGCATCCACATGCATATTTTTAAGTTACATAATTTCTTTCCACCCTCTCTTCCCACCCCACCCCCCTTTCCACAGAGGCAAACAGTCAGGTCAGGTGAGTATCATACATACACATTTGTATTTGACATGTTTACAGATATGTTATTTCAGTATAAGGAATTAGGATTAAGGGGGGAAAAAAGAAAACCAAGAGATAGGAAAGAAATACATAAGAGAAATTAAGTTAACATAGTGTTCATTCAGATTCTGTAGTGTTGTTTGTCTTCCTCTGGATGGGGATAGCATTGTCCATGGTTGGTTTCCTGGGGTTGTCCTAGATCTCTGAACTGTTAAGAGAAGCTGCATCCATCAAGGTTGATCAAATCACAATGTTGTTGTTAATGTGTACAGTGTTCTTTTGGTTCTGCTCCCTTTACTTAGCATCAGATTCTGTAACTCATTCCATGCTTCTCTAGAATCTGACCTTTCATGGTTTCTTATAGAACAATAGTACTTCATAGCAGTTATATACCGCAGCTTATTCAGCCATTCCTCAACTGATGGGCATCCCTTCAATTTCCAATTCTTTGCCACTACAAAAAGAGCTACTATGAATATTTTGGAACATGTGGGATTTTCCCCATTTTTCCTGATTTCTTCTGGATATAGGGTAGTATTGGGATTGCTGGGTAAGAAGGTTATGATCAGTTTTATTGCTCTTTGGTCAGTAGTTCCATATTACCCTCCAGAATGGTTACATTACCAACAATGCATTAATGTCCCAATCCTCCCACAACTTCTCCATCGTTGATAGTTTTTCCTTTTTTGTCATCTTAGGCAATCTGATAGGTTTGAGGCTCATAGTTGTTTTAATTTGCATTTCTTTAATCAGTAATGATTTGGAGCATTTTTTCATGTGATTTTATAAGCTTTAATTTCTTCATTTGAAAACTGTCTGGGGGTGTCTAGGTGGTGCAGTGGACAGAGCACTGGCCCTGGAGTCAGGAGTACCTGAATTCAAATCCAGCCTCAGACACTTAATAATTACCTGGTTGTGTGGCCTTTGGAAAGCCACTTAACCCCATTGCCTTGCAAAAAACTAAAAAACAAAAAAACTGTTCATATTCTTTGACCATTTATCAATTGGAGAATGACTTGTAACTTTATAAATTTGAAGGAAGCACTTTTTACAAATAATAACTCATTTGATCCCCACAACAACCCCATGAGGTAAGTCCTATTATTGTCCTCATTTTTACAGTTGAGGAAACTGAGGGGGAAAAAAGAGGCAATACATTAGTAATTAATATCTATACAGATTTGAACTCACATCTTCCTGACTCCAGGCCCGGCACTTTATTCACTGTGCCACCAGCTACTTCCTGTCTATGTATGTTAGTAATCAAACTTAAATAATGTTATCTCTGTTGATTTCTTTTAAGAAATATTACATGGGGGTCGGCTAGGTGGCATAGTGGATAAAGCACCAGCCCTGGAGTCAGGAGTACCTGGGTTCAAATCTGGTCTCAGACACTTAATAATTACCTAGCTGTGTGGCCTTGGGCAAGCCACTTAACCTCATTTACCTTGCAAAAACCTAAAAAAAAAGTATTACATGGTTTTTAACATATGCTTGGGAGACATCTTATTGAAGAAAGTCATTGAGGTAGAGTTTTGTCCTCCTATATTAAATGCTTTTTCAAAGAATAAATACAAGAAAGCTTTGAAAAGAACATATTGAATTTATACTTAAATATACTTAAAAAGAAAAACAAGCTGTTCTGAAATGCAGATTCACAGTTTCATATGCAATCTTTTTCTGTGCTACTTAGATGTGAAAGTGAAGTTCAGAATAAAAAGAGAAAGAATGAAATCTCTTATTTTCTGAGTTTTAACTGTAAAGATTTGTGGGTTGCTGTACAATATCTTTTATAAAAGTCTACCTGCTCCTTTCAAAACAGATTTGAGTTTCTTGCCAAACTTTATATATGTTGATTTTCCCTCCATAGCTTCTTATTGTTTTTATAAGGTTATATTGCTTATAGCCTTTCACCATTTTTGCCCCCATAAAATTTGACAAATGAATTTTGCATAGTTTTCTTTTTGGTAAAAAAATCAAATGTTTGCTGGCTGTGTGGCAGAGATCTTTTCTCTCCTTGTAGTAGTGATTGATTTTTGTTTGTTAAATTTCCATAAGTGCTAAGAATCTGGATTGACATTTGTTCTTTTATCCATTTCCCATTTCTTCAGCATTCACACCTTTTAAAAACAGATCAGATTATTTCAATTATATGTTATAGCTTGTCATTTTTATTCCTTCTAGTTTGTTATGGATATTTGCTCTAATAAACCAAACAGACTGACTCTACACATAGGATTAGCCTCACCAGTAAAAAAAATTATTTCTTACTTGGTAAAATACAATCAGTTTCAATTTGTGATGCTATTTGGAATTCACCATATCCTGCACTTTGCAAATCTCTGCTTAAAGAAAATATCTAAAATATAGAGGTATGAGACTTTGTTTAGTTGACCAGGGTTAGACCTCTCTTGTTAGCTCCCTAAGAGAAAGAAATTGTTAATTTTTCTTTTTGCATTCCCATCACTAACTGGGAGTCTGGCACAGTAACTGATATATAGTAGATGCTCATAAATATTTGTTAGATTGACTTAATTTTTTTTTTACTTCTTACTTTCTAGAATTCAATTAGTCTTTGCTTGGTATTTGTCTCTTAGCATGTCATTACCTTCCAGATCAATCACTTTGAATGGAAGATTAGGTGGACTTTCTTCAAATGCACAGTTAAATGTATTTTGAAATATAGAAATTCCTTTTGCACTTTCATCAACGTCCAAAAGTGCTGCTTTTTTTACAGTATAGAAAGAATTTAAGAAGCTTGAAATTACTTGTGATTCAAACATTAGTTGTCATCAAATTGACTTTACTGCATTGCTTCTCATATAAGTACTGGTTTATCTAGTAATTATAGTTTGAATTCATTAAGAAACATTATCAGGTCTACAACAAAAGCTAATTTTCAAAGCCATTCAAGTTTTGATGTTAGTGGTTGAGGGAAATTCTCATTTAGAACAGTTCAATGTTAGCCTGAGCTCAAAAATCTTAATAAACCTTTTTTCCTCTTTTTTTCTTATTTTGAGATGATGGTTATATACTGGTAATTAAAAAAAGTCACTAAGGCCATTTGCCTGGAATTTGAAATTCTGTAGAGTTATCATTGTGTCACTGAGATTTGTAGTGAGCCAGGCAGCAGTGGATACTAAGTCTTTGTCTCAGTTACTCAACTCTGCTAGTATAATGTGAAAGCAGCCTTAGACTTTGACTTTTGGACAAATTAGTGTGGCTAGGTTCCAATAAAACTTTATTTAAAAATATAAAATCTATTATTATCTCCTGGCCATACAAAAACCATCAGTGGGCTGGAATGGGCATTTGAGCCAGAGTTTACTGACCCTTGGTCTTATGTAATGTTCCACACCCACAGTCCCACAATGCTACAGGGAAGGGAGAGATGCTTTTTTTTTCCATCCCTTCTTCGATGTCAAGAAATAGTTTTCAGTTAATTTTTCTTGTTCTATATGTATTATTATAGTCTCTCTCTCTCTCTCTCTCTCTCTCTCTCTCTACATATATATATATATATATATATATATACTTTTCCCAGTTCTGCTTACTTCATCCTCTAGCAATTTAAATGTCTTTCCATGAATTCTTCATATGTGACTTTGAGGTAATGCAGTTTTCCATCACCTTCATGGATCATTTTTCCAATTAATGGGTACCTACTTCGATTCTACTTATTTGCTACTACAAAAAATATTTAAATGGATGTTTTCATATTTATGGGACCTTTCTGTTTTTTAATTTCTTAGGCATATTCTTAGCACCAAGATTTCTGGGTCAAAGAGGAACATTTTAGTAACTTTTTTTAGTATAATTTCAAATAGCTGAAATTCTTCTAATATATATAATAATATATATGTAATAGTGACATTTTTGTAAATATTCATCACAATCACTGTAATACAAGACAAATGTTTCATGAATTGATGATTCTTGTTGCCTTTGCATGTAATATCAACTCCTTTATTGCCTTATCTATGAATCATTTTTCTTAACTTCCTTTTTATCTTTTAGCTTAATTTATGGGGAAAATGTCAATAAAGGGGGGTTGATCAGGTTCCCTGATCAACTTGAAAAATTTATAGGAAGGTAAATCTTTTGTATACCACTTCATATCTACTCCCGAAGAATATGAAAACTGCCCATTGGATCCAATCTTCATTCAGTTTGGATTGTTTGAGAATGAATTGACTGGCTTCAACTGTTATGAAAATGTCCTCTTCTCCCTTCCTTCCTCTCCCTCACTTAGCACTAAAATATAAAAGGGAAACTTCCTCACACACTTGACTTTTTGCTTTTTTCCCCCACCCCTTTATTTTCTTCCCTTTTTGGAGGAAAGACTTCAGACTTACAAAACTAAGATCAGATTCCAGGAGTCACTAACGACTGCAGAGTGACAAAATTCATGGGAGTTGCACCTGCTTTCACCCATGAGACCAGAGGGAGGGAGACCTTTAATCCATAATTTTGGGACTCTAAGAAGTGGATCCAGCTCTCATTAGGCAACAACAGAAGAAAACTCACTCTCAATTACATGGTCCCAGCAGAGGGAAATCATGGAACCAAAGAGTGCATATTACTAACATGGAGCCTTTAGAAAGAGAAAGGAAAATCATGGACAGTATCAACCTAACAAATGACCTCATCATCAACCTCAGATTTAAGAGTGTTGTGGACCAGCCTTCCAGAGAGAGGAGGGGAGAGCCTAAACCATACTAGTTTCTCCATTACCTTGAAAGCTATGTTCAAGAGAACTCAGACCCACTTTCTAAAGAAAAAAGGGGAACTCCTATTTCATACCAAGACTTCATGGTTAAGGGAACACAGACCTATGGGAAACCATGAATGTACATTACACATTATGAAAAGTCATGGTTGGATTATGGTATGCATGTTTGAAGAGTACTTGTGTCAATGAGTAAAATCATTAAAGAAATGAAACAAATTGTGCAATGAATTTTATTTTTTTTACCTTTCAATGTCTTTATTTTTTGAATTTGACATTTTCTTTTCCCCAGTTACACATAAATTTTTAACATTCACTTTTTAAAACTTTGAGTTCCAAATTCTCTTCCTTCTTCCTCCACCTCTCCCCCTTGAGAAGGCAAAAATTCAATATAGGCAATATAGTCATGCAAAATATTTCCATATTAGTTAAGTTGTTGGGGGAAAAACATAGACCCCCCAAAAACCCTCGAGAAAATAAAGCTTAAAAAGTATGCTTCAGTCTATATTTAGTCACCATTAGTTCTTTCTCTGAAGATGAAAAACATTTTTCATTGTAAGTCCTTCAGAATTGTCTTGTAGTACTACTGTTTACTGAGAATTGTCATTCACAGCTAATCATCTTATAATATTGCTGTTACTTTGTACAGAGTGCATTTCACTTTGCATCACCTCATGTAAGTCTTTCTAGGTTTTTCTAAGAACATCTTACACATGATGCTATATATATATAAGAATATAGCACAATAGTATTCCATCATAATCGTATAAACCACAATTTGTTCAGCCACTCCCCACTTGAGGGGCATCCTCTCACTTTCCAGTTCTTTGCCACCAGAAAAGAGCTGCTATAGATATTTTTGTATATACATAATGCACTTTTTCTTTTTTATCTCTTTAGGGATACAGACCTAGTAGTGGTATTGCCAGGCCAAAGGAGATACAAGGTTTATAACTCTGTCTTACAGAATGATTGAATCATTTCAGAACTCCACCAACAATAAATTAATGCTTCATTTTTTTCCCACATCCCCTCCAAAAGTTTTCATTTTTCTTTTTTATCCTATTAGCCAGTCTAGTATATGTGAAGTGTCCCTCACATTTGTTTTAATTTTCCATTTCTCCAATCAATAGTGAGTCAGAGCATTTTTTCATGTGGCTGTTACTTCATTTTCCAGGGTGGAGGATGCATTGGCCCTTCAAGTTTCAAGGGTTTTATGCAGCTGTTTCAGAGAAACTTCCAGAGACTTGTAAGTTTTCAGTTCTTCCAAGGTGGTATAATCTAAGAAGAGGTATGTTGGCTACTTTCCTGTACTATCCATTGGTCTGTGAGCAACAACAAGCACTCTCTTTCACCCTGGAACTGTAATGGGGTCTACACGCCATTGCAGATGCAAACTCTGGTATGCTAGTTTTCCTCCTTATCCTGGAACTGCCCCTAAGGACTGTGATTCAGATCTTAGTATGGGCAAAGGAATAGAATCCTGCCCCCAGTGCCAGCTGAGGCCCTGGTAATCTCCTTCTGATTAGTTGTTTGACCCCTTACCATCTGTGGGCTGAGAGCTCTGGTTGCAATCCCATGACCCCCAAGGCCTATATCTGGTCTGCTGGGGCCTGGTCTGGGCTGGACTGTGCTCCACTCTCACCCGAGTCTAACAGACCTTTCCTGCTGACCTTCTAAATTGTCTTTGACTGGAAAATTATTTCACTTCATCCTTTTTTGAGTTCTGCTTCCCCAGAAATTGTTTTTTGGCATTATTAAAGGTGTTTGGGGGAGAACCAGGGTAGTCATTGCCTTTCCCCCCAATTTCTGCCATCTTTCTGCCCCATGTAATGAATTTAATGATTATGGAAATTATGTAGATATATATATATAATATCATTCTCATTTCTTTATTATTTATGAAACTAGAACATTCTAGTCCTATTTATTTCAACTAACATTATTTTTTTAATTACATAAATATGTAAATCTTGATCTCTTGGGAGCAGCTAGATGGCGCAATGAATAGAGCACCAGCCCTGGAGTCAGGAGGACCTGAGTTCAAATGCAGCCTCAGACACTTAATAATTACCTAACTGTGTGTTCTTGGGCAAGTCACTTAACCCGATTGCCTTGCAAAAAAAAGAAAAAGAAAAAAAGGGTGGAAAAGTTATGCTATAATCTTTAGTTCAATTTATCATGCCTTGTTTGCATCATGCTGTTAAAACTCAAGTACTCCTGTCCATATGGCAGTTTCTGACCCCCAAAACTGTAGACAGATTACAGAGGACAAAATAAAACAGCTTTAAGTATATTTTCCTGAGAAATCCAAATATAAAGAGATAGTAAATGTCATTCAGATTAATGCTTAAATTGTCACTGATAGTGGCATTTCCTTATTTTAAGAATAACTATTAACAAGTATTCTAATAATTTGAGAAGATATGAAATTGAAAACAGAATTTTTCTGAGCAGGAAAGTTTGTTTGTTCAGAGGAAAAGCTATGTTTGCTGTGTTCAAGGAAGGGTTGGGAGCTGGGTGGGGAAGAATATCTTTTAACATTTCTTTTTTTATTGTGGACATTGTAAACAAGCATAAACACTTTAATATATAAAAAGAAAAAGGCTTGTATGAAAAACAATTTGTACATTTAACAGCATTTAAGAGAATAGTATAAAATGTTTTTTTTGTTCTGTTCTATACCTCTTTATTTTCTTCTGTGCATTTTTTAGAAAAAAAAAGTATTGAGGCAGCTAGGTGGTGTTAGTGGATAAAGCACCAGCCTTGGAGTCAGGAGTACCTGGGTTCAAATCTGGTCTCAGGCACTTAATAATTATCTAGCTGTGTGGCCTTGGGCAAGCCACTTAACCCCATTTGCCTTGCAAAAATCCTAAAAAGAAAAAAAAGTATTGATTTTTTTTTTAAATACTGAAACACAACCCACATACTATCCCCACCTCTGTCTACCTGGGTGGAAAACCATTCTTGTAAGTAATATGCAGAGCCCCATAAAATGGATCAATCATTTGACCATGTCTGAGAATACATATATCATTATGTATCTGAAGTCTATCCTTCCTATCACAAGGCGACTGAAGCTATGTTTCATCATTCTTTTGAAGTTACTCTTGTTTATTGTCTTGATAAGAGTTGTTTCAAAGTTGGTTTTTTCTTCATATTATTGTTGTCATAATTATGGAAATTATTCTACTGGTTCTGCTCAGTTTACTTTGTTGTGGCATTATTGTTCAGTTGTTCAGTCAAGTCCAACTCTTAGTGACCTTATGGATCTTAAGACACCAATAGTGTTCATGAGGTTTCCTTGGCAAAGTTACTGGAGTGGTTTGCCATTTCCTTTTCCAGTGTGTTAAAAAAATGAAAAGTGAAATAACTTACACATGATCACATAGTAAATATCTGAGGCCATATTTGAATTCAGATCTTTCATATACCAGGCCCAGCATTCTATTCAATAGCTGCTCCTTACTTTGCAAACACTCATATGACTCATATTTTTCTGAATCTGTGATATTCATCATTTTTATAGCACAATATTCTGTTACCACAATTTATCTTCTCCTTAGTTAAAATTCCTTGGGATATACACCTAATTTATCACAGAGTCAGAGGATATATATGTACAAGTTGAGGCAGTTAGGTGGCACAGAGGATAGAGCCTTGGAGTCAGGAGGATAGGAGTTCAAATCTAGCTTTAGACACTTGACTAGTTACGTGATCTCAGTCAAGTCACTTAACCCTGATTGCCTTGCATCTAGGGCCATCTCCAGTCATCCTGATTCATATCTGGCCCCTGGACCTAGATGGCTCTAGAGGAGAAAGTGAGGTTGATGACTAGACACAGCCCCCCTTTACTCAGATCCAATCCAATTCATATACTTGTCATGGCATTACCTCCCTAATGTCATGGTCTTCTTCAAGAATGAAGGACAAAAACAATCATATGTACACGTTACTAATTTTGCTATAGTTTCAAATTGTTTTCTAGAATAAGCGAATGAATTCACAACTCTTTCAACAATGCATTAGTATGCCATTTCTTCTAAAACTCCTCCAACAATGGTTATTTTCTTCTATTATCATCTTTTTCAATCTGATGAAGTATGAGATAGAAAGTCAAAGCTGTTTAATTTGCATTTCTCTAATTTTAATGGTCTAGAAGATTTTTCCATGATTATTCATAGTTTGAATTTCTTCATCTATTCATATCCTATGACTTTATCTATAATAGATTTGTTCTTGTTATATATTTGTGTATAAGGTATGGTTGGTCTTGCCCAGTCTTTATGACCATGTGTAGTATACTTAGCCAATGCAATCTCTCATTTTAACTTCATATTCTTGTAACTGATTCTAGTCCATTTACAGTCTGTTGAGGAAAGGCTTTTCCTTAATCAGTGCCGGAGTTCATAGACAGCTAAGGAGGAGCATGACCTAGCAATGTATTTATACCAGATTTGCTTTCTGTAAGCAAGGGAGCATTGAGAAGTGACCCTGGTGAGCTAAATGCTTAGAAACAGCCATTTTTAAGTTGAGCCCACTCCCCCGGGGAACTGAAGTGATATGGGGAAAATGTGCCCCAGCTTTGGAAGGAATTTTTTTTTTTGCTTCTATTCTTGCTATGCCTTCTCAGAAAATATCCCTTTGTAAAGGTTAATTGATGTCAATTGACCAAATGATAGTATGTTGACAATGGGCCAATCAGTGATAGGAGATACTGAGTTGATGATTAAATTGATGATTGAATGTTGAGAATATACTGAAATAATGGGTTGAATTAATAGCATTAGAAAGACACTGCATGCCCTTCAGAGGACTCCTAGAACTCTTAGGAGAAGAGTTGGCCTTTCTCTGTGGGTCCCAACTTGTCAGTATGATTAGGAGCTAAGATAAAGACTTTCAGAGTTTATAAAGCCTATATTATAAATTCTTCATATATCATGAATATTAGACCTTTATCAAGATAAATTTCCTTTTGAGATTTTCCCCAATTGCTTCCTTTTTCATTTGAAATCATCCACTTTATCTTTTCTGTTCACCTATATCTTGAATTTAGGTAATATTGCTTCCCTGAAGGTCATAGTGAATCACTTACATTCTTGGATTCTTGGCAGGCAGGTTCAAGTTCATATGATTGCTTATTTTCTCAATTTTCTCTAAGGGGAAGAGAGAGGAGAGGGAGGGGGAGGTAGAAAACGAGAGAGAGAGAGAGAGAGAGAGAGAGAGAGAGAGAGAGAAACATTCATTATACATGGAAGAAAGTGCAAAATGGCCAGCCAAGAAAGAAGACAATAACTCTAGTGTACAAATTGTTTTGCTCAAGGCAACTTACTAACTTTTAGTTAAAAAAAAGTCATTCTAAATTAGAACAGTTCTGAAAGAAGGAAAACAGTGGTTGTATGCCAGGTGAAAACAACCACAGTTGGCAGAAATGTAGGATGTTATGTTGTCCAGCCTGAGGCAGGAAAAGAAGCTGCTAAATTAGTATTATAGTGAAATAAATTTTTTTGGGAGGGTTGAGGAATAAAATGAGAGAGAAACTAACTGATTTTGAACATATTTATTACTTTAGATTCATGTTGTGACTTTTGGTCTCTTAAATATCATTTTTGCTGATAATTCCAATGAATATTATAATAAAGAGTTGGGTTTGGTGGTGGTGGTTGTTGTGAAGGGGTCAGACCTTTGAGAGTCTCTTGTTTAGTAAAACATAATATTCACTAACCTTAAAGTACAATAATTTTCTTGGGGGGGGTAACTTTGTTTTATTATTGAAGGAAGCAAAATAATAAACTCATAGAATATCTGAGCTGGAAGGGATCATAGTGGTTTTTTAAATCCAGCCCCCTTTTTATATTTTTGCAAATGAGGAAAACAGTAGCTCAGTAAAGGGACTTGTCCATAAGCCATACTAGAACATGAAGTGATTAAGATGATTAAGTTTCACACTTCAACTTCAGTGACTCTAAGGCCAAAGCTCTCCATCCTATTCTGACCTCTGCTATTAAATAATAAAAAATTAATTATAAAATTAGTAAGTAAATAAATTAAAATAATTATATATATTCTTCTAAAACATGATGCTGCTCTAAGTTTTGCACCTCGAAGTATAACATTTTGCTCTAATCTTTGTAAACATTATGACCCAAGTCATAGTTCAACTCAATTTAATTTTTATTTAATTATTTCCTGCTTTTGATGAGAAAGGCTAAAAGAGAAAACATAGTTACTGCTCTAGCACAGTTCACAACATGGCATGGACATCATTGCAAAGGAATAACAACCTAACTTATATAAAAAGTATATAGATGTTCCATCATGAAATTCTATTTATTTAAATAAACACTTATTGGGACGACTGAGGTCACACAGGACTGAAGTCAGAAAGACTCATTTTTTTGTTCAGAATTGAACTCAGACACTAGCTTTGTTACCCTAGGCAAGTTACTTCAATCTGTTTACCTCAGTTTCCTCCTCTGTAAAATGAGTTGGAGAAAGAAATGGCAAACCACTCCATATCTTTGCCAAGAAAACCCCAAATAGACTCATAAAGAGTCAGACACAAACGAAAAAACAACTGAATTGACTGAAAACACAGTGTTAAATGTCTTCTCTGTTCAAGACACTAGAGATACTAAATCCTGGAAGGATCTGTACTTTTATCATAGTGGTACCAGGTATAGGAATCTGCTCTAACAAGAGATAGATTTTTGTCTGTGATTTAGTATGGGAAATCCTAGGGAATGGTCTAACACAATCAAGAATAATTTTTAAAGCATCTACTGTGTGCTTAATAATTACTGTTCTTACACCTGAAGGGCAACAAAAATGTGCATACCCTTTGATCCAGCAATACCACTACTGGGTCCATACCCTGAAGAGATGATGAAAAAGGGTAAAAACATCACTTATACAAAAATATTCATAGCAGCCCTGTTTGTGGTGGTAAAGAATTGGAAATCAAGTAAATGTCCTTCAATTGGGGATTGGTTTAGCAAACTGTGGTATATGTATGTCATGGAACATTATTGTTCTATTAGAAACCAGGAGGGAAGGGAATTCAGGGAAACCTGGAGGGATTTGCATGAACTGATGCTGAGTGAGATGAGCAGAACCAGAAGAACACTGTACACCCTAACAGCAACATGGGAGTGATGATCAACCTTGAAGGACGTGCTCATTCTATTAGTGCAACAACCAGGGACAATTTGGGTCTCTCTCTCTCTGCAATGGAGAATACCATCTGTATCCAGAGAAACAACTGTGGAGTTTGAACAAAGTTCAAGGACTATTACCTTAAATTAAAAAAAAAAACCCTAACATCTTATTGTCTGATCTTGCTATCTCTTATACTTTATGTTTCTTCCTTAAGGATATGATTTCTCTCTCATCACACTCAGTTTGGATCAATGTATACCATGGAAACAATGTAAAGACTGACAAATTGCCTTCTGTGGGGGGTGGGGAGAGGGAAGTAAGATTAGGGAAAAAATTGTAAAACTCAAAATAAAATCTTTAATCTAAAAAAAATTACTGTTCTAGGTCTAGGGAGATAAAGAAAAAAATAAAAATTTCAGTTCTCAAGGAAATTCTATTGGGAAAGGAATAAAGGAATAAACTTTCTATAGTGCTTAGTTTGCACAGTGCTAAGTAAGACCTTTATTGACAGCAACAGAATTTTAGTTAGGGTAAATGACCTGGCCAGGGTCGCACTATTAATAGGCAGGAGAAGAAAAATCTGACCAGCCCAGATATCACACTACCTCTGGTTTCTAGGGATGCTAGGCACAAGCCAATGAATCCAGTAGATTAAGGTTTGACATTTTTTTTTAGGTTTTTGCAAGGCAAATAGGGTTAAGTGGCTTGCCCAAGGCCACACAGCTAGGTAATTATTAAGTGTCTGAGGCTGGATTTGAATTTAGGTACTCCTGACTCCAAGGCCAGTGCTGTATCCCCTGCTCCACCTAGCCACCCCTTGGTTTGACATTTTCAAAAACCCAAGACACAGAGGTAAGAATAAAATCTACTGGGAAAACAGGAAAGAGGTCTGGCAGAAGATATCAAACAGCCCTATCCTCAAAGAGTTTATCTACTGAGGTGATACAACAAGGGTGTGCGGGAACCAATTCCATGTAGCTCCCTGGAGCCAATTGTTTCAATGTGAGCATTGACACCTCAGAAATTGGCAATCACTACAAATCGTGACTTTTTGTTGATTATCTAGACTCAAGACAAAATGATCATAGTCTTCTAGTCTTAGGAGAAATTGTTCAAAAGACAGATTAAACTTTAAAATGTGCCCTCAGGTTAACTTTGTGGTACAATAAAGCACCAGCTCCTTGAGTTCAAATCCAGTCAAATTCAAACAAGGTATAGAGAGGATCACAGAAGATTAAGGACCAGCTGTGTGACCTGGGCAAATCACTTAAACCTAATTGCCCCCCCCAAGGAAAAAAAATCAAATACATTGTTTTCTCTATACACATTAAGTGAAATACAGTTACTCTCTGGTCCTTGCCAGGACTCTGATGTACTGACCGACCTGAATCTCTTAAATCAACTCCTTCCCACCCTTACCCCAAATTGTACAAAGGTCTAGAGAGAGAAGAAGAAATTTCTTTCCCTGAAAATAGCTAGGAAGTGTTAAGACCTGGCTTGAACCTCTTTCTGATTCTAAGCTCCTACTATACCTTATTACCTCCCTTTAGAGAGAGTTTAACTTGCTATAGAAACTAAATTGCACATGTACCACCCAGGTTATCTCTCTATTGTGGGGAAGGTGAACACATCCAGCTCCTGATTACACAAGCTGCCAGTGTTTAGAGAGCCAATTTTACTTGGCAGGATGTCAGAATAAAACCTGGATCTTGGACTCCAAACTCCTATCAAGTGTTTCTGTCATATCATCAATGAGCTTCATGGGATTTTCAAGAGTCAAAAGCTGCTGAGACCTTAGTGTCCTGTCTGGTAGGAAGTACCTTAGTAGGCAGTGTGTCCATTCTGCCCTAGGAGGACTCAGCTCCCCACCTGGACTTCACAGAATCCTAGCTCTCTTTAAAAGACAGCTCAGGTGCTCCAGACTACATAAGACCTTTCCTGATGTCTACCCTTCCTCCTTGAAATTCCTTTGTATTATCCAGTATATACCACATATGGTACACTATTATAAATTATACTATACTACACTATACTATACAATACCATACCATACCATACCATACCATACCATACCATACTATACTATACTATACTATACAGGGTGTGTTCAAGAAAGACTAGTACTTTGGCCCAAGGGCTGCTTTCCACCTTTTTGATGTCCATCTGAGCCACCTAACTCTCACCCATGGTTCCAAGAAGCTGTAGCATGCACAGTGGCCACACCCTGGTAAACAGTTTTGGCAGGCGGGCTAACCCAGGTTGAGGGTAACCAAGGAGTCAGACTCCTTGGCCAGTGGGGGCTGTCTACCCCAAGTGTGTGAAGTCTTTCACTGGTAGAATATGCAGTTAAGAACATTTCATTTCCAGGGCCACGAAGGCAGCTGAATGAAGCAGCTGCTGAGGAATGCTGAGAGAGCTTGGTTAGATATCGAAGACACCAAGGTCACCCACTGCATCTAGAACCATCATCAGTTATCTTGATTCTATCTTGTTACTGGACTGTGATGTCTTTGGAAGAAAGAGTGAGGCAGTTGGCTTTGTGCAGCTGTGCCTCACTTAAATCCAATTTACACATGCAACAAAAGGCATCACTCATAAGTTCTGTGGAGACTGGCAAGTGATGAAGCAGCAGATGTGGATATACTGGGAGCTGTAGTGACAACCCTGTCACAGGCAGCTGGGGCCTTAGGGCCATTTCTCCACTGAAAGAGCAGTGAGATTCAGCAGCCCCCTGGGTGACTGAGCAGCCCTTTTAAGGACTGAACTGTTCACCTCCTGAAGAGAAGAAAGAGCTAGAAAAGATTCCTTAAAAATTATCTGATTACCCAACCTTGGACTGATTACCAAAGAATGCAGGGAATCCCACAGTGTGGGATCTACAAAAATTTCTTCACTTATCATTGGTGCGTGTACATACTCATAGGTAGCACAAGATCCAATAGAACTGAAAGATGAAAAACTCTTGTGAGAAAACTCAGCATGGTATCCAAATAGCAGCTCTGAGTGAAACAAAGCTGGCAAATGAAGACCAGCTTACTGAAATCAGAGCTAGATACACATTTTTCTGGAATGATCGCAGTGAAATAGAACGCCATGAAGCTGGGGTAGGTTTTGCAATCAAAACTACTCTAGTCAATATTCTTAAATGTCTACCAAAAAGGAGTAAATGACAGGTTCATGACAATGAGATTACCACTTACAGAAAAATGCCATGCCATCATCATCAGTACCTATGCTCCCACCATGACAAATATTGATGAAGTTAAAGATAAATTTTATGAAAACCTGGAGACCTTTATCATCAGTGTACCAAAAGAGGACAAGCTTATAATTCTGGGTGACTTTAATGCTAGAGTAGGCTCAGATTAGCAGATATGGCAGAGAGTCCTTGGGAGGAATGGAGTTGGAAACAGCAGCAGCAATGGTTACCTTCTACTGAAGACTTATGCATCTCATGACCTTCTCATCACAAACACTGACTTTCGTTTACCTAAACACAATAAAACTTCCTGGATGCACCCTGAAGCAAACATTGGCATCTATTAGACTATGTGATTGTAAGGGGAAGAGATGGATAGGATGTGTGACAAAGGCAAAGTATGTAGAACTAGACTTACCACAGACTCATCCTCTCTAAGCTACATATTCATATTTAACCAAAGTGGCAGCTCCCAAGGCAAAATGAACACTAGAAGAATTAATGTCAAGAGATTAGAGTGTCTCTCTGAGCGGGAACAGTTTGTTGCTAACTTGGAGGAAAAACTGAGCCAAAACACAGTTGGCAACAGTGGAGCAGAAAAAGAGTGGGCAGCTTTCAGTGATCTGGTGTACAGCTCTGCATTCACTCATCTGAACCAGAACACTCACAAATACCAAGGCTGGTTTGATAAAAATGATATGGAAATACAGAAGCTGCTAAATGAAAAATGAGAACTCCACAGGATTTACCAGTAGGATAATTCATCCATTTCTAAGAAGGCAGCATTTAATTCCATTAAAAGTAAAATCAAAGCAAAGCTTAGATTCAGGACTCTTGGCTCAGTAAGAAAGTAGATGAAATCAATTTTATACAGACAGTAACAGACCAAAGTGCTTTTACAATGCCCTGAACGCTATTTGTGGGCCAAAGACATATGGTGCATCTCAACTACTCAGTGCTGATGGATCCACATTGATTAATGATAGGCACTTGATCCTAGAGAGGTGGGCTCAACATTTCCATAATGTTCTTAACAGACCATCATCAATCAATGCAGAAGCTACTGACAGCTTATCTCAAGTTAAAGTCAATCAGTCCCTAGCTGAAGTTCCAACTGAAGAAAAAGTTTTAAATGACATTAGGCTCCTTTCAAGTGCCAAAGCACCTGGTGCTGATTCTATTCCAGCTGAGATCTACAAGGTGGGGGTCCATTACTCATCCAAAAACTGACTGAAATTTTCCAGGTTAAATGGCATAAATAGGTTATCCTCCAAGAATTCAAGGATGCCTACATCATCCATCTCTATAAAGGTAAAGTGAATAGACTGTCCTGTGACAATCACAGGGGCATTTCTCTTTTAGTCATTGATGATAAGATTCTTGACAGATTCATTCTTAATAGGCTGATCCTTCACCTGGAAGTTGGTCACCTTCCTGAGAGCCAATGTGGCTTCTGAAAGGGTAGAAGAATAGTCAATATGGTGTCTGCTGCCTGATAGCTCTGGGAAAAATACCAGAAACAGAACAGAGGTCTGTATACAACATTTGTAGATCTGACCAAGACCTTTGATACTGTGAGTCTTGAGGGTTTATGGAAAACTATGTCAAAATTTGGTTGCTCGGAGTTTAATGATGGTATGCATGCCCAGGTTCTGAATAGTGGACGATGCTCTAGTGATTTTCCAGTCATCAATGGAATAAAACAAGGATAAGTCCTTGCTCCCATGCTTTTTAGCATGTTTTCAGTTGTGTTATCAAATGCCTTCAGTGAGTATGAACATGATGGCAAATTCTTTAACTTGAAAAGGCTACAATCTAAGACCAAAGTGGAGGGAGTGTTGGTGCATGAACTTCTGTTTGCAGATGATTTGCATTCATTGCAACCTCTGAAGCTCAGTTGCAACAAGGTATGGATTGATTCTCTGCTGCTTGTGCTAATTTTGATCTAACAATTAATACCAAGAATACACAGGTGCTCCATCAGTCAGCACCACACCATCCATATGTGGACATTGATTATAACAAATAGAGAAGTTTCAAGTACTGTGAACAAGTTCACCTACCTTGGCAGTGTCGCTTCCAAAGTATACATTGACAATGAGGTTGACACTCGTATTGCCAGACCTAGCCCAGTATTTGGGAGACTCTGAAAGAAAGTGTGGGAGAGAAGATGTATTAGACTGACCATCAAACTGAAGGTCTACACAGCTATTGTGCTGCTATATGACCCTGAAACCTAGATAGTCTACCAATGCCAAGCCAGGAAACTGAATCACTTCCATTTAAATTGTCTTAGGAAGATTCTGAAGATCACCCAGCAGGAGAAGATACCAGACACTGAGGTCCTTTCTTAAGCTAAACTGCCTAGCATTCCAACATTACTACAGAGAGTGTACTGGGCACATTGTTACAATGACAGATGTATGCTTGCCAAAAAAAATTATTTTATGGAGAATTCACTCAGGGCAAGCGCTCACAAGGCGGTCAAAAGAAACAATGCCAAGACACCCTGAAGGTCTCATTAAAGAACTTGAGAATTGATTTTACAGCTTGGGAGACACTGGCACAGGATGGCCCAGCAGGGTATTCCCTCATCAGTGAGGATGCTGTGCTCTATGAGGAAGACAGAATTGAAGCAGCTCAAAGGAAACGTGACATGTGTACATTTAGAGCACTCACCCCAGAGGTTCACATGGGCTCAACCTGTGGTAGAGCATTCCAAGCTTGTATTGGTCTGATCAGCCACAGGCGGACACACTGTAATTTGTCTCAAACATCATGTTATCATTTTGGTCCTCTTCAATAATGAAGGACAAGAATCAACCATACTATACTATGCTATACTATGCTATGCTATGCTATGCTATGCTATGCTATGCTATGCTATGCTATGCTATGCTATGCTATGCTATACCTCACTATACTGTACTACACTAACACTACACTATACTAAGCTACATCATACTATTATACTACACTATACTATACTACACTATATTATACTATACTATATTATACTACATTATACTATACTATTCTATTACATCATGTCACATCATAATATATTTTATGTTGTATTATATTGTGTTGCATTTTGTTACATTGTATTATATTATATTGTGTTATAATTTATTGTTACACTATATTGTATTCTATTATCCTACTTGTGTTATGATGTATTGCCCAGAAAGAAGTCTTTTCAGTATCAGATCTAAATCTATAATACAAAGCAATAATCACTGACATGATTTGGTACTATTTAAGAAAAAGAAAAAGACAATTAGTGAACTGGACAGAAGTAAATGAACATAGAATACTCAAAGACCAAGATATTGAGGTAAGAATTCACTATTCAACAAAAACTAATAGGAAAATTGGAAAGAAGTCTGGCAGAAACTAGTTGAAGGCAAACATTTCACACAATATACCAAAATAAGCTAAAAATGGACACATGTCTTAGTAATGACATCATAAAGAAATTGGAGGAGCAAAGAAGAAATTATCTTTCAAGGTATCGATATTGTATGATTTCTTGATTAAACTAGGGATAGAGAGTATCACAGAAGATTAAATGTATAATTTTGGTTACTGAAAAAAAGTTTTTCATAAACCAAACCAATATAGTTAAAATTAGAATGGAAACAAATTACTGACAAATAAACCTTTGCAATAACTTTTTCTAATAAGGATCTCATTTCTAAGATACATAAGGAAATAATTTAAACTGATAAGAATATGAGCTATTCCACAATTGATAGTCAAGGGATATAAATAGGCAGTTTTCTAAGAAAAAAATCCAAATTATCAATAGTCATTAAAATGTTCTGCATCACTAATAACCATAATAGTTCCAAGTAAAACAACCTTGACCTTCTGTCAGATTGGCAAAATTGAGAAAGAAAATCAATTAGCATATATATATATTTTTATTATATAATAAGTACTTACCTGTCATATCTCAAGAACTGTGCTAAGTGCTGAAGATATAAAGAAAGGTTAAAAAAAGTCCTTTCAAACTCAGAGTCTAATGAGGGAGACAATATACAAATAGCTCTTTATAAACAAGATACTAGAAGACAAATTTGGAGAGAGACCTCACAAAGGAAGCCATTAAGATTAGAGAGAGGACTAAGAAAGACTTCTTGCAAAAGGTAAGACTAGCTGATATTTGAAAGAAATGAGAGAATCTTGAAGGCAGAGATGAGGGAGAAAGTATTCCAGGCATGGGGGATGGTCAATGAAAAAGTACTGGGAGTCCAGAGATGGGTGTTGTGTGAGAGGAACAGCAAGGAGGCCAGAGGGTTGATTCACAATTATCTTGCCAAAACAAACCAACTAACCAGAAAGAATAGCAACAGGGAAAAAAAGCCTTTGGACAAGACCTGGAAGAAAAGAGTAAGTAAGGAAGCAAAAAAGAGCCAAGTAGAATAAGACTAAACAGAACTTGAATTTAAGAACAGTGTAAGCTTGTGAATTTAGCCTTTGATTTTCTTTTTTTTATATTCTCTATTACATTCCCATATTGTATATTTATTTTGAAGCAATTATTATGCTTAAACTTTACTAAAAGAAAAAAGTGTATACTATCTCAAAGAACTTGAGAGAGGTCAGAAGGGAAGGCAATGAAGATCCCACAGATCCTTTTTTTACTAAGCTGAAAAAGATAAATTTTGGAAGGTCTATGAGAAAGCAGACATAGTAACACACTGTTAAAGGAACTGTGAATTAGTGCAACAATTCTGAAAATCAATTTAGAACTATTCCCTAAAAGTTATTAAACTGTTCAAATCCTATATCCAAAAGGCTATAAACAAAGAAATAAAAAACAAAAAGGAAAAGGACCCACATGTATAAAAAATATTTACAGCAGCTTTTTCAGAGATGAGAATTGGAAATTGAAGAGATTTACATCACTTGGGGGAATGGCTGAATAAGTTGTATATGATTGTGATGTAATACTATCGTGTTATAAGAAATGATGAGCAGGATACTCTCAGAAAAACTTGGAAAGGCTTAGATGAACTGTGAACAAAGTGAAATGAGCAGAATCAGGATATTGTCTACAATAACACGAATATTGTATGATAATTAATTATGAATAATTTTGTTATTCTCAGAAATACAATGCCTCAAGACAATTCTGAAGGACTATGAAAATGCTATCCATCTCCAGAGAAAGAATGGATGGAGTCTAAATACAGATTGAAAACATAATTCTTCTTTACTTTCTTTACTTTTTTGCTTGGTTTTTTTCACATGATTTACATGGAACTATGCTTTGCATGACTGCACATGTAAAGTCTATATTAAATTGCTTGCCTTTTCAACAAGAAAGGAGTGGGAGGGAAGGAGAAAATTTGGAACTCCAAATTTGAGGTGGGGAGTAAGTATGCTAAAATTGTTTTAAAATGTAATGGGGGGGGGGGGCAGCTAGGTGGCACAATGGATAGAGCACTGGCCCTGGAGTCAGGAATACCTGAATTCAAATCTGGCCTCAGACACTTAATAAATACCTAGCTGTGTGGCCTTGGGCAAGTCACTTAACTCCATTGCCTTGCAAAAAACTAAAAAAATATAATTGGGAGAAATACAAAATATTAAATTTGAATTTTAAAAAAATGGTTCAAATGCTTTTACCCAGCAATTCCACTACTAGGTCTATACCACAAAAGAATCAAAGGAAAAGGAAAAGGTCCCATATGTACAAAAATATTCATAGCAGCTCTTTATATAATAGCAAAGAACTGGAAACTAAGAGGGGCTCTCACCTACTGAAAATAATTGAACAAATTATAGCATAATGTGAGGAGATATTGTTGCATCATAAGGAAAAGAGTGGTTTCAAAGCAACCTGCAAAAACTTGTAAGAACTGATGCAAAATAAAGTGAGTAGAACCAAGAGAAAAAGTTGTACACGAAACAACTACATGGTCAAAAGAGTTTTGAAAGCCCTAAGAATGTGTATCAATTCACAACCAGCTATAATTCCAGAGGACAAATGATTAAGTGTGCTACCCACCTCCTAATACAAAGGTGATAAACTCACGTTGCAAGATGAAGTATATTTATTACAAGGATTTTGCTTTTCTTCTCTTTTCCTTAATAGTGGAAGGTAGGAAAAAACTTAGTTTTTGTTCATTAAAAAATTAATTAGAAAAAAACAAGAAAAAAGTTTTATTCTCCAGTAGGATATAAGTTCCTTGAAAGCAGGTATTAGTTCATTTTTGTCTTTGAATCCCAAAGCACTTAGCTTGATGCTTTGCACAAAGTAAATATTTATAAAGATATGTTGAATTGAATTGAATTGGATGGAGGTAGCATAGTACAGTGGGAAATTACTGGACTTGAAGTCAGTGAACTAGGGCTTGAATCCTGGTTCTATTACTTACTACTTGTGTACATTAGACGATGTCATTTGATTTGTTTGGGAATCAGGTTCCTCATCTTTAAAATAAAGAATTGTACTAGATTTCCTCTAAAATCTTTCAATCTTGCTATTTATAATCCTATGAAGACTGCACTGGTAGATACAAGGTCATAGTCTAGGTATGGCTTCTTTGTATTTACTCAGCTTTTGGTTAAGAAAGTAATTTCATTTCAATTGTTCTATGTGATGGCCTCAAGGTCTTCTTTCTAGTATATCCACAAGACTGTGATGAGAAGAAAGGTTATTTATGTGACTAGAATCTTTTATTCTTGAGCCCATAGGAGATGGAGGGAATCGTACTCCTTCCTGCTGCTACAATTCATGTGGAGCTGAAGTGTTCTCTTGGTCCAGAAGTAGTAGGATGGTGAACAGATCCATGGGAAGAGATTGTTACATTTAATAGTCACATGGGCAAGGAATGTGTGACTATGGTGCTACTGGGACTCTGGGATGAAAAAACTGTCTCCCAACAAACTCTGTTTAGAGTATTTTCAGTCTTTGAAACAGTCCTATGTTTTCCCTCCAAAACCCATTCCTTCCTATATCTGCCCCGTTTCTTAATCCTCTCATCTATCATTGGAAACTGGGATGGAATTCGGTGTACTTTTAAAAAGGCATCAACTCACCAAAGCTGAGCTCTTTTTCTTTCCTGCCTGGCTGTGCTTGAGGGAGAAAGATAAGCCATAAGTCTCAGAATGTAAGCCTCACTCACTTAGAACCAGTATCAATCTGCAAGAGCATGGTCCTACTCTTAATGCTATTTAATTTTATTTTTTCCAATTACATGAAAAGATAGTTTTTAACATTTAACTTTTTGTAAGCTTTTGAATTCCACTTTTTCTACCCCCCACCTTTTCCTCTTTCTTCCCCATGATAACAAGGAATCTGATATAGGCTGTACATATATGATCTTGTTTAATATAGTTTCATATTAGTCATGTTGTGAAAGAAGAATCAGAACTAAAGGGAAAAACCATGAAAGAGAAAAAAAATAAGTTTTACCAAGTGAACATAGCATGGTTTGATTTGCATTCAGACTCCATACTTTTTTTTTCCCACTGGATGTGGATGGCACTTTCCATCACAAGTCTCTTAGAATTATCCTTGATCACTAAACTGCTGAAAGGAGCAAAGTTTATCATAGCAGATCATTACTATCTTCTAACCAGCTCCGCCATGAAGTCCACATGGTCTTGCTGATACCTTTGTTCATTGCTTATGGTATACTAAAACACTATAAGTTCTGGGGATATAAATAGATTAGACTGTCTCTACTCTCATTGAACTCATATGGAGAGGAAAATTTCAGATGCAAGTCAGATGGAAAGGTTCCCAAATGCCTTAGGATGTAATAACAAAGAAGCTGCTTTACCATCATTTCCACTGATAAAATCCTATTAGTTTCAAGTCTTTGGTGGCAAGAACTTTAATTTTTTTTGTACTCTTTAAGTTTGTTAAATTTATTTTTTCCAATTACACATAAAGTTAGTTTTCTATATCCATCCTTTTGCAAGTTTTTGAGTTGCACATTTTTCTACCACTCTCCCTTCCTGCCTCCATGCCCATGAGCAGTAAATAATCTTATATAAGCTGTACATGTACAATTGTGTTTAATATATTTCTATATTAGTCATGTTGTGAAAGAAATGAGAACTAAGGCGGGGGAAATCATGAGAAAGAAAGAAAAAAGAAAATAAATTTTAAGAAGTGAACATAGTATGCTTTGCTCTACATTTAGACTCCTTAGCTGTTTCTTTGTTGTTGTTTGTTTGCTTGTTGTTTTTTTAATGGATGGTATTTTCCCTAACAGGTCTCTCAGGATTGTCCTTGATCACTGAACTGCTGAGAGAAACTATGTCCATCACAGTTGATCATCTCACAGCATTGATGTTAATGTGTATGATGTTCTCCTGGTTTTGCTCACTTCACTCAGCATCAGTCATTGCAAGTCTTTCCAGACTTTTCTAAAATCTGACTGCTCATGACTTCTTACAGAATAATAGCACTCTATCACATTCATACAGCACATTTTTCTATGATCTCTTTTGAGTTATAGACCTAGTCATGGTATTGCTGGATCAAAGACTATACACAGCCTTATTGTCCTTTGTGAACATTGCTCTCCAGAATGATTGGATTATTTCATAACTCCACCAACAGTACATTAGTGTTCCACTTTTCCCACATCCTCTCCAATGTTGATCATTTTCCTTTTTTGGTAATTTTAGCCAATCTGATAAGTATGTGGTAGTTATCTCAGAGTTGTTTTAATTTGTTTTTCTCTAAGCAGTAATGGTTTGGAGCATTTTTTCATGAGACTATAGAAAGCTTTAATTTCTTCATCTGAAACCTGCCTGTTCATATCCTTTAACTTGTATTGTACTGGAAAATGATTCTTATAAATTTTACTCAGTTCTTTATATAATTTAGAAATGAGTCCTTTATCAGAAACACTAGCTGTGAAAATTGTTTCCCAGCTTTATGCATTTCTTCTAATCTGCATTGGTTTTGTTCGTGCAAAATCCTTTTAATTTAATGTAGCCAAAATTATCCATTTTGGAATTTATAATATTATCTATCTCTTCTTTGATTATAAATTTCTCCTGATTCCATAGATCTGACAGGTAGACTATTTTTTGACTTAGGATATCATCCTTTATGTCTAAATCCTATACCCATTTTGACCTTATCTTAGTATATGTTGAGAAATGTTGGTCTAGACATGCCTAATTTTTGCCATACTATTTTCCAAAATAGTACTTATCCCAGAAGCTACTATTTCTTTTGTACCTAAACTATTCCATTGATCTACTCTTTTTCTTAGCTAGTACCAGATAATTTTGATGACTCTTGCTTTATAATATAGTTTTATATTTGGTATAGCTGGGCCATCTTCCTTTGCATTTTTTCCTATTAATTCCCTCAATATTCTTGACTTTTTGTTCCTCTGGATGACTTTTGTTACTATTTTTTCGAGCTCTATATAAAGTTTTTTTAGTAGTTTGATTGGGTTGGCACTGAATAAGTAATTTAATTTGGGTATAATTATTATTTTTACTATATTAACTTGGCCTATCTGTGAGCAATTGTCATTTTTTTCAGTTGTTTAGGTCTGATTTTATTTGTGTGAAAAGTGTTTTGTAATTGCATTCATATAGGTTTTGGGTTTGTCTTTGGACGCAGATTCCCAAGTATTTTATTCTGGCTACAGTTATTTTAAATGGAACTTCTTTTTCAATTTCTTGTTGTTGGATTTTGTTGGAAATATATAGAAATGCTGATTATTTATGTGGGTTTATTATTATCCTGTTATTTTGTGAAAGTTATCTGTTTCATTAAGTTTTTTTAGTTGATTTTCTAAGGTTCCCTAGGTAAGCCATCATATCATCTGCAAAGAGTGAGAGTTTGGGTTCCTGATTGCCTATTCTAATTACTTCAATTTCTTTTTCTTTTCTTTTTGCTAAAGCTAACATTTCTAATACAATATTGAATAACAGTGGTGATAATGAACATCCTTGTTTCACCTCTGATCTTTTTGAGAATACTTCTGCTTTATCCCTATAACATATGGTGCTTAATGATGATTTAAGATAGATAGTGCTTATCATTTTAAGAAAAAACTCCATTTATTCTCTAATGTATTTAATAGAAGCAGGTGCTATATTTTATAAAGGCTTTTTCAGCATCTATTGAGAAAATCTCATACTATTTCTGTTAATTTTGCTATTGATAATGGTCAGTTTTACTTGATCATGGTTGTATTATCCTGGTAAGAACTTGTTGTAATCTCTTTGCTAAAATTTTATTTTAAATTTTTGCTTCAATATTTATTAGGGAGATTGGTTTATAATTTTCTTTGTCTGTTTTGGCTCATCCTGGTTTAGGTATCCAGCACCATGTTGGTGTTATACAAGGAATTTCACAGAACTCATTCTTCATCTATTTTTTCAAATAGTTTATATAGAATTAGAATTAATTGTTCTTTAAATGTTTGGTAGAATTCATTTATAATTCTGACCCTGGAGATTTTTTCTTTGGGAGTTCATTGATGATTTGTTCAATTTCTTTTTCAAAAATGGAATTTTTTTAAAATTTATTTTTATTAAGGATTTTATTTGAGTTTTACAATTTTCCCCATCTTACTTCCCTCCCCCACCCCCCCCACCCCCATGGAAAGCAATCTGTCAGTCTTTACTTTGTTTCCATGTTGTACCTTGATCCAAATTGGGTATGATGAGAGACAAATCATATCCTTAAAGAAGAGACAAGAAGTCTAAGAAGTAACAAGATCAGATAATAAGATATCTGTTTTTTTCTAAATTAAAGGGAATAGTCCTTGCACTTTGTTCAAACTCCACAGCTCCTTATCTGGATACAGATGGCACTCTCCTTTGCAGACAGCCCAAAATTGTTCCCAATTGTTGCACTGATGGAATGAGCGAGTCCTTTGAGGTTGAACATCACTCCCATGTTGCTGTTAGGGTATACAGTATTTTTCTGGTTCTGCTCATCTCACTCAGCATCAGTTCATGCAAATCCCTCCAGGCTTCCCTGAAATCCCATCTCTCCTGGTTTCTAATAGAACAATAGTGTTCCATGACATACATATACCACAGTTTGCTAAGCCATTCCTCAATTGAAGGACATTTACTTGATTTCCAATTCTTTACCACCACAAACAGGGATGTTATAAATATTTTTGTACAAGTAATGTTTTTACCCTTTTTCATCATCTCTTCAGGATACAGACCCAGTAGTGGTATTGCTGGATCAAAGGGTGTGCACATTTTTGTTGCCCTTTGGGCATAATTCCAAATAGCTTTCCAGAAGGATGAGTTCACAGCTCCACCAACAGTATAATAGTGTCCCAGATTTCCCACAACCCTTCCAACACAAAAATGGAATTTCTAAAGAAATTTATTTTTTATTAATCTGGGCTGTTTATATTTTTTGTAAATATTCGTCCATTTCACTTATATTGCCAAATTTATTGGCATACAGAAAATAGTTCCAAATTATTACTTTAATTTCCTCTTCATTGGTGGTAAATTCATTCTTTTGATTTTTGATACTGGAAATTTGATTTTCTTCTTTTTTAAAAAATCAGATTAAAAATGAGAAGAAGAAGAGGGGCGGCTAGGTGGTGCAGTGGATAGAACACTGGCCCTAGAGTCAGGAGTACCTGAGTTCAAATCCAGCCTCAGACACTTAATAATTACCTAGCTATGTGGCCTTGGGCAAGTCACTTAACCCCCATAGCCTTGCAAAAAAATAAACAACTAAAAAAAAGAAAAAACTGAGAAGAAGATATCTCAGGTAATTATAATAGCTCCCTTTTCAAATGAGCTACCGATTTAGAAAAAAAAAGAAAATGGACATTGGAAAGACGTCATCATGAATTTCTATAATTTTCTACACAATTTAAGTTAATTTAAAGTAATCACTATCAAAAGCCCAAAGAGACCAGAAAACACTTGTCAGTAAACACTTGTTTCCTTGCCTAATGGAATGATATAGCAGCCAATAGAAACAATCTTTTGTTTAAATTATAAATATGCATTTGTAAATTACTTCAAAGAAGGAAGAAAATTATAAGCATTAATGTCTCATAAAACAGTAAAAAACAATGGAGAAAACATTTCTTGATAAGGTTTGGCATGAGATATAAATTACATCTCATCACAGGTATGTTGAAAGATTAAATTAAAAGAATAAACAATAGGTAAAAATTGGAAATAATAAAATAAGATTAATGAAAGTTTTATCTATTTTATTGGTTTTCTCATAAAACCAACTCAGTATCATTTAGTAGTTCAGTAGTTTCTTACTTTCAAATTTATTATTTTTTCCTCTGTTTTTGGAATTTCTAATTTGATATCTAGTTGGGTTTTTCAATTTGTTCTTTTTCTAATTATTGCTTTAGTTGCACACCCAATTCATTGATCTCTTCTTTTTCTGTTTTATTCATGTAAGCATTTAGAGATATTTAACTACATTCCACTAGTTTGGTATGCTGTCTCATCACTGTCATTATCTTAGATGAATTTGTTGGTTATATCTGTGCTTTAATGTTTAATCCACTCATCCTTTGAAATAGGTTATTTAGTTTATTTTTAGTTTATCTTTCTATGACCCTTTATTGCATGTAATTTTGATTGAATCATAATCTGAAAAAAAGCATTTAAAATTTATGCTTTTTTGTATTTGGTTTTGAAGTTTTTATGCCCTAATAAAAGGTCAGTTTTTATGTGGATGTCATGTACCACAGAGAAGAAGGTATATTCCTTTCTATTCTTATTTAGTTTTTTCCAGATGTCTATCATAAATAACTTTTTTAAAATTTTATTTACCTTCTTAACTTCTTCCTTATTTATTTTGTGATTAAATTTACCTAATTCTGGGAGAGGGAGGTTGAGGTCCCCCACTAATATAATTTTGCTATCTATGTCTTCCTGTAACACATTTAACTTGTCCTCTAAAAATTTAGATGCTATATCACTTTGTGTATATATGTTTAATATTGATATTACTTCATTGCCTATGGTATCTTTTAGGAGGATGTAATTAATTTTTTCCCTTGCATACTTCAGCTGAAGCATAATCTATTCTGCTCCATTCTTTATCTTATGTATATCTCTCTGCTTCAAATGTGTTTCTTGTAAACAATGTATTGTAGAATTGTTTTTTTAATCTACTTAGCTTTCTGCTTCCATTTTATGGGAGAGTTCATATCATTTCCATTCCTATTACCATTCACAAATGTGATTACTAATTCTTTATTTCCATCCATCCTATCTCTTTTCTCTCTCCTTTCTCTAATGTTTTGCTTCTGAATGCTGTCTCTCTGAATATTCCTTTCCCCTTTTCCCTTCCCCCTCCTGCCACTCTGTAGGGTAGGATAAATTTCTAAACCCAATTGGCAATGTATGTTATTCTCTCTTTGAGCTAAATCTCTTGAGAATAAGATATTCTCAACATTTCATGTGGTGTTATTCATCCTCTAAGGACCCCATCTTCTTCTCCTAGTACAATCCTTTTTTTTTGTATCTTAATTGTTTTATACCTGTTTTGTATTCATTCCCTCTGTCAAAATATACTCCTTTCAACTGTCTCATCAACAATTCTCATCAATTTATACCCATACCCTCTTTCCAAGGTACTTCCTCCAACTGTCCCAATAGAAATACAACCCTCATGAGCTAAAAAAGTACCATCATGTCATGGTCAATTTTTACACTTACTTTCTGCCTAATTATGCTCCTTTCAACTGTCCAAAGAGAAATACAGTTCTTAAGAGTTACAAGTATTGCCTTCACATGTAAAGATGTAGATTATTTAGTATTATTGACTAACATTTTTTTTCCATTTACCTTTTACTCTCTTGAGTCTTATATCTGAAGATCTGAAGATGAAATGTTCTGTTTAGTTGTGGTCTTTCTATCAGGCAAGTTTGAAAGCCTTGAAAAGTCTCTATTTCATTGAAAATTCATCTTTTCCCCTGAAAGAATATGTTGAATTTTTCAGGGTAGTCTATTCTTGGTTGCAATCCAAAATCCCTTGCCTTTCAGTTTATCATATTCTAGGTTCTCTGATAATTCATGTATAATCCTGACCATGACTCCCTGGTATTTAAATTTTCCTTTTTGGCTACTTGTAATGCTTTCTCCTTTAGCTGACAATTCTGAATTTGACTACAATGTTTCTTGGAGTTTTATTTTGGAATGTCTTTCTGAAGGTAATTGATGAATTCTTTCAAGAACTATTTATCTTATTCTTGGATAATAGAGCAATTTTCTATGATAATTTCCTGAAAGATATTCTCCAGGCTCTTTTTCTGATCATGGTATTAAGGTAGATCAATAATTCATAAATTATCTCTCCTGGATTGATTTTCCAGGACAGTCATTTTTTCCCTAAAAGCTCCTTTGCAGTTTCTTCTATTTTTTTCATCCTTTTGACCTGTTTGATGGAATCTTGGAGTTTCATAGTGTCATTAATTTCTATTTGTCCAATTCTAATTTTTAGGATTTCTTTTATTTTATTCAGTGAACTCTTATGTTTCCTTTTCCAGTTGCTTAATTTTATTTTAGATGAATTTCTTTCCTTTTCCAATTGGTCATTTTTTACTTTCAAAGGAGTTGATTTCTTCTTCCATTAGGCTAATTTTTCTTTTAAGAGTATTGTTTTCTTCAGTCAATTTCTGATAATTTTCCTGCATGACTCTCTCTTTTTGTCCATTTTTCTTCTTTTCTTTTTAGTTTTTTAAAATTTTTTTTCTTTTCTTTTTTTTTCCTTCTTTTTTAGGTTTTTGCAAGGCAATGGGGTTAAGTGGCTTGCCCAAGCTCACACAGCTAGGTAATTTTTAAGTGTCTGAGGCCGGATTTTAACTCAGGTACTCCTGACTCCAGGGCTGGTGCTCTATCCACTGCACCACCTAGCTGCCCCTAAAATGTTTTTTTGAGCTCTTCTGAGAGGTCTTTTTAGTTTTGAGATCAATTCATAAACCCCTTTGAGGCATTTTTTCTTGAATGAATAAATAATGGCATTTTTATCATCCCAATTAGAATAGTAGCTTTCTAATTTTTGTTAATGCTCTTTTTTTGTATTTTTTGCTCATTTTGATACTTGAGCTCTGCTCCTGGGGCCCAGGAAGTATCCAAACTTTTTGAACTGGGGACTGGGGGTCTGTTGCCTTACTTTCCATTCTGGCATCTCAGGTCCTCATGGCAGTCCAACTAGTCCCTTCTGCTTCACCAGTTTTGCTGGGCTTGAACTTTGTCTTCCAAGTTTTTGTTGGGATCTTCACTACTGACTACTAAGCCAGAATCTGAATTGTGCTATGACTAAGAGACTCCTGTTAGTTTCCTAACTCTATAGCCTATGCTCCATTCCCCCACATGGGACAGACATTTTTTTGAAGATCCTCCATAAAATCTTGAGTGAAGAATTTGTTTCACTCTCCTTTTTATGCATTCTGTCACTTTAGGATCTGTTTAGAGGCTTCATTTAAAATTGTTTTGGGAAGAGCTCCAGGAGCTTCCTAGCTTCATACCACCATCTTGGCTCCACCAAGTAAATCAAGAAGGGAGAGAAGAGGAGGGAAAGAGAAGGAAGAGGGGAAGGAGTAGAGAGAGACACAGGGAGACAGAGACAGATGGGGGGGAGAGGGGGAGAGAGAGAGAGAGAGAGAGAGAGAGAGAGAGAGAGAGCAGAAATTTCAAGAAGGTCAAATCATTCCTCTTACCTCATAATAGGAATGTGTAGGCATATCCTCCTCCTTATCAGTCTTGGGAATAGCACATTATCTCCCTAGGACACCTGACTTGCTTCCAGCCAGGCTTCTGAAACCATTGTCCAACATAGCAATCCCTACAAAGACCCAGCTATCTTTAAAGTGCTTCATCCCATGATTCCTTAGCAGGCATGTGTCTTCTGAAGACCCAGAAAAGAAAGTTTTATACTACCAATCATTGACAGTGTCAAATGACTCAGTGTCAGAAATGGAGATGGTTTTATCAATAGAAATGACACTTTAAAAAAAGATGCATTATCATCTGCCTTGTAACTGCACCATAAGGATCACCAAACATTTCCATCTGTCTTGCAACTGAACTCTGTTATATTGTCTCCCCTTGTTAGAATGTGAGCCCTGTGGGAGCAAAGGCTGTCTTGCTTTTCTAGCACTGGAAATGTCCAGAACTTGACTCAAGATTTGGTAAGAGCCTAATAAATGCATTTCCATGCACACATTCATTCTTTCACAAACAAAATATAAACTGTGTACTCAATATTCCTTCCACAATCTGATGTTAACTTACCTTTCCAGCCTTATCTCATAGCACTCTTCTTCATAAACCCCTCCATTCCTTGTCTTATTCTACTCTGTCGTATTTCTCTGACTTTGCTCTCAACGGCCCTTCTATCAATGCCTAGAATTAGCCTTAACCCCTGTCAAGATTCCACTACTGACCAGTCTTTCATGAAACCTTCCTTAACCTCTTCCATCAGTTTTCCTACAGAAAATTACCTTTCTTCTCTGTATTTCTCCAGTGTACTTTCCTTGGATGGTTCATTTGTGCTTATTTCTTACTCTCTTTATTTTAGTTATCTTTGCATATGTCACCACATCCATTCCCCATTATAAGCTTCTTGAAATTTATAGTATAATAGAACTTTGATTAGCACAATGTTTTATACTTGGTAAATGTTTAATAAATCAGCATTAATTGAATCATAAGATCATAAATTTAGAGCTTAAAAATTATCTATTTCACCCTCTTCATCTTATAGATGAGGAATCTGAGACCCAGAGATGTCAAGTCACTTGGCCAAAATCATACAGAAAATTAATGAAAGAGCCTGGGATTATAACTCAGTCCTAGAAAAGTTGCCAAATGTAATATAATATAATATAGAAACTAAATTTTTTTGGCAATTTCCAGTGATGGTCAGCTTCTAAGATACCTGTTTAGGAACAACTTCCTTCTTCCTTCAATGACCTCTAATAAAATACATTCTGCTCAAAACCCAGATATAGGCTATGATCCATAGAGTTTGGATGTAATTGCCATGGTAATTACCTAGGTGGCTCAGTGGATAAGAGCATTGGCCTTGGAGTGAAGAGAACCTGAGTTCAAATCCTACCTCAGACACTTGACACTAGTTATGTGACTTGGGAAAATCACTTAATCCTCATTGCCTCACATCCAGGACCATCGTCGTTCTTATCCATATATGATCACTGGACCTGAATGGCTCTGGAGGAGAAAGTGAGGCTGGTGACTTAGCACAGCACCCCCTCACTCAAATCTGATTCATGTGTTTGTCATGGCATCAACTTCTGATATTGTGGCCCTTTTTGAGAGGGAAAGACAAAGACATAATCAAATCAAAATCAAATGGTAACTATCACTGCTAAGTGTGAAAACTAGGCCAAAGTTCAGAGATGTCAAGGTATCCTTAATGATGATGTTGTAAACTGGCCACTTCTCTATTCAAAGGGAGCTGATAAAGGGATCTTTCTTCTGACCAATACATTCTTGAGAAAAACAACTTGCTTCATATTATGTTTTAAAGTTTACAAATCACTTTACAAATATTATTTCATTTTATCTTCACAATAATCCTAATAGGTATGTGTCATTATTATTCCTATTTTACATAGAGGGGAAACTAAGATAAATAGAGGTAAAGTGACATGTCCAGGGTCACATAGTCAATGAGTCAATGAGAGTCTGAGGCTGGATTTTAATTCTTCCTGACTACAGACCCAGCTATCCAACAGATTTCACCTCCCAGGGTTATTATGAAGATCAAGTGAGATAAAACATAAATGCTAGCTATTATTATAATAATGATAATTGTGGTATAATTATAATTCATGAATGTGGGCATTAATGAGAAAATTGGCAAATTGTTCTTTATTGTCCAAAGGTTGTAGCACTGAAAACCCAAGAGCAGTTATTAAGTGGGGGGAATTGAATAAGAAAGTTTTTAGTTTGTATAGGAACTGTTCTGGGACTAAATTGAAGTTCCCACTATCATCACGTGACATAGATATGTCAGTGGATTATTTGGAGGACCCTGGTCTGTATGAGTAAAAATGAGATGTGACTGATGATGTCCTAATAAGATTAGGTGAATTAAGAAGAAAGATATCTCTGAGGACTAAAGAAGGAAAGGAAAAATACATATATATATATTTTTATTTACTTTATATATATATATAATATATTACTAACATACATACATATAAATTTAATATATACAATATATATAAAATACATACATATATAATATATATTACCAACACATACCTACATATACATTTAAATATTTTATATATATACATATATATACATATATATATATACATATATACATATATATATGTATATATATATATATGCAGCTAGGTGACACAGTGGATAGAGTGTCAGTCTTGGAGTCAGGAAGACCTGATTTCAAATCTAGCCTCAGATGTAACTTATTAGCTGGGTCACCCTGGGCGAATTATTTAACCCTATTTGCCTCAGTTTCCTCATCTATAAAATGAGCTGGAGGAAAAAAATAGTAGACCATTCCACTCTGCAAGAAAACCACAAATGAGGTCACAGAGAGTTGGGCATGATTAAAATGACTCAAGGACAACTGACTCTAAAGCCAATATTCTTGCTCTGGTGTCATGCATCTTTTTGGAACTATGTTTAGAAAAGTAAATAAAATTGAAACAGTATGAGGTTTCCCTTCATGCCTATCAGATTGACAATTACACAAAGTTTAAAATGTTAAAAGTTGGACAGGCTGTGGAAAGATAGGCACAAGTAATGATGGTATAAATTGTTCTGATTTTTCTGAAAAACAATTTGGAATCTTTCTAGAAATGTCATTAAACCAGATATCCCCTTTGACACAACAGCACTGCTACATACACAACTAGAAGGTGAAAGGCAAAGAAAAAAGTCCTATATGAATAAACATATTTATATCTACACTGGTGACAGTAAAGAATTGAAAGCAAAGTGGGTGTCCATTAACTGGAACAGCAGATCAAATCATGGTATATGAATATAGGTGGAACATGATGATGGCATTAGAAGTGAGGACTGGGAAGAACCAAGAGAAATTTGTTGAGGCATGAATGAACTAATGCAAAGAAGTAAGTAGAACCATGAAAGCAATGTGTAAAAATTAAAAGGAAAAGAAGATTGAAAGTCAGGAATCAGTAGGGAGAAGTGTAATCCTAAAGAGCAAATTTCATCATGGGCTGCACTCTGCAAAAGAAATGATGATTTCACTGTACTCTGCTTTGTCAGCTATCATCTGGAATTCTGAATTCAGCCCTGGGACCACAGTTTAAGGAGGATATTGATGAGCTGTATAGTGTCCTGAAAAAGCCAACTAGGATGGCAAAGGACCCTGAGCCTGTGCCACATGAGAATCAGTTAAAGGACCTGGAATGTTTAGCCTGGAAGAGAAGACTCAGCAGGAGCATGGGAATTCTCTTCAATTGTTTGAAGAGCTGTCATATGAAGGGGAAATTGGACTTGTTCCATTTGTCTCCAGAGAGTAGAACCAGGAGCAAAAATTAGAAATGGCAAAGGGGAAAATTTCCTAACAATTAGAATTGTCCAAAATTGGAATGAAGTAAGTGCTCCCCCTTTTGGGGTAGAGGGTGTGGTGGTCTTCAAATATTAGCTTTAAAAAAAACTACTTGTTGAGTATAAGTAAAAAGGGATTCCTTTTGTGTTTAGCTTAGACTAGGTTGATATTTCTTTCTATGTGATTTTTTTTGAGATTGACTCTGGTGGCACAGTCAATAGCGTGCCAGGCCTAGAGTCAGGAAGACTCATCTCTCTGAGTTCAAATTTGCACACAGCCACTTTTTTTTAGCTCTGTGACCCTGGGCAAGTCACTTAGCCCTGCTTGCTTCAATGTCCTCATCTGTAAAGTGAGCTGGAGAAGGAAATGGCAAGTCATTCCAGTATCTTTGCCAAGAAAACTCCAATGGGATCACAAAGAGTCAGCCATGACTGAAAACAACTGAACAACTCCCAACCTTGCCCAGAAGAAACTGTAGGGGCCATTCCTGAACCCTAACCCACTTCTAATTGACATAGAAGCTTTGACCAGCTCTTTTTCTCGGTTGTTGGTCTTTTCATCTCTCTTTAGGCAGCTAGTTGGTCCTTCACTTCTCAGGTATTCTCCCTATTGTTGCTAGATAGACATTAGACTGGATATGCCATTGTCTTTAGCCCTAATGAAGCTCGGAGCCCCCCTCCTAATCTATCCACCAGCTTCAGCCTTCTCCAGCAACAAGGATACCCGGGTGTATCACCTCATCTGGCTCCCTCTGGGATTCTGAGACCTCAGAACTGGGATAATGCAATGACCCTATATGGACTTTAGAGAACTAATTGCTAAGTAGGCTTCCTTCCTCTCTGCAGAAATATAGTAGACTGCAAATGAAGAATGAGGCATACATTGTTATTATTCACAGCCATGTATTGTTTGTTTTGCTTAAATTGTTCCTGTTACAAGGGAGAATTCTATGATGCAGAGGGAAGAAGTCTCAAGGAAATGATAACTATGTAAAAATATATCAACAAAAGATTTATTTAAAATAAAAAATAAAGTCTAAGAAAAATAAATATAAAACAGGGTCACCCTTTCAACCGAACTATATATTGGGTTAGAGTTACTGGGGGTAGAAAACAAAAGACTAAACCTATAGACCCCATAGAGACATACAAAGAATGTCCGTGACATCCCTGATTAGTCTACATTGCCATCATCATAACATTTTAAATTTAATTAAAACAAGAGGAATTTGACTCCACTCCCAAGGGAAGCTGATTCATCTTTAACTTTAGGATCACAACAATACACTAATTCCTTGGGTAGTGATTAAAAGGCCAACCAGTGTTAAAGAGACAAACTGTAATTACATACATTTATTATTTTCAAACCCAGTCCTTGACTTTAGTCCAGGCAAGCTCCCGGTGGCCTCTAATGATGATAATGCAAAGCTCTAATTCTTTGGCAGAAAAAGTGTGAGTATGCTCAATTACAATAGAGCAGCTGCTGTGTGGGAGAGGTCAGAGAGCCTGAAACAGGATGTACAATAAATAATCTCCATTCCTGGAGAGGGTGGTCCCAACAGGTCAGGGCTGAGTTCAACGATATGGCTGGTAGGCAGAGGAAATACTAAGCATGATGTCCATAATCCTTGATCTATGAATAAATATCAAACTGATTTCTGTTGCTTTTCCTTTTCAGGTCGAAGAAGATATGAACCATATTTAGGGCCTTTTAATTTTGTTTCCAGTCTTCATTCTTCTTCTTCACTAATCAGACCAATCATTTTTTTGTTTATTAAACTTTTTTTTTAAGTTGCTTAACCAAACTTTACAAGTCCCAGTAGCAGGCAGACAGGGAAACTAAGCAATAAGTAATAATAATAATAATATTAGCAATAATACTAATAATGATAATAAATCTAATCATTTATTTTTATTGAGATTTTCAGTAATTTGCATAATTCTGCAAAATTCTTCTCTGAAGAAACAAAATTAAGATTCACCCAGTGAGCTATGGAGAGTTGCATTACAGATGAGGTGAAGCAACACAGAATTATTATCAGAAAGTTATAAAAGCAGAAAAAAAGATAGCTGGTTATGAAATGAGAACCAGGGATAACTGATAGACATTCTGGTTATTCCTTTGGGATCTATACTTTGCTGAGAAAGTCCCCAGCCACTGAGTTGGCTACCCAGGTAGGATTTATAGAGGGAAAAGGACAAAGGATGGTTAGGCTTTTGGATTAGTTAACTTAATACATTGTTGGAGGAAATATGACTGAGATCCTTCAGAGTATCAGATTATAGTGACAAAGGGTTTTGACATTCAGGGTATCCCAGAAGTTTTACTTCAGTTTTAAGCTTTAATAGTTTTAATAATTTAAAACTGCACTGAGGTTTCTAGAACACTTTCATTAGATTCCCACAATGGCTCTGTAAGGTTAGACAGTGCAAGCAAATATCATTATTATTTTTTCACACATGCATAAGAGGAAATTTGAAGAGATTAAGTAACTTGCCGCAGCAAGTAAAAGCATAGAGTGAGAAAGTACTTCCTCTCTGTTGTTATTCCCCAGAAATTTTCACCTATCTGTGTAATGAGTTTCTATTGGTTAAATGAATGAATCATTTTATAATCAAAAAGACTTTCCCATCTTTATAAAACTTTTAATTATTTGGGGGTTAGTTCCACATACTCTCTTCAATTGCCTTTTGACCATTTGAGAGCTTGTTAGCATCTCTAATTCAAAACTTCATTCTAGCCAATAATTCAATTTTTGGTAAAAATGTTTACCAGAGGGGCAGCTAGGTGGCATGGATAGAGCACTGGCCCTGGAGTCAGGAGTATCTGAGTTCAAATCCGACCTCAGACACTTAATCATTACCTAGCTGCGTGGCCTTGGGCAAGCCACTTAACCCCATTGCCTTTAAAAAAAAAATGTTTACCAGAAATAATAGTAAAACTGGTTTGAGCTTCACCTTCTACCATCTTTCTGACACCAATGCCAATAAAAATTTTCCTTATGAAGAGTAGATGGTAGGGCAAAGACTTTTGGAGAGCTAAAGAGGTAGAAAATACTCACTTTTTTAAAAAGTGTTTGTTTACTGTGCGATTAGTTGAAATAACTAGAAAAAAATTTTCCCTCAATATGTAAAATGAAGGGAAGAAAACTAAATTAAAAAAACAAACACACCAATCAAGATTCAAGTTCCCTCTTTTTGATAAATCATTGTTACATACATTGAGTAAGTTAGTTAACTTCTCAGTTCCTGAGGCCCTGTGACCATAGGTCTAACACTGAAGTCTAAGACTATAAATTACAGAGCAGCTGCTGACCTTTGGTAATGGAGGGAGCTTCCTCTTTGGAAAATTCCCAAAACCAATGAAATCACAGGTTCAGTCCAAAAAAGAAATAGATATGTTATGGAGAGAATGACACAGTAAAACCATAACAAGTTAATCCAGGTTTGGAGTACTGGGTAGATCTGCAACCACTCATAACCATATCTTTCAAACCTTTATTGATATGCTTATTTTTATCCACTTTTCTAGGCAACACAAATCAAAGCAATGGTATTTAATGAAATAGTACAAAACAAGTAATAAGGAAAAAATCTCCACCCATAACCTTGAAATAGACTCACTCCCCCTACAAATGTACAGTCTAATAGAAAAGAATAGATTTTTTTTTATGAACAAGTAGGAAAGATTATTCACATAGAGAATACTTCAGGACACATATATAGAGATATACACATATAGAAAGAACTTGAATAACCAGGCCACACATATGAAAGGGAATCTTCCAGCTCTGATACTGCAAGGCTACTGATGTCCTGCATCTAGGACAGTGCCTATTCCCCATTAGAGTTGTATGATATGCATGCAGTCTCTCCTAGGTAAATGAATGTGTCTTACAGTCTCTGGTCCTATGGAATATTCCTCCACCTGTCTCATTGATGCCACTTGGTCATTGCCAAGTAAAGGTGTGACTCAAAGGGTCATTTGGGAGTAAGAAATTGTTACAGTTTGTTGCTTTCAATAGAATGCAAAGCTGAGGAGCTACATTTCCCCATAAGAGGAAAACGGACCTTGTCATCTCACTTTTACCTTAAATATCCCAGAGACCCAAGCTAATGCTATTCTTAAAAGGAAGGTCACTCATAATCCAGTCATCAGACTAGGAAAAATCCCTTAAAATCTCTTCTCCCATAAAGAAAATCTATCAATTTTCAGAGCCTTGTATATAACAGGCATTTCTTCTCTAAGTGAAGATTCCTCATCCTAGGTTCCTACCAACTCTAAATGAATGATTCTACATATTTAAAAAATTGTCCTTTTCTGTTCTTCATGGAAGGAAATGTTCATGTTTGCTGGTGTTTTTCAAATTCATAATATTTTTTAAAAACTAGAATGAGTATTTTGGATTGAGAGGATATTTTCTAAGTTGTATGTATGTATGTATGGATACATGGATATGTATGTGTGTGTATGTAAACATATATCTTAGAGGTAATCTGGCGTAATGGATGGACCTTGGAGTTGAGGAGATATGGAGTCACGTTCTGGTTATGATATATGTGTTATGCCCATGTGACCTTGGACAAATCATTTAACCTCTCAATGCCTCAGGTAACTGTCTAAGACTATATATTTCAGATTAGGAACTGATATGCAGAGGAACAGAAAGTTCTTTCCAACTTCCATTCCAGAATTCCCTATACCAATGAAATCAAAAGTCTAGTAGAGATGGGGGGGGGGATAAAACTTGCTTTTTTCTCTCCGTTTATCCAAATTGTTATCATCTGGTCATATCTGAATCTACATGATCCTGTGGATCAATTGTCCATGGGATTTTCCTGGCAAAGTTGCTGGAACATTTACCATTTCCTTCTCCAGCTCATTTTTATAGGTGAGGCAAGTGGGGTTAGGTGAGAGTCTCAGAACTAGTAAGTGTCAGAGGTCAAATTGGATCTCTGGTCTTTCTGACTCCAGTAATTTATCTACTTCTCCATTTAGCTGCCCCCTTATCTAAATTAATGGCACCAAAATGGATAGTATGTTGTTATACCTATAGACTGCAAAAGCATTTCAGCTAAAGACAAGCTATTCTGCCTCTCCAGGAAAGTGTGCGTGTATAACCCAGTGACCAAACTAGAAGGTAGCTATCAATAATAGTGGAATTATTGAAAAAGGCAGAAAAGATGATTATAACTTTTTAATTTTTTAGGAATGAAAAATGGTTCATTTAAGCTCATTGTTATGAGATTCAAACTTCATTGTTTTCTTTTTAAAGTTCAATATGAAGATGGAATTTCTATGTGGAACATGAAACAGATACAGAGACATACTAAATATAATAAATTATCTGAATATCAGGTAATGGAATTCCAAATGTATTCAGATTCTCTCAAGGTAAATATTGGAAACACACATTTATGATGGCAAATGGATTGCATTAGTGCCCTCTTCTAGGAACCTTAAACTTCACTTAAGTACTTAAACTTGAGAATGGAAAGAAATGAACAGAACAATCATAACAGTTCATAAATTTTCTATTATTTTCAAAGAAACAGGAATTAATAATTAGACATCTGGTTTTTAAAAATATTACAGTGTACTACATTAGAGCAGTCTTTGGCTAATCCCCATGACATTTATAGATCCAAATGACAAGGAACAAAATCATCAAGTAATCTGATGATTTTTAGCATACACCCTCCAATAGCCTGCCAGGCATTTCAACTTGGATATTTCACTGGATATCTCACCTCTAGACTCCATGTGACCAAAACTAAATCCATCCTCTTCCCTTATGGACCAGCTCCTCCTCCTATTACCTAGATATCCAAATTTGTAACCTTGGAATCATATTGTCTTTTCGTTTTCCATCATGGCCAATCTCTTGCTAAATACTGTTGGGTCTAATTCTATAGCAAATCTTTTATCAGTCCCATTCTTTCCATTCACATATATTCTTACCATCTCTCACCAGGACTATTGTTAGGGTCTCTTAATTTAGCTCCCTTTTCAATTTTCTTTTAATTCCAATCCATCATCTACATAGTTGCTATCATCTTCCAGTGGCATAATATAGACCACATCATTCCTGTGCTCAAAAACTTTTATTGACTATTGCCTCTACAATGAATGAAAAACTCCTTACTTTGCCATTTAAGATCTTCCATAATTTGACTTTAACATATCCTTTCTTTCCAGCCTTTTTCACACAATATTGTACTACACAAAATAACTAAGTTACAGCCAAAGGGTACTACTAAATATTTCCTGAATTTGAAAACTTATTTCCTGCCTCTATTCATTCACATAATGTATACCCAATGAGTGTCACATACTTCTCCCTCATGATCTTCTGGTATCTTTATATTCCATGAAGATTTAGGAACTATCTCCTCCATAAAGCCTTTTCTTCAGTTGTTGGTGCTTTCTCCAAATTCTCTGATATTTATTTATATAGTTATGTAAATTGTATGCTGTTCATGGTTAAAGGTAGTCACAGGGACGCATTGATAGCTACCTCTGTAATCTTTCTTTTCTATTTCTTTTTCTTTTGGCAAGGCAATGGAATCAAGTTGCCCAAGGTAACATATCTAAGTAAGTATTAAATGTCTGAGGCTAGATATGAACTCAGGTCCTCCTGTCTCCAAGGCCAATATTCTAGCCACTGTGTGACCTAGCTGCCCCCTTTCTTCCCTTTTTCAAAGGAGACTAGGGAAGAAGAAAAGGGAACAAACACCCACTGTTTGCTAGCCACTTTATTAAGTGCTCAAGAAATATCTCATTTTACTCTCACCACAACTTCATGAGGTAGATTTGTTATTCACTTTTACATTTGAGGTTCTTGCCCTTTGTGAGGTAAGTAGAGATTAAATGACTTGCCCAGGTGGTTATACAGGTAGTGTCTGAGGTTAGATTTGAACTTAGGTCTTTCTGACTCCAGACTGTACTACTTAGCTAGCTGCTCTATTATTGCTAAGTCTAAGATTCGAAACTGGTAGGAATCAGAATAATCTATGAGTCTGACCTCTCTAATTCTCCTCTTGATAGGAGAGCCAGAAATACAATTACTATCGATTGGTTTAGGGAAATGATTTCCTTTTGGATTCAAGCTACTTTCCTTATCACTATGCCTTAGCAGGAGTGTCCAACCTTTTAGCTCTTTTGGTCTGCTTTGTCCAACAACAACCCTTCAAGGGCCGCATACAGAATTCAATATGCATTCATGAGTGCAATGCAACTCACACTACCAACAAGTACAACAACAAATGCAAAATGCCAGCTGATTGGTTGGCAGGCCCACAAATTGAATACACCTGCTTAAAAGGGAGAATCAAGTCCAAGCTTAAATCCATAGGCTTAATTCCTTCCCACCAAAAACTAGTTACACAAAAGTCCATCACAAATTGTTTAGGTTGAATAAGCCCATCTATGTAAGTGATGGAGAAATATTTGGGACATATTTATCTAGCCTTTCCTGTTATATTAAGGATCTGTGTTTGGCATTTTCTGTGAGCCTCTGACTTCCTCCCCATTGTTCAGTCTATCACTTTTCTGAAGTGTAACTAAGATAATAGGAAGCAACCTCAACCCCCTTCTCCTAGCTCTTCTTCACCTGTCCGGCATGTAGCCTTCCAAGGTAATATGCCTGACTCTAGTCATGTTCAGGTGAGTCAACTCCTTGACCCCCCCCCCCACTCTTCCCTGCACAGGAAGGGGGCTAGGCTCCCCATAAAGGTTCTGCTCACCCTCTTCTTTATGTTGAATTTTTGCTGATCTTAGCTGTATTCCTCTTCCTCCCCTCCCCCAACTGCTTTCTCTTCTTTTCTTAATTTTACTATCTTCTAAAAACTTATTTTCTTTACCTTGCTGCCTTCCCAAAGAACTCTGAGAATTAACTTGTCACTCTTTGCAGTAACCTGTGCTAAAAATTATGACTTTTTCTTACCCTTCTGAGTCAGAGAGCCTTGTGATTTCTTTTTTGTTTGTTTTTTTTTTTTAGATTTTTTTTGTAAGGCAAACGGGGTTAAGTGGCTTGCCCAAGACCACACAGCTAGGTAATTATTAAGTGTCTGAGACTGGATTTGAACCCAGGTATTCCTGATTCCAGGGCCAGTGCTTTATCCACTACGCCACCTAGCCGCCCCTAGCCTTGTGATTTCTTAACTGATAAATGAACTTCCACCTATACTTACTTTCAAGCTTCCTCCCTCAAACAATTTTCCCCACTTCACCAGGACCATGTGAACAAAGAGAATGTTCTCTTGCACATATATGAGAAACTGGTTTCATTCTTAGGAATGTATACCCTGTTATAAAGTAATTAGGCTCCTTTACTCAAACTCTTGACTCTTTACACACACACACACACACACACACACACACACCGAGGAGTTGATTGAAAAATTGCTTTAAGAAGCTATACAAAAAAAAGAAGCTATACAAAATAGAAATTCTCAGTTTCATGTATAATCCTTTTTTATTCTACTTTTTGTAGAAATGCTCATTTTATTTTGTATTTTTAAGTTTCAAATTTTTAAAAAAGAAATTTTAAAAATTAAATTTTTTTTAAGGATGAGTCTTGACTCTTCTTTCTCCCCAAAGAGGTGGGGAGGAAAGGTATTCAAGGTACAATATGAATTAGGCATTAACTGGTTGTGGTAAAAACATCAAATTTCATCCATGCTCCCAATAATAAGTAGCAAAGTCAGTATTTCAACCCAACTCACCCCAAATCCCATATTCTTTCAATGATAGCATGATGCTTCTATGACGAGCTTTCCTTCCATAGCCACCTTTTGTTTTCCTTCAAATTCCAGCTAAAATCTCTCTCTCATTTTTGAGAGGCAATGAGATTGTGACTTGCCCAAGGTCACACAGCTAATAAGTATCAGTGTCTGAGGCTAGATTTGAACTCAGGTTCCCCTGACTCTAGGGCCAGTGTTCTATCCACTGTACCATCTAGCTGCCCATAAAATACTTTTTTTCAAGAAGACTATTCCAGTCTTGTTTAATGCCAGTGTCCTCCCTCCAATTAGAGATCATCTCAAATTTAACTTTGTATATAAATTTTTGTACATAGTAATTTATATGTTACCCCTTGGGAAGCTAGGTGGCACAATAGATAAAGCACTGGGCCTGGAGTCAGGGAAACTTGAGTTCAAATCTAGCCTCTGACATTTAATATATGATCCTGGACAAGTCACTTAACCCTGTTTGCCTCAGTTTACTCATCTGTAAAATGTGCTGAAGAAGGAAATGGCAACCCCCCCCCCCAGGATCTTTGTCCAAAAAACCCCAAATGGGATCAAAGGATTTGGTCACAGCTGAGCAACAACATATTCCACCCCTTTAGACTATATGTTCCTGGAAAGAAGGGACTATTTTCGTGTGTGTGTGTGTGTGTGTGTGTGTGTGTGTGTGTGTATGTGTGTGTGTATGTGACTCTAGCAGTTAGCAGTGTTTGGTGAATTGTAGGTACTTAATAAATAAAAGCTTGTTGCCTTGATTTGATATATAGGAAATCCCTTTGAAACCATAAAACACTATATAACTGTAAACTATAATTACTATGCCTCTAAATTGATGTCTTAAAAAAATTCCCTTGGGTGTTCCTGGCACTTTGATTTCATGCTTTTAATTTCTCTCTGAATTCTTCCTTTCCCCTTCCACTCTCCCAAAGCTTTTTCCTTGAGTACCACAAACTAGACATTGTCAAGATGCAGCTGCACTGCCCGGTTTTGGATACAGTTCTGTCTGTCTGTTGAGGCTCTGATGCTGATGATTCCTTTTTCTCTGAGAGCCCAGTCCTCTTCCACCAATGTAGACCTGCAATCCTCTGTAGCATGGTTTTAATATCAGAAAGATCAAGCGACTCAACCATGGGATGCAACTGCTATATGCTAGAGGCTAGACTCGAACTCATATCTTCCTGACTCTAGAGTCAGCACACAATCTACTAAAACTTGCTGCCTTTTTTAAAAATTTAAAGACATATAATCTGTATTCTGAGATGCCATTCAGCACAGTGGACATGATAGTACAAGGTAACCCAAAAGTGTGAATGAAGTTGTAAACTTCATAGAGTCAGGATGGCCTGAGATTATCTTTAAAAGTTTCCACCAGACTGATTTGTAGGATATCTCATAGAGGGCTTTCAGATTTGCATTGTACTTTGCAGACATTATCTCTGATTCTTACAACAACTCAGTGAGGTACATGCTACAGGGATTATTATCCCTCTTATACAAATAAGGAAACTGAGTTTCAAAGAATTTAAGCATCTAGTCCATTGTTTAGATTTGAACTCAGTACTTACTGGATTCCAGACTCAGCACTGGATCTACAAAGCTACATTGCCTTTATATTCCTAAAAAATTTCAGAAACCTCAACCCTGTTCACACTAGATAAATTGATTGAAAGCATTTCCCAAAGGAAAAGCAATAAGGGATGGTACAGGGCAATGTTTCCTCTAATTTTTAAAACCGGGAACAAATAGTTATGTAAGTAGCAAGCCACAAAGGATCAGAATAAATGAACAGATATTTAGTATCATAATAAAATAAAAGGCATAGTTAAACTATCCTATTCGTTTTATAGTACACATGAAAATTATTGCAAGGTATGATAAAAATACAAATGATAAACTATTCCTATAAATATCACTAGAGTCTTACAGCTCTTTTTAAAAGTGTTATTTGTGTGTTTTGTTTTTATGTTTCAAATGTTTGAAGATCTCTCCCACCTAGTAGGAGCATCTCCTTTCCCTTTTCTCACCACACATTGTTTAAACATAAACAAATATATTGTTAATTTTTTTCTTCTTGTTTTTTAGAAACCATGGATGCCATGGATGATAGGGTACTGGACATGGAAACAGGAAGGTCTGTACACCCTCAGACAGTTTCTAGCTGTGTGACCTTGGGCAAATCACCTCTTCTTGCCTGTTTTCTTTGGTAAAATTGTGATAATAATAGTACTGTCTTCCCTTTGTTGTGAGGACATAATGGGATAATATATGTAAAGCTCTTTGAATACCTTAAAATACTATGTAAATCTAGTTACTATTATTTCATTTTTTAAAAAAATTTATTTAGGGCAACGGGTTAAGTGACTTGCCCAAGGTCACACAGCTAGGCAATTAAGTGTCTGAGGTTGGATTTTAATTCAGGTCCTCCTAACTCCAGGGTCAGTGCTCTATCCACTGTACCACCTAGCTGTCCCTTTCTAGCTACTATTAAATATTAGCCATTAGAATATCCCTAACAGCATCTATATAAATAAATTTTCCTAATTCAAGTCTCATTGCTCAAACATATGTACATGGAATTACATGTGTTAAAAGAAGAAATTATACTCTCAATTTCTCTGGAGTTTCTGGGCTTGACTGAGGTGACCTGTGAATATTCTCCCACATAAACCCCAATGGGCTTCCTCCCCACACCCTTTTGGAATCTCTGAGCTACCAATCCAATCCTCTTATATGGAGATTCAGAAAGATTCATTGACTTTCTCAAGAGTAGAAAGTTAGCACATTTAAGACCAGAACTCAAATTTTCCTCCTGGTTAATATACTGGGAGGGTCAAGAGAAGCTCCTCATTTAGAGTGAGTCAGATGGTTGTTAGAATGAACAGAGGTCTGACTTAGAGGAAGCTGAGATGTGATTTCCAATCCTAACTCAGACTTGAGCTGGGTTATCCTATTCAAGTCAATTAATTTCTCTTAACAAAGTAGTCATCTGTAAAATGGGACTGAGAAGACTACCTTCCCCACATGGTTTATTGCAAAGTTAGTGAATTAGTTAATAAATTAGCTAATATAGTGGCTCTCCAAGTGTGGTCTGGAAGACTCTCTTTCATGGAGTTCTATAGGTCAAAACTATTTTTATAATGTTAAGATATTTACATTTCTCAGACAGTATATATGGATAAGATACTTAGGGATGGGCTGGTAAACATTCAGCAACTGGATCTCTAAAAATAAAAAATGCATATACAAACAGCTTTAAGTTTAATCTGAATAATCAACACCTTCTCCATCACTTTCTTAAATCTGGGGAAGAAACAATCAAGCCCTGATTTGTGGCATTTTGCAGATTTCCTAGGTGAAAATGTTCACACTGAAAATTTACAATCAGCTTTTGAGAATGGTTAAAGTTGTTTTCAGCACACCCTTGGGGTGTATTGGGGAGAGTGTTGGTTGGAAATTCTCAGTAGTTTTTAAGAGTGTAAAGGGGTCCTGAGACAAACAAACTTGAGAACTGATGAGCTAATAGAAATGCAAACCTTAAAAGGCTATGCTGGCTATCATCATCATCATCATCATCATTATTCACAAAGGCATCCTACAATCTCAGAATACAAAACAGGATTAATTTCCCTCTTTTTGAGTTTTCACCCTCCTTGAGTCAGACAAATATCACCACAGCCTAGTGGGTGATGGGCAATAGCAGATTGAAATTTCTGAAGCTCTGTAAGCAAATTTGGACACTTTCCCAGAGACCATATCCTCCACCTGCTCCCTTCCATTCTGCAGTTTCTCCAAACTCACACTGAACTGTCTGTTTGAATCCTGACACTGCCATTTCCTGTGTGATCTTGGACAAGTCACAATTTCCCTAGGCCTGTTTCATTGTCTGAATGCTTCAACGTCAGCAGCTTCCCACATGAGATTTCTCTTTCCAGGGCTCTTATTTGCTTCAAAGGCTTATCTTCTCTAATCTAAGTCTAGGAAGTATAAAAATGATGGATTATGTTAATACACTCTCCTATTTATAGGAAACTTATAATTTCATCAGGGTAATCTTGTCTCAGACACTTATTAGCTGTGTGACCCTGAGCAAGACACTTAACCATGTTTGTCTCAGTTTCCTCAACTGTAAAATAAACAGGAGAAAGAAGGCAAATCACCCCAGAATCTTTGCCAAGAAAATCCAAAGTAAGGTCACAAAGAGCTGAACAAAACTGAAATAACTGAAAACAACAAGAGTGAACTTGTTTTATCTTACACTCTGATCCAAAGTAAAAAAATTTAAGCATGAATCTCCAACATGTGTCTGTTATTCAAATGAATATATAATATAATATAATTATATTATAATAATATATCATTATATATTATAGTATTATAATATTATATATTGTATATTACTATCATAATTATATAATTATATTTATACAATTATTTGTTTATATACATATTATATAAACAAATATAATAATAAAATGCAAAAAGAGAAATTTAAAAGGATGGCCCAAAGATATAGTAAGATTTTGAAAACAATTTTTATTAATGGCCAAAAATCCCTTTTTTTGTTCTCAGTAAAAATATTATTAATATTATATGTATTGAGAGAAAGATCATTCAACAAGCAGCTAACAATATCAAAGCAGATAGAGCATTAGGCCTAAAGTGAAGAAGATCTGAGTTCAGATACAGCCTCAGATAACTTACTGGGCAAGTCATTTAACTCTTCTCTGTTTCAGTTTTCTTGGAAAAAAAGGAATTAATAATATTAGCACCTACCTAGGGTTCTTGTAAGGATCAAACAACATAAGATTTGTAAAAGTGATTAGCATAATATTGAACATATAGGAGGTACTGTGCAAATATTTATAGAAAATAATTTTCACATTAAGTTTCATCTATGTGCCAACATATTCCTAAGTACTGACAATTTAAAAAAAAAAGGGAAAGAAATAGTCCCTACCATCACAGCAGCTCACATTCTAATGGGGGAAACAATGTGTAAATAGTAAATAGAATATCATTTCAGAGAAAAGACACTCAGTGGGGCTCAGAGAGAATGAAGTCTGGAAAAGTAAGTTTTTGTAATACAACAATTCAAAGTTCTGGCTCTAAGTCTGGTTTCTTTTGATAAATACAATTGAAAAAGAGACCTCATAGTGATCTTGAAATCACAATATTCATATTTGCCAATTGTGCAAAGATTTTTGTTGAAATATAGTTAGTAAATTTCTATCTTCCCTAATACCAATTAATTGTTTTAGCAAATTAATATAATGATGCTATAGACAAACCAACAGACAAAGCAAGGACTTTATTAAGGGGCAGCTAGGTGGCACAGTGGATAGAGCACCGGCCCTGGAGTCAGGAGTACCTGAGTTCAAATTTGACCTCAGAAACCTAATAATTACCTAGCTGTGTGGCCTTGGGCAAGCCACTCAACCCCATTGTCTAGCAAAAAACTAAAAAAAAAAAACTTAAAAAAACTTTATTAAGCTCATACAATGTGCCAATCTCTATTCTAAATTCTAGGGCTATAAAAACAAAAAACTAAGATGGTCCCTGTTCTCAAGAAGCTCAAGGGGAAAGACGACAGATAAAGAGGAACTAGAAAGGAGGGATAGAGAAGGGTATCAGTGTGAGTGGCACAAGGCAGACAATGTGGATCTGGTAGAAGGGAAACATTTACTAAAAAAAGTGGATTTAAAACCCAGTGAAACTATTTATTTGAAAGTTTTCTAAATGGATCAGAAAATTTTTCTTCCCACATTTGTAAAGAATATAAATGTGAGTATTATTATTTTTTTTTTTTTAGGTTTTTGCAAGGCAATGGGGTTGAGTGGCTTGCCCAAGGCCACACAGCTAGGTAATTATTAGGTTTCTGAGGTCAGATTTGAACTCAGGTACTCCTGACTCCAGGGGCCAGTGTTCTATCCACTGCTCTACCTAGCTGCCCCTAAATGTGAGTTTTTATAGGTAAAATATTTATAACATTTTTTAGAAGTTCAGTGTGTGAAGAGTAAGTATCCAGGAGGAAACTTGGTCAACAATGTCAAATACTGATGAGAGGTTAAGGAGGTTGGGGAAAGACCTTATGTTTATGTTAACTCTGAAGAGAAGAGTTTCAGTTGGGTGAAACCTAAGAGACTAGAAGATTTGTTGGTGATCTCAAGAATAATCCTATGTCTTGAGCAAGATAGAAAGAAAGAAAAATAGATAGACATAGACAGTCAAATAGATAGATGAAAACTAAGAAAAAAAAGAAAAAAAAAACAAACCAGAAAACAAATCTTTGCTCTAGCATTCCTAGTCTGGTATTACAAGGGCTAGGCCAAGTCTTAGGATAGAGAACCCTAAAAATTACTATCTCTTTGAATTGTATTATCTCCATCCAAATTTTAACTTTGGAAAGCATCAGATTATAACTGGTATTTCAGTTTCCATAGATGTAGTTAACAGCGCCCCCCAGATCTTGTGAAAACCAGCTTAACATTGCACATATGGATACTGGCAGGTTTTATTTCATCCAGCAAAAATATGAAAGGTGCAAAGGAATCACAAGATCCTACAGGTATTTCATAAAACACATAAAAGTTTTCACAATAGGCCACAATTAATCAACACATTTCCCCCTCCTTAGTACCATCCCCCGCCCCCTTTCTCTTTTACTTTTTTCCATTCAGACAACCAACACTCCAGTAGAAGCCCTTATCACCTCTGGCCTGGATTATTGCAATAGCCTTTTAATTGGCCTATGTGATTCAAGTTTCTCCCCACCTATAAATACTCTAATTCATCCTCCACTTAATCAAAGCAATTGTCCTAAAGTGTTAATCACTTTCCAACCCCACTCCTCCCCCAACCTAGCTGGTCCCTAGTACCAAGTGGATATAATAGAAACTTCCGTTTGTCACAAAGGCTCTTTAAAAGCCTGACTGCATTATTGGTGGAGTTGTGAACTGATCCAACCATTCTGGAGAGCAATATGGAACTATGCCCAAAGCCCAATAAAACTGATCATACCCCTTTGGCCCAGAAATTCCAATACTAAGCCTATATCCAGAAGAAATCATAAAAAAAAATGGTAAAAGTTCCACATGCTCCAAAATATTCATAGCAGCTCTTTTGGTAGTGGCAAAAAATTAGAAACTGAGGGGATGCCCATCAATTGGGGAATGGCTAAGCAAGTTATGGTACATGTATACTATGGAATACTATTGTTCTATAAGAAACCATAAATGGTCAGACTCTAGAGAAGCTTGGAATAATTTATAGGAACCGATGCTGAGTGAAGGAAGCAGAACCAAGAAAATATTTTACACATTAACAACAACATTGTGAGATGATCAACCCTGATGGATGCAGCTCCTCTTAGCAGTTCAGAGAGCTAGAACAACCCTAGGAGACCAGTTATGGACAATGCTATCCCTAACCAGAGGAAGAAAAACAAAACAAAATAAACAAAAAACCCCCTACAGAATCTGAATGAACACTACATTTATTTTTTTTAATTTCTCTTATGTATATCTTTCTTACTTAATGGTTTTCTTTCCCTAATTCCTCATACTGAAAATGACTAATCTGCAAGCATGTTAAACTCAAATGCGTATACATAGTATTCATTGATTGTTTCCTGCTGAGGGGAGGGGGGGTAGGAAGGGAGGGTAGAAGGAAATTATGTAACAAAAATATGCATATGCATGTGAATGAATGTTGAAAAACTTTCATAATATGTAATTGGAAAAATAAAATAATTGAAAAAATTAAAAAATTAAATAATACCTCCAAAATAAAAAAATAAAAATCTGGCTGCAACCTCCATTTTCAGCCCAGTAGTCATTAAAGTATTCCCCATGTTCCATGAGTTAACCAAACTGACTTCCTTGCTGTTCTTCACCTTCAGTCTCAAAGCCCTTGCACTGTCTGTCTCTAATACCTAAAATGATGTTCTCTATTTCCTGGAATCTCTGGTTTCCTTCAAGACTCAGCTCAAGTTCCATCTTAGGTGTGAGACCTTTTCTGATGCACCTAGTTGTTGATGTCTTTCCCCTTAAGTTTATCTTACATCTGTTCTGTATGTGTTTTGTATAACCCTGTATATGTCCCTATTAGGGATTGGTTCTGTTTTGCTTTTGTATACCTATACAGCACTCTGACATATAGTAAACACTTAAGAATTACTAATTGATTTGTGTCTTTGGAAGAGAACCTCATTTGGGATTACCAGCAGGGAAGCCCTCCTATAGTCCGTCAACTTCCATTTTCCTGCCAGGTCTTATATAGCATCCCTGTATATTAGTAGTCCTTTTCTATGATTTGATCTCCTTTCTTGAAAAGAAACAGATTTTAGAGTTGCTAGACAGCCAACACTTTGAAATTTCACCTTATAGAGACCTTCTGAGAGCTTGGATCTTTCCAGAAGGACAATATAATTGAAGCTGCTAGATAGACAAATTCCTTTCTGACATACCTATACCATTTGAATACATCACTTTGATAGCTTAGTGTAAAGTCTAGATAAGAGCAAGTACTGGATTAAATTCTTACACTGTATCAGGCATTGTGTCAAGAACCCAGATTCAGAGAAAGGCAAAAAAAAAGCATGGTCCCTGCTCTCAAGGTCCTCACTTTTTAACTGGAGAGATGACCTACAAACAACTATACACATACAAGAGATATAACTATAGAAATATAATAAAGGGGAGATAATCTCAGAAGGAAGGCACTGGGAAAGAACTGGAGGAAGAGGAATGTGGAAAGGTGGGATTTTAGTTGAATGGGATTTCTTTAAGGAAACATATCTAAAAAGTAGACTTGAGGAAGGAAAGCACTCCATGTAGTCAACAAAAGGTCAAGGACTCAAGAGTTGGGTTATCATGTTTGAGGAACAGAAAGAAGATTAGTAATTCTGAAGCATAAAATAATCAGTACAATAAAAATACAATAAGTCTGGGAAAAATAAGGAGACAGTTTGTGAGAGGCTTTAAAAATCAGAGGATTTTCTATTTGACCCTGATGCTACTAGGGAGACATTGGAGTAGGGAGTGACTTTAGGATGATTAGCTTGGGAGCTGAGGTGAGGAAAGACATGAGTCAGGGAGACCAATCAGTAGACCATTGTCATATAGACATCGAATGAGGTATTGAAGGCATGCATCAGTGTGGTAACTGAATGCATAGAAAAAGAACAATTATATCCCAGCTGTTGGCTAGGTAGAAACAAACAAGACTTGATAACAAATTGGTTTTGAGGGATGAGTATGACAGAAGACCAGAACACAATATCATGTTTGTCAGCCCAGGTAAATAGAAGGAAAGTGGTGTCTTTGGCAATCACAGGAGACTGGGAAGAGGTGAGAGTTTGGGGGGAAAATTGATGAGTTTGGTTTTGGGTATGGTGAGTTTGATATATCTAATAAACAATTGGTGACAGGAGATCAGGAGAGAGATTACATTAGGATAAGATGAGTGTCATCTACATGGAGAGGACCTTTGAACTCACAGGAACTGAAGAAATCAAGTAAGGGAGAGTTATTAGCCTGGACCTTGTGAATTTTTTATACTTTGATAACCATATTCCAATAAATCGACTTCCTTGGTAACCCTATCTATGTATGTTATTTAATGCATTAAACGAATTATTCAGGGCGGCTAGGTGGCGTAGTGGATAAAGCACCGGCCTTGGAGTCAGGAGTACCTGGGTTCAAATCCGGCCTCAGACACTTAATAATTACCTAGCTGTGTGGCCTTGGGCAAGCCACTTAACCCCATTTGCCTTGCAAAAACCTAAAAACCAACCAAACAAACAAACAAAAAGAATTATTCTAAGGAGTCCAGAGGTTTCATCAGCCTGCCAAAGGGGTCCATGACACAAAAAAGATTAAGAACAGAAAACAGAGGAAGAAGAGAAGAGGGACCAGGTCTGATTATTGGAGAGTACCAAGACAGGTCAAATGCCAATACCCTTTTGGTTCTGGTTCAATGCTGGGACAAAATGAACACTCTCAACTCATTGAACATTTAACAAAGGGAAGTTTACTTTGCCCTAACATAGCAAGAATATGCAATAAGGATACAATAGCATCAACTTCTCTGAATGAACTCCCTTAATAAACCTCCATATAGAAACTTATATGATAGGCAGGGCAGTAGGGCATGGTGACTAGTGTAGTCTTCAGAAATCCACAGAAACTGGTGTAGAGGGAGAGGCTTATGGGGTGGGACTGTTTATGTCCTTAGATGAACAGGAAGCTAAATCAAGGGAGGCAGCAGTCAATCAAGTCCCAGGGACAACTTTGTTACCTTTAGGGAAAACTTATCCCTACTGTTAAGAAGTGGGGAAACCAGGTTCTATCACAGTGGCCCTGTCCTGACTGAAGTCCTTAGAGACAAGAATGAAAAGAAGGTAACCTGACAAAGCTGATCTCAAAAGATGAGGAGAGAAAAGACTATTAGATTTGGTACTTAAGAGATCACTGATTCACATTGATTGTCTCCTTCTAGGTTTTTAGGAAACTTCATCATCCTGGAATGTGGAGACATTTTCCTCTAGCCCGCCACTTCACCCCCCCCTTCTAGGAATGAGAGAAACCTACACTTTGGGTATTAGTAGTATATATTTGACTTCTGAAACAAGAGTTTATCTATCTACCTGAGAGTTCAAGCCAACTCATTCTTCTTGGGGACAGCTCCAATTATTTATACTATTAAGAGGTTTTCAGGCTTCTCAACATAGTCATATTCACTAAAGAAGATAAAATAAAAAATGTCACCTTCAGAGACTAATCTGTGATAAAAGAATTACATTGATTAAGGGGCTCTATTGAACAACTTACTCCCTACATTCCTTTCTCTTAATCACTTTGCTTACTGATTACCTGTTTGTCTTTGTTCTCCTTAGGTTCTTTCCCTTTTTCAAACTGAGTCTTTTCTTACTTAAGACATTCCACTTGAGACCATCTCCTTTCATTTTTTCCCCAAGTTCTCCCAAATTTTTCCCCTCCAAATTCAGTCTCTGGTCTTTTTCATAAGTTCCAAGACTTTACAATTTGTATTTATTGATCCCAAGTCTGTTTTTATTTCCAAATCCTTTTGCCACACCACCTTCTCCTTTGGAAATTGGAAGGCTTCCTAGTCACCTTATGCCTAATGATTTCTCTAAACTTATTAATATCCTTGAGACTCTCTAAAGTTAGTTGGCAGTGAAATCCTTAGGGAGAATGCCATCAGCATGGCATACTCTCTAAAACACTTTTTGGAAGCTTCTGTTAGATCTCTATCCATTCTAGAAAAGTAAAATTATTCTAATAATTTTGTCTAATAATTTGGTCTAAGCAAGAGACCATAACCAAATCCCAAAAGTTAAAGCAACAAATATTTACTATTAAGCCAGAGGTGCCAGTCACTAAGTTAGAAGTTGGGATACAAAGAAAGCCAAAGAGAAGTGGGGGATGGAGAGGATGAGGGTGTGGATGGACTGGAGAGGTTGGAGAGTAGGGAATTAAGTAGTGCCAGCTGAGATACTCTCTTTAGTCAGCACTGAAGCAAATAGTCCTTTCCCCTTTAAAGGCTACCAGATTGTGTGTTAATTTTGAAATTTCTCTCTGAAGAATCTACCCTGACTGACCTTAGTAGAGGGAAAAAACTCCCTAAGGGAGTACCTACCACTGATTAATGCTTTTTGAGTCTCTAAAAGAAAAGACCTCCTCGTTTACTATTATGCTCTTAAATAAAACTCGTTTTCAGCAGAACAGAAAGGGTTTTTTTCAGATTTATGGTTAAAAAACCCAAAATTTCCCTGGTGATTATGCTGCAATTTACATGGAGAATGTATAGTCATTCTCAAAAAGCTTCAGTGGGTTCCTTTATACACATTTTATTTGATGGTAATAGATTGTTGATTTTTGACATTAGAAGGCTTCAAGTATCCAAGGCTTGTTTTGTCCCTGTGTGAGATTAGGAGGAGTAGCAGTTCGATCTTCATTCACCCTGGGCTTTTGCTTAGTTATTCATAGACCATGGACTATTTATTATCGGAGGCCTGCTGCTTTTAATGACATATGAGGAATAAATGCTACCTGGGAATCCCAAAACCCACTTTCCATATTCTTCCATCTTGTTCAACAAGGGTATCCTGGGGGGCCAGAGGGGAGTTGAGGGAGGGAAGCCGACATAAAATATATACAAAAAAAGAAGCAAAGCTAAAATTGGAATTGATGACAGGAACTGTTGTAGGGCCTTTGCAAAATAAGTAAGTATGTAAGCACCAATTTAAAAAAAAATTAAGGGAGTCCGATTTATTTTCTACTCTAAGAAGGCTGAGAATAGCTGGAGGTTGAGAAATTTCAGGGAAGTACTAGGGACCAGCTGTGGCCGGAACAAAAGCAGAAGGTGGAGGCTGATGGTAATGACCAGGGTTTAACAATTAAAATTCATCCCTCTTTGGGGATATTTCCTTTTAGGATTGCTTTTCAATTTCCAGTTCAGCAACTTTTTCTGGAACATCAGGGCTTTTTAGTTCTTTGAATCCTTGGGGTAAAGATGCTTAGGAGGGATCCATTTGGTTTCTTGCCAGTAGCCTGAGGGGCTTGACTTTAAACATTTTCTTCTCCACTCCTGGGGACACATTCATCTCCCCTCCTGGAGTGAACTGTAGTTCTGGGAAGCACGACCCTAGCTCAGAAAAAGGTAGTTTCCTGTTGTGCCCATTTTCCCCAGACTAAGCCTATAATAAACCTCCCCCTCACCCCCACCACCTCTAAGGTAATAAATCTATTTACTTTTGCATGCATTTATAATCTGTCCCTCCCATTTTCCCTCCCCAATAGAATAGCAATAATAAAACTAGAAATAAAAACATCATCAAAAACATGCATAGTTCACTGAAATGAATTCCCACATTTTTGTAGTTCTTCAATCATTGCAGTCCTGTTCAACTTTTAATGGCACCATTGGGGGGGGGGGGGTTCTCCACAAAGATACCGAAATGGTTTGCCAATTCCTTCTCCATCTCATTTTAAAGATGAGGAAACACAGCCAAACAGGGTTAAGTGATTTGCCCAGAGACACAGAGCTAGCAAGTGTCTGAGGCTGGATTTGAACTCAGGAAAAAGAATCAATCCCATGAGCTTAGCTGCCTAGCTGCCTCAGTTCCCACACTGGCCTTATCTAAAAATGTGTGTTTCTGAATTCTAAGTCCATCACCTCAGGCAGGAAGTTATTGCGTATGGCCTCTTCAGTCTCCTGAAATTATGATTTATAACAGCATTGATCAAAGTTCTCAAGTCTTTCCAAGTTGTTTCTCCTCTAGGTTGTCGTTATTATTGACACTATATACGTTGTCATCCTAGTTCTGCTCCTGCTCTATATCAGCACACTGACATTTACTTCTGGAATTTTTTCATTAATTCTTATGGTATGTAATTATATTCCATTATATTTATAACTCAAAATATATTTAACCATTCACCAAAAGGAGGATACTACTCAGTTTCCAATTTCTGGTTACCTTGAAAAATACTTCCATAAATGTTTTTGTGCATATAGATCTGTTTCTTCTTTCTTGATTTTTTTGGAGTAAAAGCCCAGTAGTGACATAGTTTCATCAAAGATTAGTTTGGAAACTGGGAAATTTCTGAGCAATTTCTGGAAAGTGTATGGGACTCTAATTTTATCTGTTTCCCCTAAATATTGCTTATTTGAAATATCATAGGTTGAAAACAAAAAAGTGTTTTGCCCTGATTGCTCTTAAGAGGGGAGATTTTCCTTAAGTTTACAATGCTGGACACATCAAGGAAAGAAAACAGGACGGTAATAATAACTAGTATTTATACAACACCTTTTGGTTTGCAAAGCATTTCATAAATATTGGTTCATCTGGTCCTCATAATAGGTCTGGAAGATAGGTGCTATTATTATAGTTTCCATTTTACAGATGAGGAAACTGAAGTAAGCAGAGGTTAAGTGACTTGCCCAAAGACACACACCTAGGCTGTGCAAATTTGAATTCAGTTCTTCCTGACTCTAGTTAGAGCACTCTATTCACTTTGCCACCTAGCTGCCTCAAATGTATCAGTAGTTGCTGATGTCTGATCATTGTCATTTGGGAGGGGGGAGAAATATTACCATCTGTGATCTCCATCTGTGCCTGCTTCCTCACATTGATGAGAATGCAGGTTTGAGAGCATCTTTGATGGAAACAAGAAAATGGAACAGTCAGACTTTTACAGATTATTTCCTAGAACAGAACATATCTCATACGTAACTTCCTGAAAGATGTAGAAAATATCAGCTCCCACTGCATTATTTGTTTATTATTTTTTTTAAATTTGACTTGGTTAAAAACTGTAGAAATAAAACCTTAAAGGTCCTCCAAATACTCTTATTTTCAGATGATATATGAACTGACTGGAGTCTTAGAATACTAAAAGGACTTTCTCAATGAGATTCTTGCTAACCTGAAAGGGATCAACCTAACTGTCCACATTGGTCAAAAAATAGATTAAAATAGATTTAAAAGGGCGGCTAGGTGGTGCAATGGATAGAGCACTGGCCTTGGAGTCAGGAGTACCTGAGTTCAAATCTGACCTCAGACACTTAATAATTACCTAGCTGTGTGGCCTTGGGCAAGCCACTTAACCCCATTGCCTTGCAAAAACTAAAAAAAAAAATAGATTAAAAAGTTCTTGCTGCCAAGATTATGACTTGCAATGAGATGTTAGCTCATTGTGTTAGTGACATGGTAGGTAGAGTCCTGGGTCTGAATTCAGGAATCCTGAAAAAGCAATTGGATTCAATTTCTCCTTCCTCCACATAAAACTGAGAGATTTGGGGGATGATTTTGTAAACTTATTTCCAGTGAAAATTGGGGAAGTTTTCAAGGATTAAGAGATAGGAGAATTATTTAATTTTAATTATTTTCCCAAAAGAGACATGAGTCAATAAAGACTACAGAAGAGAATACAATCAATTATACCTGCCAAATGGAAGTAGGATGTGAGCTTCTGGACAAGAAGACCTCATTACTATGAAGAGAAAAGGGAATAAATTCCACAAAGCATACATTCAGATAGGCTCTTTAGGCTAAAGGATGATTAAAAACTCTGCCAACCTCATTCACCAGGGCTACCTGGAAGTTATATTTATATAATTTATTTTCTTTTTTTTGGGGGGGGGCTTTTGCAAGGCAATGGGGTTAAGTGACTTGTCCAAGGTCACACAAGTAGATAATTATTAAGTGTCTGAGGCTGGATTTGAACTCTGGCCTTCCTGATTCCAGGGTTGGTGCACTATTCACTATACCACCTAGCTGCCCCAATTCTTCTCTAATCCTGAACTCAAAAAACATATGTCAACTGAAATCTAGTAAAACATCAATTTATTTGAAGAAAATCTGAGGTTTTAATGGACTACAAACTTAATGAGTCAACAGTTGATATGACAGCCAAAAACACTAATATGATTTTAAGGAAAGAGACTGATATGTTATAGGATTTCTAGAGGGTATACTATTATCATCTTGAGCCCCCATCCCATATCAGACTATAGTTCACTTAAATAATTAGAATCAATTACCTTTTAGAAAAGGTGTCTTCAAAGATAAATGAAGAAAAGAAATACAAAAATTCCAAGTCTTATTCCTCAGCATGTGGGAAGCACACTTTTCTTTATATTCTCTATCTCATTTCAGTCTCAGGAAAAAATAGGCTTGGACTTAAAATTGTTTCTACATAGTATTTGCAAATGCAGCCTAGCTGAAGCATGAATGAGTCTACATCTCTGCTCCTATTGGACTGGCCCAAGCAGGTTGCTCTGGACATTACCCCTCATCATCTAGCTTTTGCCAGATCTCAGCATCAATCTCAGACTTTTGTTGCTGTGATCCTCCAACCTTTCAAAAGTTTTCAAGGTCATTGTTTTCTACAATGATTTTATCTATAAGTAATAAAGAATAGGCTTAATAGAGATAAAATCAATAACAAATCACATGGCCTTGATGAGCTAATAAAGTCCTGGGAACCCTCCCACCACTTGCTTCTTCACTTGAACACAGGTAGAATGAGACTGTTTAGTGCCCTTTGAAAACAGCCCAATTCTTTTTTTCAATACATACATACATACATACATATCTTTATTTATTTTCCCAATTACATGCAAAGATAGTTTTTCCACATTCATTTTTGGGTAAGATTTTGAGTTCCACATTTTATCCCTTCCTCTCTTCCTTCCCTCCTCCTCTTGACAGCAAATAATCTAATAGAGACTATACATGTCTAACAATATTAAAACACATTTCCATATTAGTCATGTTATTAAAAAAGAATCATAATAAAAGGGGAAAAAACCATGAGAGGGGAAAAATCATAAAGCATAAAACAAAATTTTTAAATGGAAAATAGTATGCTTTGGTAGGCATTCAGACTCCATTGTTCTTTCTCTGAATGTGGATGGTATTTTCCAACCCAAGTCATAAGCATTCTAATTTTAACTAAGCAGTCAATCAATAGATCACGTCCTCATCACTCGGTTAGTAGCTCAGAATCAGTTACGGCTTAACTGACTGTGCTCTAAGGTCCATATGGGGACTGTATCTGCCAAGCATGCTTAAAAGCTTATAAGGACTGGGCTTATTGGCCAGTCCTCCTCCTCTGCCCATGATCCCTACACCACAACTTGCTTAACTTTCCCCTAGTTAAGAGGAGCCTTCCATTTTTTATAGTTTTTCTATTTGAGACCTTGTGTGGGAGAGAGATAAAACACTGTACCTGGAATTATAGGACCTCTGATCAAATTCTAATACCTTTACTTACTACTTTGTGACTGTATGTAAGTCCACTGTATGGTCCTCATTTTCCTGATTTGTAAAATGAAAGGATTATATTAAATGGTCTCTAAAGTCCTTACCAGCTCCAGATGATGATCCCATGTTTCCTGGAGGATATGCCTAGCAGTAGGATGTCTAGACCAAAAAGTACAATCAATTTATTGCTCTCAAGAACAACTAAACCAATTTACAGGTCCACCAACTGCATATTGGTATGCCTGTCTTTCCTCAACCACTCCAATACTATTTCCATCTTTTGTCATCTTTGCCAATTTGCCGAGTTGAAATCTCAAAGTTATTTTTAGTTTACATAGCTTTTATTATTAGTGATTTGAAGCAACTTTTCACAGGATTGTTAATAACTTGCGATTCTTTGAGAACTGTTTGTTTATATCTTTTGACCTCTTAGATTTGCAAGAAGATGTGGGCAAGCATTATACAGGATTTGATGACCTAGATAGGTTATAGGCTCTGTGCTGCTCAGGGGTAGTTACACACACAGATGTATCAAAGTATCCACTCCCTATATCTTCTAGCCAACCCTAAGCTTTTGATTTCAATTCTTTTAAAGATACCTTTTCTATCATTCATTTCAAAAGTCTGCAATTGTTGAATTTTCTTTGACTCCTTATGAAGTAGTTGCTTTGTTACTAATCCATCTTTGTTTTCCTCTCCAAATTTTGAAACATTTTAAGTCTTTAAAAGGGGCTGGCCTGGAATTAAGAAGATTCTTCTTTTTGAGTTCAAATCCAACCTCAGACACTTAGTAGCTATGTGACCTTGGGCAAGCAATTTAACCCACTTGCCTCAGTTTCTTATCTGAGAAAATGAGCTGGAGAAGGAAATAGCACCCCACTTCAGTAATTTTGACAAGAAAACTCCAAATGGGGACATAAATATTCAGATACAATTGAAATAAATGACTAAAACACAAAATATTATATTAAAATGTCCCTTTTATTGGTACTGTAGTGTTAGATTTCTACACTCAAGATATTGTGTGTAAATTTATAAATATTGCTTTCCTTAGGAAGTTCATTTTATAAGGAAGCAAAACTAATAAATTTTACACAGCAATGTTAGCAAAGACAGTGTGATAGAAGTATCGTGCATGAATTTAAGAAGGTCTAGATTCAAATCTTTCACCTGAGACTTATCTTGCAATAAGATCCTAAGTGAGTCACAAATACCCATGTGGCTCAGACAGCTCTTGAGGAACTTCTCTTCTAAGTGAACTCTGTGCATGCTGCCACACTGACAAAATCATACATTCCTTATGTATTGCCTATGATAGTTCCTAACAAAAATTGTATCTTTCTAGTTTCTACTTGCTATAATGCTCCATCATAAAATGACTTTCTGAGTCAGATTGAAAGATGCTTAAGATAAATCTATTTATAAAGCATTAAAAAGTTGTTAACTCACATTAGGGTATATCTAGGGAGTTAGTGAGAAATAGAAGGTTTCTAAACCCCAGGGCATTTTATAGAAATATAGAGTTCAGCTAAGAAAAATAACATTCTAAACAAGTAAGGGCAGCAGAGTCAGGTACCTCTGTCCTAGTTGCCTTTGGTCTTTTTCTCCAGTGTTTCACAGAGACATATCTCTGTCACTAGGATTTTGAAAGTACTCAATTCTTTTTTTTAAATTTATTTTTATTAAAGATATTATTTGAGTTTTACAATTTCCCCCCAATCTTGCTTCCCTCCCCCTCTCCCCCCACCACAGAAAGCACTCTGTCAGTCTTTACTTTGTTTCCATGTTGTACCTTGATCCAAATTGGGTGTGATGAGAGAGAAATCTTATCCTTAAAGAAGAGACAAGAAGTCTAAGAGGTAACAAGATCAGACAATAAAATATCTGTTTTTTTCTAAATTAAAGGGAATAGTCCTTGCACTTTGTTCAAACTCCACAGCTCCTTATCTGGATACAGATGGCACTCTCCTTTGCAGACAGCCCAAAATTGTTCCCGATTGTTTCACTGATAGAATGAGCAAGTCCTTCAAGGTTGAACATCACTCCCATGTTGCTGTTAGGGTGTATAGTGTTTTTCTGGTTCTGCTCAGCTCACTCAGCATCATTTCATGCAAATCCCTCCAGGCTTCCCTGAACTCCCATCCCTCCTGGTTTCTAATAGAACAATAGTGTTCCACGACATACATATACCACAGTTTGCTAAGCCATTCCCCAATTGAAGGACATTTACTTGATTTCCAATTCTTTTGCCACCACAAACAGGGCTACTATAAATATTTTTGTACAAGTAATGTTTTTACCCTTTTTCATCATCTCTTCACGGTATAGACCCAGTAGTAGTACTGATGGGTCAAAGGGTATGCACATTTTTGTTGTCCTTTGGGAATAGTTCCAAATAGCTCTCCAGAAGGGTTGGATGAGTTCACAGTTCCACCAACCGTGTAGTAGTGTCCCAGATTTCCCACAACCCTCCCAACAATGATTATTATCCTTGCTGGTCATATTGGCCAATCTGAGAGGTGTGAGGTGGTACCTCAGAGAAGCTTTAATTTGCTTTTCTATAATAATTAATAATTTAGAGCATTTTTTCATATAGCTATGGATTAGAAAGTACCCAATCTTGAGAGAACTGCATAATGTCCTTCATCTATTTGGTGATCTCTCTTTTTTTCCCCTAACTGCTTAGTTTTTGGGAGGCATCTCTAATATTTTTAGATTTTTTTTTGTGAATCTTATTTTTTCAGTGAAAATCAGTCTTAGCAAATTTTACAAAACCACATGATAAACTACAACCTCCTTTGGACTCTCCAAAATCCAACTCAGAGTGATTCCAAGTTTAGGAAGAACAAATTTCGTAAAACAAAAAACAATAATCACTGTTTCCCCTTGACTCTTTCAAAAGTCTCTGAACTGAAGTATAGATCTATAGTATAGATACAGAAGTATACCTAGAAAAATCCTTTATGTTTCATAAGGTCATTAGCTTCCATCTGACCAATACAAATTTTTAAGGAATGATTTTTCTTTGGTGATATTTTTTAACCTTTTTTTATAATTTTATATATATATATGTGTATAAATATGCATATATCTATGTATCTATCATCTATATATAATAAAATCTTTTTTTGAAATTTTCCTTAATTATTTGCCTTTCTTTTCCCAGTTTTCCTTCTACTTCTCTGATTTGATTTTTAAAATAATTTTGTGTTCTCTTAAAAAATTCTTGGGGTGGCTAGGTGGCGCAGTGGATAAAGCACTGGCCCTGGAGTCAGGACTACCTGGGTTCAAATCCGGTCTCAGATACTTAATAATTACCTAGCTGTGTGGCCTTGGGCAAGCTACTTAACTCCGTTTACCTTGCAAAAACCTAAAAAAAAATCCTTCATAACATATTTAGAAAAATAAAACATCAATAAAAATATATTTTAAAAAATTCTTTAATTCCTTTAAGAATTTTCATTGGTCTTCAATTTTCTTATGTATGTTTTCAAGTCATTGTCTTCTGAGTTTGTGTCTTGAGCTATTGTGTCTCCATAGAAGCTTTTTATGGTCAAGTTCTTTTTTGCCTTTTGCTCATTTTTCCAGCCTATTTCTTGGCTTTAGACTTTATGTCAGAGTTAGGCTCTTCTCACCTCTGAGAGAGAAATAGCTAGTCTAAGCTTCTGTGGCTGGCTCTGGGGGTCAGTAGATTTTCAGTGTTTCCAAGGAAGTGTGATCTGGGGAGAATTCTGGTCACTATCCTCTTGGTTTGTGCTCTTGTCCTTACCCAGATAGGACTCTTGCATCCTTCTTACTATTAAAGTAACCTTTCTTCTCCCCCTTGGAACTGCAATCAGAGCTAGGTAATGAAGGAGTCCTCTGTTTAGCCTACAAATGTTGAGTCTGTTTTCTTTATTTAGTGCTAATCCCTCTTGGTGCCACTATTGCTTCTGCTTGTCCTGCTGCTGCTGCTGCCACAGCTGCTTCCTCCAAATCTTCTGGTCAGTCCCTACCTGGTGTCCACAAGCTGACCCCTCTTTTAGTCCTTCTAAGCTATCCTAAGTTGGAAAAATAAGACACTATATAGCTTTTCAAAAAATTATCTCACTCAGAGTTTGATTTGAGGTATTTGTTTTTAAAGTTAGAGAGTTGAAAGAATTCAGCAGAAATCCTCAATTCTTTCACCATCTTGGTTCCACCTTTAGGCACATATTTTTATGGATACTAATTAGAAAATAACTTGACCTGGTTGAAGTGTCTTATCAGTTAACACTTTTTCCTTTCATCTTTCCATTCTCTGTTCCTGAAATTGAATGAGAAGAAGGAACTTTGAAAAATGGGGATAGAACTTGAAGAGTGACCAAAACCATCCTAATTCCATAGGGGTAGCTTGTGCTAGCATTATCTCTTCCACAGACTTCACTCACCTCTTGTTCTTTATGCTTTAAAGTTTGGTTGCTCCATCTCATCCAGCAATCTTTTAATACTTTCATCTGCACTTAGATAATTTTTCAAACATATTCTGTTACGTTCCTTAATCTCTCAATTCCACTCTACATAATTTTCTGCCTGTGGCTGACTGTTTTTCATTCAACCATATTGTGCTTTGTCTAAGCCAGATGTTTTTATTATTCAGTGGTATGCATGACTGAGCCTCACAATGGTAACTGTTTCTTGGAATACATTTTAGTTCCTGTAGATATCTTTCCTACCACATTCATTTCCCTTAATTCATCTTAATGTCTTTTACTTTGTGTTTAATCTTAGCTGTGTAACCAAATTTATTTTAGCATTTTTCTTTTAAAGAATCATTTTTGCCAATATCCTTTTTAAATATTTCTGTGCATCTATGTATACATATGTTTATATATATATATATATATATATATATATATATATATATATATATATATATGAAACACTTACTAGTTCTATAACCATGAGCATGGACTGTAAATTTCTCAATCTCTCAGTTTTGTCATCTATAACATGAGGTTAATAATATACATATACAGAAACTACCTCACAGAGTTATGAGTATCAAATGAGATCATAAATGCAAGGTATTTTTCACACTTCAAAAATACTATTTAGGGGCAGCCAGGTGGCACAGGAGATAGAGCACTGATTCTGTAATCAAGAGGACCTGGGTTCAAATGTGACCTCAGACACTTAATGCTTATCTAGCTGTGTGACCTTGGGCAAGTCACTTAACCCCATGGCCTTCCTTGCAAAAAACAAAAAAGCAAAAGAAATACTATTTAAATGTTTTGGGGTTTTGGTTTTCGTTATCATTTCTTAGCACTGAAGATCATTGAAGTATATGGAAAAACATTAGTTGGAGAGGTTGTGATTTTGGAGAACTATTCAGCAAGGACATATTGAGAACAGGGTTTTTGCTTGTTTGTTCTTTGGGATTTTTTAGACTTTCTTTGTATCTCCTCAAAAAGTACAGACAGTAGCCTTTTATAGTAGAACTCTAATGCATAGAGTTCTCTAAAATTTCAAAAATGCTTGATATATGTATGTGTTAACTCATTTGATCTTTAATAACTTTAAAAAATAGACTAGATGTGGGGTGGCTAGGCAGCGCAGTGGATAGAGCACAGACCCTGGAGTCAGGAGTACTTGAGTTCAAATCTGGCTTCAGACACTTAATGATTACCTAACTGTGTGACCTTGGGCAAGCCACGTAATCCCACTGTCTTGCAAAAGCATAAAAAGAAAATAGACTAGATGCTTATCCATTAAAACATTAAGTGGTTTAACTTGGGTTCTGGTATTTTTTTGCAACTAACGTGTCACACTTCCAGTCAAGATGATGAGGTAAACCCAAGCAGAGCACCCCATTTCCGTCACATATGCTTCAGAAAAAAATAAAATAAAAGATCATCAGATTCAAAAATAAGTAGGAGGGGGCGGCTAGGTGGCGCAGTGGATAGAGCACCGGCCCTGGAGTCAGGAGTACCTGAGTTCAAATCCAGTCTCAGACACTTAATAATTACCTAGCTGTGTGGCCTTGGGCAAGTTACTTAACCCCATTGCCTTGCAAAAACTAAAAAAAAAAAAATAAGTAGGAAATAAAGAAACTTTGATGAGTACCTTTATCTGGAAAGGGAGTCACTGAAAACCTGTGAATACTAAGGGAAGGGAGGCAACCAGAAATGTTGGGACAAGAGATACCTAGCTGCCATTACCTGGGAGTACTCCAAGCAAGTAGTCCCACAGTGGTCAAGCACATCCGAACCAGAAGACTGGTTGCTCCAATGAGATAGGCCCTAGAGTGTTTAAATGCTCAGAAAAACAGACCAGGAGTCAGTTGGGAAAGCAAAAAAGAAAAAACAGTGCACAAAGCTGAGCAACTCTGTAAGTCTGCAGTAACAAAACTGAATTATTCCTAGTATTTCTGAAGAGCTCATTCCTCCTTATCCTATATATGGTGTGCCTGGAACTCTGTATGCAGCAAATATCAGCCATGGGAGGGCCAGTAACAGAAACTCAGATGATACAAATTGAGAACATACAGGGGCCCACTAGTCCACCTAGGGAACAAGAAGATCCTGCCCCTGATTTAAAAAATAAATTTCAAGTCAGGAAAAAAATCTTGAAATAATGAATAAACTGAAGAAAATATTCTCAATAAAGAAATTTTATGCCTCCACAGACATCTATCCTATTTCCTTGAAAATAAGGCAGAGTCTAATATCAATTTTTGCTCCAAAAGATTCCTTAGGACTTATTTCCAGGGGATATCTGGAGAGAGGCAGTCATTCTTGCAGGAATTGCTATCTGATCTATTCTTCTCTTTTCAAGGAAGTTCTTCATAACTTTAGTATGGTGAGGTCTGGCTGAATCCCAGACTAGCAGACCTCTTTGCAAAACAAGTAGCAGCATTAAATCAACCTGTGCACCAAATTTTTTTGGTTTCAAGAACATAAATGCCTGAAACACATTCAATCTTATCTTTCTTGTCCTTAGTGATGATTGGAGGTGGGGCTTTCTGTCCATCCAGATGTCATCAAGTGTGAACATTATTTGTGCATTATGTCTGTACTCAGATGGGTCATTTGGCAATAAATTTTGAGTTCTCGTGTTTACAAAGGCATTTACCTCTCATCCAATGGTGTCCTCTTGGGTATTTACAGATATTTAACTATGATTTATTTATCATTTATTTTAAGCATTCATGTCAATAATATATATTTATATTTAATTATATATTAATATTATTATTTCATAATTCAATTCATCTGTCATATGTTACAATAGATGAACTAAATGCATCTGTCTGGCTGACCATATTAACTGGGGCTTATTTTTGAAGTAGGGTTTATATTACAAACATACTGAAAAATCATGCTAGGACTTATTTTTCAAGGAAATATGATAGGATCTAAGCTTAGAATGATTCCATGGCCAGAGTCTTAGATGAGAGTATGACTTTCCTTTCCTTATGGTTTATTAGAATTCTTGGAAGAAATGAAACAAGATTTTTTTAGAAGGGATATAACAAATGAAATGAGAACTATAGAGGGAAGGGTTAGAAAGACAATAAATAAGTATTCTAGGACAAGAAACTAGTGCAGGATATGCAAAATCTTTAAAAAGTAACAGGGTCCCTGGAATTAAGAATGGACTAAATGGAAATAAGTGACTCCATGAGACAATATGAAATATTAAAGGAAAATCAAAAGGATGGAAAAATAGATGATTCTAAGAATCAACTTCCAGAAAAGTTTGTCCAAATAACCCAAAACAAATCAATGACTACTATATTCTAAGAAATCATGAATATAAATTGCCATGACCCATCAGAACCAGAGGGAAAAGTAAAAACTGAAAGAATCCACCAGTCATCTTTTGAAAGCTAAAATGAAAAATCTCAGAATAGTCAGTCAAGATACAAAGCTTCCAGATTAGGGGGGAAATACTGGAAGTAACTAGAAAGAAAAAGTTGAAATCCCAAGAAATTACTGTCAGGCACTACAAAAGACTTGGAAGCTAGCCCTTTAAAGAACAGGAATTTAGAATAAGATTACCAAAGGCAAAAGATAAAGGCTCATAGGGGAAGTTAGGTGGTGAAATAAGTAGAGTACCAGCCCTGAAGTCAAGAGGACTTGAGCTCAAATCCATACACGTACGAGTTATGGGACCCGAAGCAAGTGACTTAACCTCAATAAATAAAGGCTTATGATCATAAATAACTTACTAGAAAAACTAAGTATAATTCTACAGGGTAAAAAATAGACCATTAATAAAATAGAGGAATTCCAAACATTCCTGATGAAAATACCAGAGTTGAATAGCATTTTTGAAAAGCAAACACAAGAGTCAAGAGAAACCTAGAAAAGCAAATACATTGGAGTAATTAGAAAGAATTCTACAAATAAAGTATTTATAGTGAAACTGGAGAAGAAGAAACAAGTATCCCTTCAGAATCCTAAGTCTTTAAGGGTTATAAAGGGAGTCAAATAAGACAACTAGATGATCTAGGAAAGCATAGGTGGGGAAAAGAAATATACCAAAGAAGAAAAAGGGAGAAAGTGGGAGGAACTTACTATTTCTATGCAATTGGATTGCTTGAGAAAAACAGTACATAAACTTGGAGAAAGAGAAGACAGGGAATGGACCTCCTATTAACTCACTTTCCAGGCAGGAAAAGGAAGAGAGCAGAGGAAGCATAAAAGGAAAGGTAAAATAAGGGAGGGATTAATTACAGGCAAACAAACTCCAACTTTGAAGGGTGTATTGTGAAAGAGTGATTATAAAGGGAAAGAAAAAAAGAGCAAGAATCTGTGATTGGGGTCTGGGAGAAAGGAAGACAATTATTGAGAAGAGGTATGTGTAAAGAAAGGAAAAAGTACAAGAGGATGGGATGGAGAGAAAAACATAATTAACAATCATTATTGTTATGGTATATTATATATAGAGTTACTCTGGTGCTCCTTATCCAAACTATCATTTACACAAAAGAGTTCAATAGGAAGTCCTAAGACTTCTCCTCAATGTCAGTTATCAGCTTCAGTTGGTATATCATCTTTATATGCTTCACTGATGGAAGTCTTCAACTTGAAAAGCTACGACCAAAGTGGAGGGAGTGTTGATGCATGATCTTCTGTTTGCAGATAACCATGCCCTCAATACAGCCTCTGAAACTGAGATGCAACAAAGTATGGATCTAGTCTCTGCTGCTTGTGCTCATTTTGATCTAACAATTAACACCAAGAAAACACAAGGTTCTTTTTTTGTTTTTTAGGTTTTTTTGCAAGGCAAATGGGGTTAAGTGGCTTGCCCAAGGCCACACAGCAAGGTAATTGTTAAGTGTCTGAGGTCTGGTTTGAACTCAGGTATTCATGACTCCAGAGCCAGTGCTCTATCCACTGCACCACCTCACACTGACACTCACTTTGCCAGAACTAATTTAGTATTTGGGAGGCTCTGAAGGAAAGTATAGGAGAGAAGAGGTATCAGACTGACTACCAAACTGAAGATCTACAGAGCTGTTGGGTTGACCTCTTTGCTATATACCTCTGAAACTTGGACAGTCTACCCAGCACCATGCCAGGAAACTGAATCGATTCCATTTAAATTGTCTTAAGAAGATTCTGAAGACCACCTGACAGGAGAAGATAACAGACACTGAAGTCTCAAAATAAACTGCCCAGTATTCCAACATTACTATAGAGAGTGCAACTATGATGGGTTGGAAATGTTGTTAGAATGCCAGACACATGCTGGCCAAAAAAGCTATTTAATGGAGAACTCACACAGGGCAAGCAGTCACAAGGGGGTCAGAAGAAGCAATGCTGAGACACCCTGAGGGTCTCATTGAAGAACTTTAGAATTGATTGTTCAGCATGGGAGACACTGGCACAGGACCCCCCAGCATGGTGTGCCTTCATCAGTGAGGGGGTTGTTCTCTATGAGGAAGGCAGAATTGAAGCAGCTCAAAGGAAAAGTGACATACCTAAGTTTAGAGCACCCACCCCAGGTGTTCACATGAACTATTTGTGGCAGAGTATTCCAAGCTTGTATTGGTCTGATCAGCCACAGTAGGACACACTGTAATTTGTCTCAAACATAGTGATGTCATTTTGGTCTTCTTTGATAAAGAAGAACAAGAACTAACTGACTGCTGGCTGACCCAATGACTTGCAATCCAATATCATTTAGCAAATTAAAATCAATTTGATTTTACAAAGGAAGTTTGACTGAAGATATAGGAACATATCTCTAGTTCCCCTTATTGAGGGTACACTGTTCCTTTTGATACCTTGGTCCCTGAGGAGAATTGTCTCAAACATAAACAACAGCCACAAGGCATTTTTACTATTTATACCAAATTATATTTATACCAAAATATGCTGAATACAGCATATACCACCCACCATTTGCTCCCTTACTTGAAGGAAAATGGCAACATTCTTACATCTCCATTCACTGTTAGCTGAACTCACAGATCATCCTCTGCACTGGAACTGGCTTCTGGCAAACTCTGGTATGAATTCCTGTCACTGGAACACTGGTTCTCCAACTTTCAGAATCTCACAATGTTCTTTAACCTAAGAAAATGAAAGAACAGAAATAATAGAGACAGACATTGATGGAAACTTGCCCAGGTCACATAAGTGTCTGAGTCCAGATTGAACTAATGAAGGTTACCCACTACATCCCAAGCCATCACCAGTTGACTTGACTTTTGTCTCACCGGTGAACTTTGATGACCCTGAAGGAGAAAGAATGAGACTGACCTATTTGCTAAGTTATAAATCCAGTTCATGGGCAAGTCAAGACATCATCCTCATGATATCACTGATCTCTTCAAGAATGAAGGATGAACAATAACAAATGCCATGGGGCTTCTGAGCAATGTGGTGACAAAGTGGGGAAGAAAGCCTCCATCCAAAAATTTACATTATTTTGGTTGTCCTCACTATAATGAGCTGAGGAAAAAGAGACCAATTAAGTCAATTGATGCCTTTTATATGATCACTCTGTTGCAGTTCAGTTGATAATCACAAGAGTCCTGTTCACCCCACAGTAAACAAATAAGAAACAGTCATTGTATACTCTTGCATGCTCCAAAGTCAAAATCAGAGATTGTATTAGTAGGCACACACTGAGCATATGCATAAGGACTGGATTTGTATTTGCCAATCTTCTATTACATTATAAACCTGATGGTATGAACTCACAAAATTAAAAAGCAGAATCCAATGATTTGTTATTTACAAAAAAACACTTGAAATAGAAAAAATCACACAAAGTTAAAATAGAGGAATGAATAAATTTTATTATTTTTCAGATGATTTAAAAAAATGGGGGGGGGGGCAATAATAGTCTTGGACAAAGCAACAGCCAAAAATTTCCACAGAAAATTGCATCATTTCTAATGGTAAAATAGATAATAAATTAAAATCAACATTTAATATAGATGCATTAAATGACATAGTATCTAAATACTCAAAGGAAAAATAAATCAATTTAGGAAGAAAAATATTCAGACTATAATATTTGGAGACTTCAACATACCTTTTGCAAAAAGATAAATCTAAAAAAGGTAAACAAGAAAGAAGATAAGAACATGAACAAAATTTTAGAAAAGATAAATATAATGGATCCCTGATAATTAATAAATGTGAATAAACAGGTAAATGCATATTTCTCAGATGTGAATTTCCCTATCAAAAGATAGAAAGATGAGTTTTCAGATGAAGAAATTAAAGCTATCTGTAGTCATATGAAAAAATACTCTATTGGTTAAAGAGAAGCAAATTAAAACAACTCTGAGGTACCACCTCACACCTATCAGATTGGCTAATATGACAGAAAAGGAAAATAATAAATATTAAAGAAGATGTGGGGAAACTGGAGTACTAATACATTGTTGATGTGATTGTGAACTGATCCAACTATTCTGAAGAACAATTTGGAACTATTCCTAAGGAGTTATAAAATTGTGCATACCCTTTGATCCAACAATATCTCTACTAGGTTTGTATCCCAAAGAGATCATTTAAAAAGGGAAAAGGACCTATGTATACAAAAATATTCATAACAGTTCTTTTTGTGGTGGTAAAGAATTGGAAATTAAGGGCAGAGTCATCAGTTGAGAAATGGCTGAAGAAGTTGTGATAGAACACTATTGTACACTACAAAATTATGAGCAAGCAGATTTCAGAAAAACCTGGAAAGATTTAGGTGTACTGATGCTGAGTGAAGTGAGCAGAATCAGGAGAACATTATACAAAATAATAGCAACATTATGATGTTCAACAAAGTGATGATCAACTATGAAAGACTTATTTCTTTTCAGCAGTATAATTATCCAAGATAATTCCAAAAGATTTGTGATGGAAAGTGGTATCCACATACATTGAATGAACTATGGAGTCTGAATGCAGATCAAAGCATAGTATTTTCACTCTTTAGTTTTTTTCCTTTTTCATAGTTTTCTTTTTTGTTCTAATTCCTTCACAACATGACTGATGTGGAAATATGTTTAATATGATTGTATAAATATAACCTATATCAGATTTCTTGCTGACTTGGTGATAGGTGAAGAAAGGTAGGGAAGAAGAGAAAATTTGTAACTAAACATCTTATAAAGGTGAATGTTTAAAACTAAAAAAAAAAATCTTACTCTGTATTAGGGCATAAGAAACCTTGGTAAATTCATCTTTTACTGACCACAGTGAAATAAAAACAGTATCTAACAAAGGACTTTTGAATAAAATATTAAAAATGTATTAAATACTAAATGTCAAACCTAAAAGATTCATGTGTCAAATAACAAATCATAGAAATGATAGAAAATTGCAATGAAGAAAATGAAAATTAGAGAATATGTCAAAACTTCACTCCTATAGAAAAACATATTCTAAATGATTTTGGCAACTAAAAAGAGAAAGAACAGTTCAATGAATGGGGCATGCAACCAAAAAAACCTAGAACACTAATAAAATGCTAAAATAAAAATTCTAAAAGTCAAGGAAGAGATTTTCTTTCTTTCTTTTTTTTTTTACAAGGCAATGGGGTGACTTGTCCAAGATCACATAGCTAGTAATTATTAAGTGTCTGAAGCAGGATGGGACTCAGATCCTCCTAACTCTAGGGCTAATACAGTATTCATTGTGCCATCAAGCTGCCCCTAAAGAAGTTTTTAAAGATGATAGCAAAAAAGTATTATTGATAATTCATTTTTAATTTATGAATAAAATAGGAGCTGGCTTTTTTTGAAGAGAATAAACAAATCATTCTTCAAATTGATTTTAAAAATAAGGGAAAATCAAATTTCCATTATCAAAATTGCAAAGGAAGAAATCACCAAAAAAATACAGAAAACATAAAGGAAATTCTAATGAATTTCTAAGGCTGAACAAATCAAATTGTCTTGGGCAAGTTCTCATTAAGTCTGACACTGATAATAGATCTAGCATGGCATGACAGAAAGCACCTAAAATTTTTTAGATAATAAATGATAATCTCAGGTTACTGAAACAAATACAAACATCACAAAATAACAGCATAGGCTAATGGAATACTATTGTGTAGTAAGCAATAACAAAAGGCATAGTTTTAGACAAAAGAAAACTTGTACGAACTTCTATAGAGTGAAATAAGCTGAATCAGGAAAGTATTTTATATAATAGCAACTACATCATAAGGACAAAGAACTTTGAAAGATTGATCTAAATCTTATCAAATAAATAACAAACCATAATTCTAGAGACCCAGTGAGGAAGAATGCTACCCAACTCTTGACAGAGAGGTTATGAACTCAAAATGAAGAATGAGCATACATTTTTGGACATGGTCAACATGAGAATTTATTTTTGTTGACTATTTGTTACAAGGATTTTCTTTTTTTTTCTTTTTTCCCCCAGTTGTAGTGGGAGATAAAATATATGCTTATTAATTGTAAAAAAATTATAAAAGAACATCTGAAAAATCAAGTTATAAAGTCCTTCCAGTGAATTAAGAAAAGAACAAAAGCATCAATTTGGAGTTAAGGAGAAAAATATTAATTTCTACAAATGTCCTTGGATATGGGAGTGTATCAGGAGAAAAGCATTTATGAGCTGTCCAGCTCACACATTTATTCAGTTAGATTATTAGAAAGGAGTATATTTAATGACTTTGTAAGGACACACCTAAAAAGTAAACAGTACTGCAAGCATTTTTTTAAAGGTATAATAAACCAAAGCTAATAAGAGTCATAATGGTGTTGTGATTATGACCAAAGACTTTACAAATACAACTTTTACTGTGAAAAAAAAACAATAGATAAAATTATTTGAAAGTATTTTACTCAACTATATGCCAACAGATTTGGCAAGTTAAATGAAATAAATGAACTATAAACAACATAAATATTCAGATAAATAGAACAAAAAATAAAAACCTAAATAATTTAATCTTAGAAAAAGAAACTGAACAAGTCATAAATGAATTCCTAAAGGGAAAAAAATAAATCCTGAACAGATGAATTAACAAGTGAATTATGTGAAACATTCTATTAATAATTAATTCTTGTTATATAAATTGTCCATTAATAATTAATTCTCATGTTATATAAACTGTTGGCAAAAACAGGAAAAGAAGTTATTCTACTTTGGGACAAGAATAGTCTTAGAACTTGAACCAAGGACAGTTAAATCAAAGAAAGAAAACTTTTAGAACATCATCTCTAAAGAATACCAACCCTCAATTTTTGAATAAAATGTTAGCTAAGAGGCTATTATAATTTAAAACATAGGTTTTATACACTGAATACAAGTTTGATTCACTATTAAGAAAACTATAAGCACAATAAGATAAGGAAAGGATGTTCATCGTTTTTTCTACATTTGTCCTTTTGCAAGCTTTTGAGTTCCACATTTTTCTACCATTCTCCCTTCCCTCCTCAGTCCCCATGACAGTGAACAATCTTATTTAATTTGTACATGTACAGTTGTGTTTAACATATTTCCATATTAGTCATGCTATAAAGGAGGAGTTAGAACTAAGGGGGATATGGAACCATGAGAAAGAAAGAAAAAGCATAAAATAAAAAAAAAATTAAGTGAACATAGTATACTTTAATCTGCATTCAAACTCCATAGCTTTTTTCTCTGGATGTGGATGACATTTTCTATAACAGGTCTTTCAGAATTGTCCTTGATCCCTGAACTTCTGAGAGAAGCTGCAGTCTATCATAGTTGATCATCTCAGCAACAATGTTGACATTAATGTATACAGTGTTCTCCTGGTTCCGTTTACTTCACTCAATATCAGTTCATTAAAGTCTTTCCAGGCTTTTCTAAAGTTTGATCATGCATGATTTTTTTTACATTCATATACTGTGTTCATTACTTTTTAATATAGTATTAGAAATGCTAGCTATAGCAACAATATAAGAAAAATAAATCAAGGACATAAACAAAGGGCAAGGTAGAAACAAAACTTACACTTTTTTCAGATGAGATTATAATTTACATAGAAAGCACTAAAAAGTCAACTAAGAATTAATTGAAATAAGTAAGAACTTCAGCAAAATACCAGGCTATAAATAAGACTACACAAATCATCATTCTTTCTGTATATTTACAACAAAATCTAGCAGCTATGTGCCAGCATCATGCAAGCACTGGAGATACAAAAAATGATTAAAAACACAATAAGGTCCTTACATTCTAATGAAGGAAACAATTGTGTTCATACAAAATGTATAAACTATGTAGGCAATTATGTGCATTCAAAATATATTTAGGGTAAATGAGATGTAATAATCAGAGTGATCACACTATCTCTGGGACTGGGAAGAAGGGTGTAGATGAAGCCTGATACCAGAGAAGCTAGGAGGAAGAGATAAAAAGGGAGAATATTCTAGGTATGGGGATGAATGAAAAGGAGTGATGTTTGCAAGGAACAAAAAGGAAGGCCAGTGCTACTGGATGTTAGAATCTGTGAAGAGGAGCAAAGTGTATGAAGACTGAAAAGATAGGAAGGAGCCACAGTTTGTCAAAGGTTTCAAAAGCCAAACTAAAGATTTGTAACATTTATTCTGGAAATAACAGAGAGCCACTAGAGTCTGTGAGGTGGTGAAAGGGGTGTGGTTAACATGGTCAAACCTGGGTTTAAGAAGCTCAAATTGGATCTTGGGTGGAGGAAGATCTGGAATGGGGAGAAACTTATGGAAATGAGACTAACAGAAGGCTTTTGCAATGGTGTTGGTATGAGGTAATGTGGCCCTGCATCATGGTAGTGACTGTGTGAATAGAGAGAATGGAAGATGTGAAGGTAGAAAAAACAAGACAGCAACAGATTGTGTATCTAGGCTAAGTTCATGTGAGAAGTCTGGAAGAAGTCTATCCTTGATAGTACTAGGGACATAAATGAGGAAGAAACACTAATAAGTTCTGTTTTGATGATGTTGAGTTTGAGTTTTCTATGAGACATTTGTTCAATATGTAGTTCAATATGGAGGAGATCAGAAAAGAGATCAGGGCTCAGTAAAAAAAAAATCGAGAACCATCACCATTAGAGATGATCTTTGAACCCACTGGAGCTGAGAAAACCACTAAGAGATATAAAAGAACAGAAGAAGGTTGAATCAAACTCCTGAGAAATCAGTTAACTGAAAAAAATGTTCAAAGGAGAGAACCAGGAGAGATCAATGCCTCAAAAACCTAGAGCATAACCAGGAGAAGAAAATAAGGACTGAGAAGAGGTCATTAGATTTGTCAGTTAAAAAGATCACTTAGAAAGCAGTTCAGTCGATGAAACTGGAAGTTAGCCTGCAGAGTAGAGTAAGTAGAAGCCCTCATAATAGATAACTTTCTCAAGAAGTTTATCCACCAAAGGGAGGAGAGATATTAAACAACAACTAGGGATGGTGGAGCACCTAAGTGGTGCAACAAATAGAGTATTGGGCCTGGAAGTAGGAAAATCTAAGTTCCAATCTGACGTCATACACTTACCTGGGCAAGTCACTTCTATTTGCCTCAGTTTCCTCATTTGTAAAATGACCTAGAGAAAGAAATGGCAAACCACTATCTTTGTCAAGCATACTCCCAAAGGATCCACAAAGAGTCAGATACAACTAAATAGCAACAGGGATGGTAGGATCGAGTGAAGTTTCAAAAGAAAGAGAAATTCCTATCAAAATAACCACAAAATGTTTTAGAAGAATTAGAAAACTAAATTTAAAAAAATTAATAAATAAATAAATAAATAAATAAATAAATAAAAAAGGGGCAGCTAGGTGGTGGAGTGGATAAAGCACCGGCCTTGGAGTCAGGAGTGCCTGGGTTCAAATCTGGTCTCAGACACTTAATAATTACCTAGCTGTGTGGCCTTGGGCAAGCCACTTAACCCCATTGCCTTGAAAAATCTAAAAAAAAAATAAATTAAATAAAAACAAATTTAAAGAAATAAGCCAAGGTATATTGGGGATAAAAATAAGAGATAACTGGAATGCAAAATTCTGTTACTTTTGAAATTAGTAGGGGTTATTGTTAGAGCACACCAGAGGAGTCCCTGTCCCTCATTTTGTCCCTAAATATGGAGCTGTAACTCACCTTGATCCAAGGCATCACCTCAGGTAGCAGTATCATCATAGTCACTATATTCCCATTTGACATCAATAATATTTTGTATCAATGTGGTGTATACCCATCTGATACCTTTTATGCAAGAGTAGAAATATGGACTCTGTATCAGCAAATCCTTATCTAATTAAGTGCATGAATAATATAGTGAAATAACTCAAAGACTTGTAGAAGTGTTCCTTTCAGAAATTGGTAGGGGTGAGTTCTAATACCGAAAGTGGCTAAGTCCTTGAAAGGTGGCAAATTGATTTTGAATGTGCTAAGACTGAAAAAGATGTTAATGCAACAAGAGATGAGTAAGTGAAATATATATTCCAGATGAAATTAGTTCAGTGATCTGACAAATTATGGCCATAGTGACATTTCTGTCATTGTTAGAAAGAGTTTGTATATTTGAACTACTGATTTACACAAAGAATCTGTAATACCCAGAGAAATGGGAAGAGTTGGGACCACAAAGTTTCAGCTTTGTTCTTTTACTACTGTCACTCACAAAGTAAACAGAATAGTAGTGATTAAAATTTCCATCAAAGAATGCAGGAGAAGGGGAGGAAAATATTGGACATGTGATCTCAAATATGATCTCTCTCTTAAAATAATTTAACTAGATTTCACATATTTTATGTTATTGGTCAAACTTTAAATGCAAAAAACTAATATTCTATTGTCCTATGAATAATTATTCCATTATCTAAACATCCTTGGCCTACCATAGGAAAGATATCATGAAATCAATTTTAATGATTTAGAGATTTTAGTACTGCCTCCTAGAAATAGACTTGTATGGTCTAATATTGCTCAGTAGATTGAGAATATATAAGAAGAGACAGTTACTAAAATATAATTAATGTTTAATCTCTGAAAATAGTGAGTCCTCGTACAATGGATAATGCTCCAGGCTTGGAGTTAAGACCTCAGTTCAAATCTACCTCAAATACTTAAAGCTATGTAACCCTGGATAAGTCACTTAATTTCTGTTTACCTCAGTTTCCTTATCTGTAAAGTGAGCATAATAATAGATTTGACCGGGGGTGGATCCAAGATGGTGACAAGAGCGATCCTGTCTTAGGCACTCTCTCATAAATCTTCAAAAAAATTTTCGAGAGACAGAACCCACAGAGGGACCCAGTGAGGCAGTTTCCTACTCAAGGTAACCTGGAAAAGAGCAGAAAGGCTCTGCTCCCCGGGGTCGGAGGGGCGGTCCACCAGAGGGGTGGCCCGCCAGAGTGAAAGAGCTTCAGCCTCCCAGAGGCAGCCCCAGGGTGCTGGGAGCTTACAGCAACAGGGGAGTTTCCTGAGCTATGCCCTGGGAAGCATTGGGCACAAATTGGGGGAACAGCGGGGGACCTCTGCCAGAGTGAGCACATGAAGCCCAGCCCTCAGGGCACACAGTGAGCAGCGTGGCCAAGGCAGTCCAGATCCAGGAACAGAAGCAGGCAGAGCCAGTAAGCAGGAGCCCCCAAGGCATGAGCCCATTGAACCTAGGGAGGGGAGTGAAGAGAGAGAGAGACTGCAGAGCTCTGTCCTCTGCCCCTGGAACAGGACTCTGGGGCTCTGACCACATTCAGATCCTGATTGCAGTCTAGATCTCCCCATAGAACAGCAAGGGCCCCCCCCCCCACCTCAGCCCCGTGGCAGAGGTGGGCACTTATGGTCATTCACAGACCAGGAGGGAGGACAGAGCCTCACACATTGAGACCCTTGTGGGAGTGTCCCAAAAGCTCAGGAAGCACCCCAAAACCAGGCTCAGGCTGGGAAAATGAGCAAGCAGAGAAACAAGAGGAACACTATTGAGAAATATTTTGCATATGAGCCCAAGAAGGATCAAAATACTCAGTCTGAAGATGAGGAAACACAAGCTCCTGCATCTAAAGACTCTAAGAAAAACAGAAATTGGGCTCAGGCTATGACAGAGCTCAAAAAAGACTTTGAAAATCAAATGAGGGAGTTAGAAGAAAAACTGGGAAAAGAAATGAGAGAGATGCAGGAAAAACATGAAAATGAAGTCAGCAGCCTAGTCAAGGAAATTGAAAAAAATGCTAGAGAAAACACCATGCTAAAAACCAGCTTAGCTCAAATGGATAAAACAGTTCAAAATGTTATGGAGGAGAAGAATGCTTTAAAAAAGCAAAATTGGCCATGATGGAAAAAAAGATAAGAAAACTCTATGAGGAAAACAAATCATTCAGACAAAGAATAGAACTCAGGGAGATTGATGAATTTATGAGAAATTAGGACTCATTACTTCAAAATCAAAAAAGAATGAAAAATTAGAAGAAAATGTGAAATATCTCATTGAAAAAACAACTGATATGGAAAACAAACTTAGGAAAGATAATTTAAAAATTATTGGAATACCTGAAAGTCATGATCAGAAAAAGAGCCTTGACATCATTTTCAAAGAATTACTACAGGAAAATTGCCCTGATATCCTAGAAGCAGAGGGCAAAATAGAAATGGAGAGAATCCATTGATCTCCCCAAGAAAGAGGTCCAAAAAAAAGCCCCCAGGCATATTATAGCCAAGTTCCAGAACTCCCAAGTCAAAGGGAAAATATTACAAGCAGCCAGAAGGACACAATTCAAATATTGTGGAGCTGCAGTCAGGATCACACAGCACTTAGCAGCAACTACATTGAAAGCTCATAGGGCTTGGAATATAATATACTGGAAGGCAAAAGAGTTTGGAATGCAACTGAGAATCAACTACCCAGCAAGGCTGAATGTCCTCTTCCAGGGAAAAAGATGGACTTTCAATGAACCAGGGGAATTTCAAATGTTCCTGTTGGAATGGCCAGAGCTGAACACAAGGTTTGATCTTCAGATACAGGACTCAGATGAAGCAGAGAGTGGAGGAGAAGGGGAAACTATGAGGGACTTAATGATGATGAACTGCATGTATTCCTGCATAGAAAAATGACACTGATAATATTCATATTAACCTTCTCAGTTAATAGAGCAGGTAGAAGGAGCTTTTATAGTTGAAGCACAGGAGAAAGCTGAATTTGAAGATAAAATAGTGTGTAAAAATGGAGTCAATAGAAAAAAGGGAAATGTAATGAGAGAAAGAAAAAGGAGAGGGGGAATGGGCCAAGATATTTCATATAATAAGATTTTTCTTTATTACAATGAGCTGTTGCAATGATATGGAAGGGGAGAGGCAAGGGGGAATGAGGGAATCTTTGCTCTCATCAGAGGTGGCTAGGAGAGGAAAGAGCATATATACTCAATGGGGTATAGGCATCTAGAGTAAGGGGGGGGCAGGGGGAAGGGGGGGGAATGTGAGTGATGGAGGAGAGGATGGACCATAGGGGGAGAGTAGTCAGATATAACACATTTTCTTTTTTACTTCCTGCAAGGGGCTGGGATTGGATGGCCTGGCCAGGATCGTAGAGTTGGCTGGATGCTGGGTAAGGGATGGTATGTGGGTGCGGGGCCTCTTGGCCCCAGGGCTGAGGATCTGTCTGCTGCACCACTCAACTACCCTACAGCAGAGTCAGAGTGAAAGGAGAGAGAGAGAAAATATAGTACATGGTAGTGGAGAAATACGAAAGGAGGGAGTTGCAATCAGCAATGGCAACAGTGGAAAAATATGGAAGTAACTTTTGTGATGGACTTATCATAAAGAATGTGATCCACCTGTGACAGAGCTGGAGGTGTTGGAACAACAGACTGAAGCACATTTTTTATTATTATTATTTTGGGGGGGGGTTCAGGGCAAATGGGGCTGGGTGGCCTGCCTAGGGCCACATAGCAGGGTGACCATTGGGTGTCTGAGGCCAGATTTGGACCCAGCCACCCCTACTATTATTACTATTTTATTTTATTTTGGGTCTTTTTTTTTTTTTTTTTTTTGGTTTTTGCAGGGCAGTGGGGTTTGGGTGGCTTGCATGTCACACGGCTGGGTGATTGTTGGGTATATGGGGCCAGATGTGGGTTCAGGTATTCCTGGCTCCAGGGCTGGTGCTCCATCCATTGCACCACCTGGCCATACCTACAATTATTACTATTATTTTTTTAATTTTAATTTTTTTCTCTCCCCTTTACTTTATTGCTCAAGAGAGTCTACTTTCTTTGGGGGAGGGGGTATTTTGTTTACTCTTAAACAAGAATATTTTATTAATGTATAAAAATTATTTGTACAAAATGAGAATAAATAAATATTAAATATTAAAAAATATAACAAAAAATAGCATTGACCTCCTAGGGTTATTGTAAGGATCAAATGAGATAATAGTTGTAATAGTAAACACTATATAAATGTTAGTCGTTGTTGCTATTGTTATTATTCATAGCTTGAGCAAACTTTTTAATAAAGAGGTGATAATAAATTATACCAAAAAAATATAATTATTAAGATTTTTTTGTTTTTAAATTTTGATTTTGATCCTGAGTCATCAAAACTGATATTAAGAATCCCACCAGTTATAACAATGACTATAACTAATTTTTTGTCATAGAAAATGACCTAGCTATACAGTTACTTCTTTGAAAATCTTTCAGTGATTTAAATTCTGTTATTAACAATGTTTAGGGGTTTTTTGGTTGTTGTTCAGTTTTTGCAAGGCAATGGGGTTAAGTGGCTTGCCAAGGCCACACAGCTAGGTAATTATTAAGTGTCTGAGGTTGGATTTGAACTCAGGTACTCCTGACTCCAGGGCTGGTGCTCCATCCACTGCGCCACCTAGCTGCCCCTTATTAACAATGTTTGTATAAGCTGTACTTATAATGCTCTAAATTTTACCACTCTTATTTGGCAGGACAAAACTGATTTTAAAAACTACACATCTTTTTATATATTGCCCTAATTGAGACTTAAAAGACTATACAAAGAGGCGGCTAGGTGGTGCAGCCCTGGAGTCAGGAGTACCTGAGTTCAAATCCAGTCTCAGACACTTAATAATTACCTAGCTGTGTGGCCTTGGGCAAGCCACTTAACCCCATTTGCCTTGCAAAAAACCTAAAAAAAAAAAAAAAACCCTAGACCTAAGGCATTTCTCATACTGTCGATTCATTTTCCAGGACCTTACATTTCTTTCTTTTTTTTTTTTGGTAGGTACTTTTCACACACTTTTACAAATTATTTGTTAATGTCTGTAAAATAGAAAACTCAATCAGTAAAACATTAAACTACTCAACATACATAAACAAATGAGTATAGCAACAGGGTTTTATAATAGCTTTTCTCGATGGAATGACTGCCTCAGAGAAGGTCTGAGTTGATAAAGATCCTGGGAACTGTATTTCTTCTCTGCATGAGAAGACTCTTGGTGTGGGATCAGGAATGGGGAAGGTGGAGAGAAAATTTCCCAGGATAGCTGAAATTTGAAAAATCTTTCTGGAGAGAGACAGTAGGGTATTGTGTGTGTGTGTGTGTCTGTGTGTCCGAGAAAGAGAGAGAGAGAGAGAGAGAGAGAGAGAGAGAGAGAGAGAGAGAGAGAGAGAGAGAATACAAGGTATTGATAAAAGAGTGACAGGGTATAGGTATTGATGGCAGCAAATGGATGACTTTTCCCAGGAATCTATCTCTAAGTCTTGGAGTAGACTGGAACCTTTATATTTCACTGGTCCAAAGTTCAGATTATTAAAACAGTCCAAAGAGCAATGATGAATTGATATCACTCTTTTTTCCCCTTGTGTTTTATTACCCCTAGAATGACCTACAAGGTTGATAACTGAGGGTTACTTTGTTATCTAAACATTTTGCTTACAGATTATTTACCCTTTTAGCAGTGGTTAGCTATATTTAGATAAGATGATTTTAAGGTAACCTAGGTTTGTTTGTTAAACAGACAGCAATGGAGAGAAGGGAGTGACTATGCCAAGTTCCCTTGGGAACACCATTTTGACTTGGCAATCAACTGACTTTCCTAGAGACTTGGAGAAATTAATTATTATATTTTCAGTTTGAATTTTAAAGATTTTTTATTTTGTTTTGTTTTTTAGCTTTTACAAAGAAAAGAAGCCATATGGAACTTGGATCTTTGTCTCTCTCATGAGCTAATCTCATTATCTCTAAAGCAGACTGGTCACTGCTTAAACCAGAAGTGTCTGGAATTTTTTCTTCCACCTACTAAAGCAAGGTCTATTCATCTAGACCTTTGAATTAACAATTATAATAGGAAAAGACCAATGAGTCCAGTCCCTTCAAGTATGTCCAGAGTATTGATGATGCCATTTCCCACAAGGAAGAAACTTGAATCCTGTTTCTGGGAGAGTCATGGAAAAAGATGCTTTGGAGAGACTTGAGTATAGTCCACCTTCTATAGGTATTGATTAGCTGTGGCCAGGGAACTCAAACTAGTACTGGGGGTGGGATGGGGATCTAAAAGGGTCTTAATCTCAGGCTTTTTTAATTTGACTTCCCCCTTTCTGTTATGTTAACTTCCTTCTTCTATTTGACTTCCTTTACTATTTGACAAAAACTTCTGAAAAAACAAAAGTAATCTGGCAGAAATCAGGGTTAGATCAAGTACTCACACCATAAACCAAAATAAACTCCAAACTAGATATAAATACCTTTAACAGCTATATATATAGGGGAAGAATCCTTGACTGAACAAGAGATAGAAAGGAACATAGAAGATCAAAATGGACAATTTTGATTACAAAAAATTGAAAAGTTTTTTGCACAGACAAAATCAATGCAACTAAAATTCTTTTTTTTTTTAGTTTTTTTGCAAGGCAAATGGGGTTAGTGGCTTGCCCAAGGCCACACAGCTAGGTAATTATTAAATGTCTGAGACTGGATTTGAACCCAGATACTCCTAACTCCAAGGCCAGTGCTTTATCCACTACACCACCTAGCTGCCCCTAATATAACTAAAATTCTAAGGAAAACAACTGGGAACTGTATTTCTTCTCTGCATGAGAAGACTCTTGGTGTGGGATCAGGAATGGGGAAGGTGGAGAGAAAAAAAATCTTCCCACCAAATCTTTGTATAGGAATTGTAAACTGTTCTAAGATTCTAGAAAGCAGTTCAAATGTGAGTATACTTTGAACCAGTGATACTACTACTATTATGACTATATCATGAAGAGATCAAAGAATTAGGAAAAGGACTCATAGGCACAAAAAATATTGATAGAAACTCTTTTCATTATAGTAACTGGAAATAAAAAAGGTGCCCATTCATTGGAAATTGCTAAACCAGTTGTGGTATATGGATGTAAAGGAAATATATAATGAAAATTATAAAAGAGGTAGTTCCAGAGAAACTTTGGAAGATATGAATTGATGCAGAGTGGAATGGACCAGAACAATTTGTACAATAACAAAAACATTTGAAAGAAAAACTTTAAAAGATTTAAGAACCCTAGTCAATAATTAACACTAACTCCAGAGGACTGAGAAGGAAGCATGCTGTACATCTCTAAAAGTAGAGTGATAGATTCAGGGTGTAGAAGGAAAAATACATTTTGTATATGACAAATATGTGTATTCATTTTGTTTCACTGTATTTTTTCTTTTTTGTGGTTGGGAAGTGAATTCAGGGGAAGATAGAAAGCAAGCATTTAATTAGCATCTGCTATGTTTGAGGCAATGTTAAACACTTTACAAATATCTCATTTGATCTGCACAATGGGACCATTATTATTCCCATTTTACATTTGAGGAAACTGAAGTAAACTAGATAAGTGAATTGTCCAGGGTCATACATCTGAGAAGTGTCTGGGGCAGACTTTGAACTCAGGTCTTCCTGACCCTAGGTTCAATACTCCTGAATCAAGTACATCATTCCAAATACATCCTTGACATCTAGTCACTTAGGGAATTAGAAAGAAAAGCAGACAGGCAGGAAAGAAAGAAGATAGGAAAACAGGAAAAATGAGAAAGATGGAAGGAAGGGGGGGGAAGGTAAAGAAGGAAGGAAGCAAGGAAAGAAGGAAACAAGGGAAAGAAGGTGGTAAGAAGGAAGGAAGATAGGAAAGACAAAGATAGAAGAAAGGAAAGAAGGAATAAAAATGGAAAGAAGGAAGATAAGAAGGAAGGAGGGAGGTGATAAGTTATTTACCTCTTTCTCAAACTAGAGTCTAAAGTCTTTGATGGCAGTTCCTACATATTTTTCTTTTTCTTTTTCTTTTCATAAAATTAAAGACAGGACGGCTAGGTGGCGCAGTGGATAGAGCACCAGCCCTGGAGTCAGGAGTACCTGGGTTCAAATTTGACCTCAGACACTTAATAATTATCTAGCTGTATAGCCTTGGGTAAGCCACTTAACCCTATTGCCTTGCAAAAAAAAATTATATTATAAAATTATATTTTATAAATAAAATTATATTTATATCACATTAATTTTCAGAAATGTATTCCTTCACCCACTGAACAAGTCTTCTTTTATAACAAAGATTAAAAAAAAGAGTTCAGCAAAACCAGATCAGCCCTGTCTGATAATGCTTGCAACATTCCATATTCAAAGTCCCAAACCTCTGTGATAAAGGGAGATAGAGGGGTAGCACAATGGATAGAGCACTGACCCTGAAGTCAGTAGGACCTGAGTTCAAATCCAACCTCAGATACTTAATACTTACTTAGCTGTGTGACCTTGGGCAAGTTACTTAACCTCATTGCCTTATAAAAAAAATGTATTTTTAAAAAATTCTTTTCCCGATCCAAATTTGTTTATTATAATTACTCATTGTTCAGTTATGTTTGGAAAAAAGGCAGTGTGGTATAGTGTAATGGGAGGTGTCTTTGGGGTCACAAAGGCCTTTGTTCAAACTCACTTTTGATATGTACTGATGGGTGATTTGAAAAAAAAAATACTTAACCTCTCAGTGTCCCAGATAACTTTAATTTATAGGTTGCAGAGTAGGTGAGGATTAGCATTGATAAAAATGGGATTTCCTCATCCAGGAGGGAGTTCCTTTTATCAATGAAATCACAGGTTTGCCCCAAAAATAAACAAAAGCCATTTGGAATTTTTTCCAAGTTCTTTTTACATCATTCTGTAAAATTCAAATACATCTTTGCATGCTTCTTTGAATTGTTTCATATTTATTGTTTCTTATGGTATATTATTCAAATAGAATATTCATATATTATAATTTGTTTAGTAATTCCCCTTTCAATGGGCTTTTGTTTTGTTTCCAATTCTTTGCTACCATAAAAAGTGCTGCAATGAATATCTTGGTAAATAGAAGATCCTTTTGTCTTTCTTTGGAATATATGCACAGCAATGTAATATCTGGATCAAAGAGTATGGGCATTTTGGCCATTTTTTTAAGCATAATGTTATATTGCTGGACACAACTTCATAAAAAATATATAAGTATGTAAGGATTACAACTGATTTGATCTTCTCATAAGGACTCAGAAATCCTTTCATTTGTTGAGAGGTGCAGAATTCATATATACATATATATATATATATACAAATATGTATATATACTTATATACCTGTGTATGTAAGTAGTATATGTGTTTACATATGCATGTATTTGGATGTTGCCAATGCCAATAGTCATTAGACTGTGCATATTTGTTAAAAGAGATTTTTCTTCTTGTTTTATTATTCATGGGTGGGGATGGAAAATAGAGAAAGATCTTTCTTCATTGAAAAAAAACAAATTTTAAAAAGAAAAAGAAAAAAGATAAAGTTCTCTATTCTGAAAATAATGTGAGACATGCAGTTCAGACCAGTCTTCAAAGGGTAGGTCTACCCTAATTCCAAAACATCATGATAAAATGTGAACCAGACCTTTAAAAAGATTTCTTAAATTTGCTTGATTCTGAACCTAATATAGTACTCAAGACATTGCTGAATGAAATAAGTTTAAAGTGTGGATTTAGGGTCAGAGGACCTGGGTGGCTTTGTCATTTGCTGGCTATATGACTTTAGACATATCAATTCTGGGCTCCATAGGCTCATAGATTTAGAGCTAGGAGGGATCTTAGTGATCAGAAAACTTCTTAGTGTTATAAATGAAAACCCTTAAAAACAAAAAAGATTAAATCACTTCCCCTAGGCAATAGGGAAAAGTAAGAGGCTGATTTGAACTTGGATCCTCTAAATTCAAACCTAGTACTCTCTCCCTTGCACCATACCACATCAGGCTTCTGATCTGTAAAATAAATGGAACTCTTTGAGTAATTCTCTAAACTCACTTTGAATTCTAAATCTATGATCCAACAATTTAAACTACTCTGTCAAAGAGTATAGTATAAGTTTAAGGGAGCACATTAAGGATATCTACTTAAAAAACATAAGTAACAAATCCCATCAACTAGATATGTATTTGGTTTAAAATGTGATTATACCTAGGTAGTCAATCATTGACACTTTAGAGAAAATAACTTTCCTAGTAGAATCAGACAGATTACCTACTCCTTTTAGGATTATAAATTTAGAACTGAAAGAGAATAGAAGTCATTCATATCAATCCACTCATTTTTACAGACTGAGAAATTTAGGCCCAGAGGGGTTAAGTGATTTTCCCAAGGTAATACAGGTAGTAGAGGATAGAGCCAGGATTTGAACCCCTTGGCCTCTAACTCCAAAACCAAAACACCACCAAGAATGAGAGTTCAGCAGGGGGAAAAAGAAGAGGTCCAATGAGTAATGTGCATAAAGCTCATTGTAAACCTTAAAACTCTATATAAATTCTAGCTAGCATTATTATTATTTTGGACTCTACTGGCTAGTTTCTCTGCTTCAAGTTTCTCCCTACTCTTGTCTACTCTCTATTCAGCTTTTGAAGTGATCTTCCTAAAGTACATGACTGACTGACCACATCACCTCCCTATTCAATAAACTTAAGTGACTTCATACTACTTCGAGGATCAAATAAAAAAAATCCTCTATTTGGATTTTAAAACCCTTCACAACTTAACCTCATCCTATCTTTCCAGTTTTCTTATACTTTGCTCCCTATCCTGTATTCTACAACCTGGCACCACTGGTCTACACTGAGCATAAGTCTCCATCCCCTTATTCCATTTTCATTGACTGATTCCCATGTCTAGAATGGAAATGTTCTTGCTTCCTGGCTTCCTTCAGGCCTTCTACTTTCTAACAAGAGAATTTCCTCATCCCTTCCTCTCCCCCCTACCCCAACTCCCCATACTGGCTCCCTTCCTCTGAGTTTATCTCCCATTTACTCTGAATTTTTCTTGTAAACAGTTGTTTGCATGTTTTTCCCCATTAGAGTGTACCCCCAACCCTTTTTTTAAAAAAAATTTTTAGGATTTTTTTTTTTTTTGCAAGGCACTGGGGTTAAGTGGCTTGTCCAAAGCCACACAGCTAGGTGATTATTAAGTATCTGAGGCCAGATTTGAACTCAGGTATTCCTGACTCCAGGGCTGGTGCTCTATCCAGTGTACCACCTAACCATCCCCCCCCCAACCCTTTTAAGGGCTGAGATCATGTTTTTGCATTTCTTTGTTTCCTCAGCATTTAGCATAGGTCCTTATATATAGTCAGACCTTAATGTTATTTGTTGATGATGATTTTCTGGGATGGACCAGATTTCAAGAAAAGAAAGTGAACCCTTAGGGAGGTTTTACAAAAGGAATGTCAGATTTTGTGTCCTGATTTGGGACTTGTGAAACATAGATTCTATGATATCAAGTGCTCTATAAATATTGACTGAGATCCTAGTCCTTTCTCAGGTTATTTGTTATAACCCTTAGAAAAACTAAGTATTGAATTTTCATCTAACTCCCAGGAAGAATTTTATAAATTATAGTGCCTATGATTTACCTTTTATATTAAGGAAGCTTAGAAAATATTAGGAAACATTTAATCCTCATTAGCCTTTATCCAGGCAGGAGCTTCTGCAGAATATGAGAGTGTTCCAAGAGAAGTGATTTTTCTAATGGTCAGTCCATTGTTCTGTTCTGCAGGGGAATTTTGAGCTGAACAATTCATACTACCTTTGACTCCCCCACCATACACAAACTCTCAATTGAGGAGCTTGATTCATATTTTACAGAAAAAAATCGAGGCCATTCTGTATGAGCTCTCTCTTTTCCCATCTTCCACTTCTCCTATCACCCAGGTGCCTTCTGCCACTTATCAGTCTTCAATCCAGTCTCCATTGATAAAGTTACCTTTCTCCTTACCAAGATTAACCCCTCTACTTGTTCCAGTGATCCCATTCTACCTTGTCTCCTCCAACAGATTGCCTCCTCTGTAATCATTACTCTTTTAGTTATTTTTCAATCTCTCCCTCTCCACTGAATCATTTCCTAATGCCTATCAACAAGCCCATATTTCCCATATCCTCCAAAAGCTCTCACTAGACTCTTTCATCCAGCTATTGTTCTCTGCCCCCCTTCTACTTTGGAGGCAATCAGGATTAAGTCACTTGCTCAGGTTCCACAACTAGGAAGTACCACATATGAACTCAAATCCTCCTGACTCCAGGGTTTTATCTACTGTAGTAACTAGCTTCCCCCCCCCCAACCCCCATGTCCTATATTTCTTCTGCTCTTTATATCTAGAAATCCTCAAAAAGACCATCTAGAATAGCTACCTCTACTTTCTCTCCTCTCACTCTCTTACCTCTTACAATCTGACTTCTGACCTTATCATTACACCAAAATTGTTCTCTCCAAATTTACAGTGATCTAAATTGCCAAATCCAATGGCTTTTTTTAATCTGTATCTCCCTTGATTTCTCTGCAGCCTTTGACACTGTTGATTACTCCCCCTTGATAGTCTCTTCTCTCTAGGTTTTAAGAGCACTACCTCTTCCTGACTTTCCTGTACCTCTCTACTTCTCCCTCTCCTTTGTTGCATCCATCTCCTCATTATACCCTTCAAATGTAGATGGTCCTCTGTCCTAGACTCTCTGCTCTTCTCTCTCTATACCTCTTCACTTGATGAGCTCATCAACCCCTACAGATTAAATTACCCTCTCTATACTGATGATTCCCAATTCTACCTTTCCTGCCTCAATCTCTCTCTACCCCAAACTACCATCTCCAACTGCATTTCAGACATCTCCAACTGGATATCCAATAGATGTCTTTAACTCAGTATATTCAAAACAGAGCTTGTTATCTTTCTCTTTAAATCCTTCCCACTCCTACCTTCCCCATTACTGTAACAAACAACACCATTCTCCCAGTTTCTCTGGCTTGCAATTTAGTAGTCATTTGGGATTCCGCACTATCTCTCACTCACCTATATCCAATCTGCTGTCAAGGCCTGCCAACTTTACCTTTGCAACATCTCTTGAATATACCCTCTTCTCTCCCCAGCAAGGATCCTACCCTTGTATAGACCCATAGCACTATTGCAATAACCTGCTGGTAAATCAACGTGCTTCAAGTCTCTCCCCACTTCAAGCAATTTGCTATTCAGTCACTAAAGTGATTTTCCTAAAACACAGGTCTGATTATGTCCCCACCTTCCCCACTCAATAAACTTTAAGTGTCTCCCTATTACCTCCAGGAACAAGTACAAAATGCCTTGATATTCAAAGCCCTTCATAATCTAACATAATCAATTTTTTATATTTTACTCTCTAACCTGCACTCTGACTCAGTGACACCAGCCTCCTAGATGTTCCATAAACAAGATACTCCATCTCTTGGTTCTAGGCATTTTCTCTGAATGAACCCCATGCTTGGAATGCTCCCCCTCCTCCACTACATATATTGACTTTCCTGACTTCCCAGGGAGCTTGGCACATAGTAGGTTACTTAATCAAATTTTAATCAGTTGATTGTTTGATACCGAACATCCCTTTTGGACTGTGAAAAGAATTTGGAATTTTTCTATATTCTAAGCCAATGAAAAGATCTTCAATATTTTATCCCCTTGAATCTTGCCGTAGAACAAGTTTGCAAAAAAAAATCACTTCATTGCACAATGCAATCAAACACTAGCAGGAGATTTGTAAGCTGGGCCTCTCTCCCTTATTGGCTTTTGTTTCTCTGTCCATCCATTTGGCATTTCAGATAGTGCATGGGAGATAGGGAAGCCATTTCCTGGAAATGAAAGAGCAAATTCCTCTGAACATTCCACATGGGGTGAGGAATTGCTTCTCGGAGGGAAGGAATTGAAATCATTTGACCATCTCTCTTCACCCTCAAGCTCTATTTCCTGACATTCTAAGAGTTTTTCAGTGACACATTCCTTTGGGTGTGTGAACTGACCAAACAGGGCGGAGGCCAGCATCGGGTGCTGTGAAGGGGCTGCCCTTTTGAAAGAAGCTAGTTTCTCATTTCCAGTTCAGCCTGATATCAATCTTTCCCCCTTGAATCAGGATAAAGCCTGACTCTCAAAAAAAAATCAGTTCATTTATGTGACTAATGTTAAAACAAACAAACATCTCCCCAGATTCTGAAGTAGCAAAATCATCAAATAAAATGTCAGCAAACTCCAAGTCACTGATGGCTTTCTAGACTGTGTTAAACCTACATTTCTCTTCTCATGCTGCTAGAATTAATCCATGATAGCCGTTAAGGGAACCCCAGTTTTTGAGAGCTTCAGTTTCCTAACTCTTTCCAAACTAAACAATCATCAAACTTTAAAGTAGCTCAGAATTAATTCCCCAGCTGGCAGCACTGACATTGCCTGGGGCATAGCTTCCTAAGGTTAGGGAAATTCCAGTCAAAGTCCCCAAATTCTTTTAGATCCTTCTCCTCTCCTACAGCAGGCAAAATCAAACTAAAGGTCTTTGAGAAAAGCAATGTGTTATCTGTGAGTTTCCAGACACAACTGTGCCTTCTTTAGTAATCATCCTAAAGCTCTTGTTTTAGGCTTTTAAAAAATTGTTATTAAAAATATGCAACTGTGTTCTATAATTGGTAGCATATGGTATTAACTCCAGCAGAAAATTCATTTCCCCTTACCAGATTTGAGAAGATAATTTGATTTGTTGAATTGAAGACCCATAGGGACAGAATAGGGTTTATCTTTAGTTTTACAGGATTATTCTATATTACGTAGCAGACTAAGTAAGCCATATTCACAAATTGTAACTAGAGTGAGCCTTCCAGTACTTTCTCTAAGGGTATCATATTTAGAAAAGGATATCACCATTTGGAAACAGATAGGTGGTTCAGTGAATAAAGGGCTGAGTCCAGAATTAGGAAGACTTAAGCTCAAATCATACTAGCTTAGGATAGCTGTGTGAACCTGGGCAAATCACTTATCCCTGTTTGCCTCAGTTTCCTCATCTATAAAATGAGCTGGAGAAGAAATGGAAAACTACTCCAGTACCTTTACTAAGAACACCCCAAATGGGGTCATGCAGAGTCAGACGTAACTCAACAATAATAAGATAATTTGCAGTTCTTTAGTCTTACAGAAAGGATCATAAGATAACAGGTCTAGAATGAGAAGAGATTGAAGAGACCAACTAGACCAATCTCCTTATTTTAGAAATAAGGAAACTTAGTTTCAGGCAAATTAAATGATGTACTCAAGGTTATACACTGAACTCAAGTTCTCTATCTATCTACATTTATTAGAACTCTAAGGTTCTAATCCTGTTTTCCTGTATATGCAATTCTCTACAAATCTGTGTTTAAGGACTTGCTCCATGATGGGACCCAGGTATTCTCATTTTACAGATAAGGAAACAGACACTCAAGATATCATGTCATTTGCCCATGATTCTATAGTTAGTAAGAGTCAGAGGTAGGCTAGAAACCTATGTCTGTCCTGTTCATTCCCTTACCATGACAATTTGCTGCCTCCCTATGATTTCATTACAGTTACTTATTCCACCTATACAGACCACAATTTCCCTATGACCATTCTGAGCAACTTGTAGAGTTGTTATGGATGAAAGATTTATCAACCTTCCTAGTGATAAGCCCAACTTAATTAAGTTAAAACCTTGACAAGTCAGTTGAAAGTAACAAAAGTGGGTCAGTGAAGGTGAATTTTTATTTTGGGGGGAACATAAACATAAGGAGAAGGGCTAGGAGAAAGAAGGATGAGTAAGGAAATTGGAAAAGCACCATAAGCACATTGCTTAGGACCCAAAATGTCTGAAACAATTTTCTACTAAAGTGAGTTTGGCTATATAAATAGGCAAAGAAGGATCAGTTCTTATGATAGGATTTAAGGGGCATCAAATAGACATCCCTCCCAAATATCTAGCAACTTTGATAGATACTGAAATTCTATTATGAGAAATTCATTCATTTTTTTAATATATTTTATTGAAAGCTTCTGTTTTTTATATCACAGTTCATTTTTTCAAAACAAAATTCTCTCTTATAACAAGGAAAAATAGTTTAAGGGCATCCTTGTAAGAGAGGACATGCAAAATTTTTCACCTATAGTCTACTGCCTCTCTACTAAAGGATGAAAGTGTACTATATCCTCTGGAATCAAAACCAGTCATTGCACTTCATCTGAGCTTGGTTATCTTGAACATTGTTCTCATTTACATTAGTGTAGTCATTGTGTATATTGTTCTCTTTGTTCTGTTTTCTTCCCTATATCAGTTCATAGAAATCTTCCTATGTTCACACTTCTCTAAATTTTCCATATTAATTCCTTCTTAAAACATATTACTATTCTATAACATTCATAAGCACAATTTATTCAGTCATCTTGCATATGATGGACTTCCACTTTGCTTCCAGTTTTGTTTGGAGTTTTTTGGTATTACAAAAAGTATTATTATGAATGTTTTGGTATATAAAAACTATCTGTCACTGATTTCTGTGAAACCCAGTAAATGGGATATTTGGGTTATAATGTATGAACAATTTAGTGACTTTCCTCATGTAATTCTAAATTGTTTTTTAGGAAGTTGGATTAATTCATCACTCTACCAACAGAGTATAAATATATCCCTTTTCTTTTTTATGCCAATTTGCAGTGTGAAATTACTTGAAGTGAAATGAAAAATAGAGTTGTTGTTTTGTTTTGCTTTTTAGTTTTTGCAAGGCAATGGGATTAACTGATTTGCCCAAGATCACAGAGCTAGGTAATTATTAAGGGTAGATTTGAACTCAGGTCCTCTTGACTCCAGGGACAGTGCTCTATCTACTGTGCCACCTAGCTGCTCCCATAGAAGTGTTTCAATTGGTATTTCTCTTATGGTTGAAAGTGTTGTATTTCTTATGTTCAAAATTGAATTTGAATTAAAAAAATCTATTAAGAATTTCCAAGGAACAAATAATTATGGGTTTACAAAGACAAAAATGAAATAGTTTCTGCCCCTAAGGAGCTTACACACCACTAAGGGTATACAAAATACACACCAATAAGTAAATACTAAGTAGATATAAAGTAATTGAAGGAGAGAAAGGCCATAACTGTTATCAGGAAAGGTCTTACCTTGGAGGTAAGAGTCTGAGGGTTGATAAGGATTACTGTCCTTCAATCTTTGAAGAAAGGTAAGGACAATAGTTTGAAGTGAATAGGAATACTCCATTTTTGGAGTAACTCCTGTGCAAAGGCAGAGAGTGAAAGAATTTTGTGCATTTTGTCTTTTGAGATCTCCTCTATCCTTTGTTTGGCTATGAATTCCCTTCACATCCATGATTATAAATGTAGCTCCATCTAATCTTCTCTAAACCTTACATTTTAGTTCCTTATCTATTTTGAGTTCCCTGTAGTTTAGGGATGAAATAAAACTGCTTTCTGCTAAATTGTTCTATTTTTAAAATAGTTCTTATTTGTTTTAAATTAACAATGTATTATTGTCATTTTTTGCTTCTAAGCCTTGCTTATATAAGGCCCATTTGGGGTTTTGTTGTTTTTTGCATTTTTTTTTTTGAAAGATACTGGAATGGTTTGCCTTTTTCTTCTCCAGCTCATTTTACAGATGAAAAAACTGGGGCAAAAAGAGTTAAGTGACTTGTCTAGGATCACATAGCTAATATCTGAGGGTAAATTTGAATTCAAGTCTTCCCAACTCCAAGCCAGGCACTCTATCCACTATGCTACCTAGCTGCATTAGTGTCCTTATTTTTCCGCATTCCCTCAAGAATATGTCATTTTCCTTTTCAATTTGTTCATCAATCTGAAAGGTATGAGGTGGTACCTGGTATTTTAATCTTAATTTCTCTGATCAACAGTAATTTAGAGTATTTTTATAATAACTAATGATAGCCTTTATTTCTTTTTTCTGAAAAATGTTCTTATCATTTGACCATTTATCAATTGGGAAATGGCTCTTATTTTTATAAACTGTCTTCCCTTCTCTCTCTCTCTCTCTCTCTCTCTCTCTCTCTCTATATATATATATATATATATATATATATATATATTTTTTTTTTTTTTTTTTGAGAAATGAGGCCTTTCTTAGAGAAACTTGCTATACATTTTTTCCCCAGTTTTCTGCATTCCTTCTAATTTTGCCAGTGTTGGTATTTTGTGCAATAATTTTTTTTAGGATTTTGCAAGGCAAATGGGGTTAAGTGGCTTGCCCAAGGCCACACAGCTAGGTAATTATTAATTGTCTGAGGCCAGATTTGAACTCAGTTACTCCTGACTCTAGGGCCAGTACTCTATCCACTGTGCCACCTAGCCACCCCCAATAATTTTTAAATTTCATATAATCAAAATTATCCACTTTACTTTCCATAATCCTCAGTATCTATTGTTTGGGCATAAACTCTTCCCTTTTGCATAGACTTGACAGGTAATTTTTTTCCATGGCCCCTTAATTTGGTCATCATATCACCTTTTTTGTCTAAATCATGTACCAGTTTTGAGATTATCATGATATTCATTGTGAGAAGTTGTTAAATGCCTAATTCTTGCATGATTACTTTCCAGTTTTTCCATTGGTTTATGTCAAATAATAGCTTCTTCCCCCAAAAGTTTGGATCTTTGGTTATATCAAACAGTACATTACTGTGATCATTAACTATTGTGTATTGCATTTCTCGTCTATTTCATTGATCCACTGCTCTGTTTCTTAGCCAATACCAAATTGTTTTCATGTTTACCACTTTGTAATATAACTTGAAGTCTGGTGCTCCTGCCTTCATTCACTTTATTTTTACATTAATATGTAAAGATATATTTTAGCATTCATTTTTGTAAAGTTTTCCCCCTTTCCACCCTTCTCCCTGCCCTAAGTAGTCTGATATAAGTTGTCCATGCACAATCATGTGCATATTTCCCTTTTAGTCATGCTGTAAAAGAGAAAAACCATGAGAAAAACAAATTTTAAAAAAATAAAAATAATCTGCTTCGATCTGCATTCAGACTCCATAGTTTGTTCCCTGGATGTGGATGGCATTTTCCATCAAATTGTCTTTGATCACTATATTTCCGAGAAAAATCTATTGTAATTGTTCTTCACACAATGTTGACCTTTACTGTGTAGAGTGTTCTTCTTATTTTGCTAATTTCACTCAGCATCAGTTTAAATCTTCCTGCTCATTATTTCTTACAGAATAATAATATTTCATGCATTCATATACAACTTGTTTAGCCATATCCCAATTAATGGGCATCCCCTCAATTTCCAATTCTTTGCCACAACAAAAAGAGCTGCTATGAATATTTTTATACATGATAGTCTTTTTCCCATTTTATGATCTCTTTGGGATATAGACCTAGTAGTGGAATTGTTGGATCAAAGGGTATGCACAATTTTATAGCCCTTTGGGATTGCCAGAATTGTTGAATCAGTTCACAACTCCAATAGTGATTCATCATTTCCCTTTTCTGTCATTAGCCAATATGATAGGTATGAGATGGTACTTCAGAGTTATTTTTAATTTGCATTTCTCTTTTTAATAGTTACTTAGAGCATTTCCATATGACTGTAGATTAATTTCAGATTAATTTCTTAATCTGAAAACTACCTGTTCATATCATTTGACCATTTATCAAATGGGGAATAACTTGCATTCTTTAAAATTTGATTCAGTTTTCTATATGTTTTAGAAATGAGATCTTTATCAGAAACACTGACTGTAAAAATTATTTCCCAGTTTTCTGCTTTCCTTCTAATCCTGCTTACAGAATTGTTGGTAGCTAATTGTCTAAATTGCAAGTTCAACTCATTAACTCTTGCTTTGTCTATTTTGTTGATATGTTTTTAATTGATATACTTCAATGATATTCTAAGGAGTGCTTTGGTCGTATCCCATATGTTTTGGAATGTTGCCTTATTATCATTCTCTTTGATGTTTTCATATTACTTCTGTTATTTGCTTTTCAGCTTATTATTCATGATGTTCTTAATCATAAAACATTTTTTAAGTGCTTACTGTTTTCCAGACATGGTGAATATAAAAATAAATTGACAACAGTTCCAGCTCTCAAAAAGCTTGCATACTATCAAGAAAGAGAGCGTGTCTACAGAAGTAATTATAGAATATAAAATAAATGCAAACTAACTGAAAAGGGAGGGCACTAATAGTTGAGGGGAAAAGGTTTTATGCAGAAAGTGCTTAAACTAGTCTTGAAGGACATAAGGGATTCCATGAGGTGGAGTCAGGAGTAGACTGGAGCCAGATTATCCTGGCTCCTGAAAGTCAACACCTCAAATCAGAGCTAGAGTTGTGTTTTGTTGATTGTCTAGATTTAAGAAAGTGATGGAGAAAATGCTAATAATGTAGATGTTGTGTGTGTTTTGGAGGAGGGTTTTTTTTTTTTTTTTGGAGAGCCACTTATTAAACATTTACCAACACAACACTGGGTGGAGATGAGGAAGGAATGCATTCCAGATATGAGGAAACAGACAGTACAAAGGCAATTAGACAAGAGATGGGTGCCTTCTATCAGGAACAGCAGGGAGGACAGTTTGACTGAACTACATAAGGCAAGAAGAGGAGACATACATTAGAAAATTTAAAAGGAGGACTGCAGCTATGTAGTAAAGGACTTGAAATAAAATTAATTAATTGAATTAATATTAGCTATATGACTAAAGAGAAGGGGAAGAATGAGGGAGGCATTATGGACATTATATTGGTAACAAGGGGCAACTGATTTGATACATGAGGTAAGGGAGAGCTCAGAAGTTATGGCCAAGGTTGTGAACCTAAGTGACTGAAAGGAAGGTGTTATCCTTGATAGAAATAGAGAAGTATGGAAAAGGGGGAAATTTTTTTTGGGAGGAAGAGCATAAGTTCTGTTCTGGATGGAGACATCTTTTTGGAAATGTCCAAAATACTATTAGTAATACAGAACTGAAGTTCAAGGGAGAGACGAACTGTGTTTGTGTGTGTGTATGTGTGTGTGTGTGTGTGTGTGTGTGTGTGTGTATAGATATCTAGATATCTCTATATACATATATTTATATGTACACTGCTACACATACATAGATATATGTTCATATGTATGTTTGTATATGTGGATACATACACATATTTTGAGTCATCTGCATTATGACTGTTGGGAGCTCAAGAAATTACAGTCAAGAGAAAGTATAGAAGAGGAGAACAGACCCTAATAGAATTCCTTTGGGGAACACTCAAAGTTAAAGAGTCTGATAAGAATTATGTGTCAGCACAGGAAATGGAGGAGTAATCAGACAGATAGGAGGACAACTACAAGAAAAGAAATCCAGGAAACAAGAGAGGACAGCAGAAACCTAGAAAGACTTGGACTAGCAGCTTTTTGAGAGGATTTAAGTCAGTAAGTACTCTGGAAATTGTATTTCTTCCCAACTGGGGAAGACAGGCAGCTATCAAGACTCAGAAACTGGCAGGATATGGGTTTCTACTACAGCAGCTGTTTTTAAATCTCTCTGGAACAGGACCACTAAGAGAACTGAAGAGTCCTTCAAAAAGTTCATCCTACCATTTGATATATATCCTTGTCAAGTACCCAAGATACTCCCATAAGGTGTACGGGCACAGAAGCCTACTGAGCTTCTCTCCCCCAAATGGAACCCATCCCTGCTACTACACTGTTGAGTTTAGACTATGGTTCCAACTTTCCATTTGGGGGAGGGGAATGAAACAAAACATTAAGCCCAAGTCTATTTTGAGCCCAAGTCCAAGGGTAGGGTCCGTTTGTGTAGTTGGCTCCCTCTATTCCTTTATATTTCTCCAAACTCCTCAACTATTGGATTTATTCATGAGGGAATGAGAATTTTACTTAGAGAGTATTAATTGAACTCAATTCTTTTAAACCCTTTATATTTTTTACCCCTTACATTATTTCTTCCATAGTTTTTCCTTTGTTCTCTTCAGGACCTCAAACTAAAGAGAGGGTATAGGGGCTTTGGTTTTTTGTTTTATTTTGGTTTTTTGGTGGAATTGGGGGAGACACTTAATTTTGTGTCATCCTAGAAAGTCTAGACTAGAACTGTGACTTCATAATGTTATCTTCCTAACAATGTTTACCTTTTCTTTGTTTCTTTGTTTGATATGTTTGTAAGTCAAATTTCCTTCTCATCTCTGGTTTTTTGGAAGGAATGATTTCCTTCTTCCAAAAAGTCTTTCCATCTATAAAAGTCTTCTATTAAAAGAAAGATATCTAAAAAAAGACAGTGTCTAACACCTTGAATCAACAGAAGCTAATAGCTTTGTGGGAATTCCTTGGTAGCTGGTGGAGGAAATGACTACAGGATAATCAGGCCTGAGGGCATTCATCTGCTAAGTGGAAGATGACTGAAGAAGGACAGGAAACATGAAGTTGGCTTACACTTTATTTTGCCTACAGTTAAAAACCAAGGTCTTAATATTTGTGGTCCCATTTAACTTTCACAAGAAAGAGCCATAGATTCATCCCCAGGGCTCTGGCATTTTAAAAAATCCTTATGTCCTTACTTTTGTGACATTTAAGGGGATCAAGCATAGGTCCTGGGGTCAGGAGAACCTCAGTTCAAATCTGTCCTTAGATATTTGTTACCTACTAGCTGTGTGACCCTGGGTAAGACACTTAATCCCAATTTTCTGACCAATAGACTCTTCATGATTCTATTGGGGGGGGGTGGTTCTTGGCAAGGATATTAGAATGATTTGTCATTTCCTTCTCTACCTTATTTTTTTATAAGGCAATGGGGTTAAGTGACCTGTCCAAGGTCACACAGCCAGGTAATTATTATGTGTCTGAGGTCAAATTTGAACTCAGGTCTTCCTGAGTCCAGGGCTGGTACTTTATTCACTGTGCCACCTGGCCACCCCTCTACCTTATTTAACAAATGAGGAAACTGAAAGCAAATAGGGTTAAGTGACTTGCCCAGTGTCACACAGCTAGTGTCTTAAGCCTAATTTGAACTCAGGAAAATGAGTCTTATTGACTCTAGGGCTCTGTCTACTTTACTACTTAGTTGCCTCTTTCTACACTGCCCACTAATTAAAAGGCACTAACTTTGTGATCTGCTGAGATTTAACCTTATTTAAATAAAAATATACTTGACATTTAAAAGTATTCTGAAAAGATTATTGGAAGATACATTCTGAGGAAAAGAGGGCAAAATGACTCAGCCTTTTAAAAATTTTGTGTTTCTGTGACAGGGTAACACTCTCATTATTTTGAGTTCCTCATTAGATTTGTGGGCTTTTTGAGGGGTGGGGTTTCCTCTTTAGCCTCTTTTCATATCCAGAAAGTATAGTGCAATGACTGGCACCATGGCCCCTTAATAAATATTTATTGACTGTCTCTTGTCTCTGGGCCAGTCTCTCTCTTTATATATATCTGTCTCTGTTTCCCTCTCTGTCTGTCTCTCCCTCTCTTTTACAGTCCTCACAGATTGTTCTGGTCTTTAATATCTCCTTTCTATGTGCTTTTGGTCTCACCATTCTTGGCTTCTTCCTTTGTTCTTCTGTTGCTTCTTGCTTGCCAGATTTTAGTTGTGATTCTCTTCCTTTCTGTTGCAGTCTTGTTTAGCATTTAAGCTGGAAGGCATTTATTAAAACTTAACTGAGATCATCCTCATCCTTCCTTCCCCACCCCCAGGCTCAAACCTGGACTACAAGAGTGAAGTTAGAGAAGTACATTGGAACCGGAAAGTTGGAACCTTAAGTCTAAAACTTAACAGCATCGGAACAGGGATGGAACATAATTTATCTGATTTAGAAGAGAACTCATTCCTCATTCTTTTTCAACTTTGGGGATTTGGGAGTTTTGCTAATGTATTTGTAGATATGATCTGAGCAAGATTTCCATTTTTCCTTTTAATGGAGCTCTTGAATTTCAATATTTAAAATGAGTGGTGATGGCCCTTTTTTGATATCACCACTGACACACTGGAAATATTATATCAATACCTACTGACTGCTAACTGACAATTCCCATTAAATTGTAAGTTCCTAGAGAGCAACACTTTCTTTTGCCTCTTTTTTATATCTCTAGCACATAGTATGTTTATATTTAGTGATTGATTGATTATACTGTGGTCTGGAAAATAGTCTATAATTCATATATTTATAATGTCATATAGAGAGGCACTGAGACAATATGGAGAGAGAGAGAGAGCTTGGAATTCTACCATTTATGATTTTAGGCATGGGACCTTAGGCAAGTTGCTTAACTTCACTGGGCCTCAGTTTCTTCATCATAAAATGAGGGAGTTGAACTGAGATAAATTTTGGGTTCCTTCCAACTTTTCATCTAAGATAGGAACTCAAGTGCAGGACTTAGTGTATTGAGAACCTGTAGTTGAAAATAGTAATGAATTCTCTGAAGTTACATTTTTAATAAATCAGACAAATTCCACCTCTGACATATTGTAGCTGTGATCTTGGTCAAATCACTCTTATTTAGTTGTGCCCAATGCTCTGTAACTCCATTTGGGATTTTCTTGGCAAAAATACTGGAGTGCTTTGTCATTTCCTTCTCTAGCTCATTTCACAGATGAGAAAACTGAGGCAAATAGGGTTAAGGGACTTGTCCTGGTTATAGAGTAATAAATCTCTGAGATTGGATTTGAACCCAGGTCTTCCTGACTCTTAAGTCCAGTGCATTTTGCCACTTAGCTACCTTCAAGTCCCTAAAACAACTGTTTTGCTAAAGGGCATTCTTTTCTTGGGCACAGTGAATAGAACACTGGTCTTGGAGTCAGGAGAACAGGAATTAACAATCTCAAATACCACTTACTAGTGGAGTGACCTTGGGCAAGTCATTTAACCCCAATTGCCTCATATCTAGAGCTATCTCTAGTTGTCCTGATTTTTATCTGGCCACTGAATCCAGATGGCTCTAGAGGAGGAATTGAGGCTGATGACTTAGCACAGCACCCCCTCACCCAAATCCAATTCATATTCTTAACATGGCATCATCTCCCTGATGTCATGGTCTTCTTCTAAAATGAAGGACAAAACATTATATCATCTCCCCAAAGCTTAGGAATTACAACTTAAACAAAAACAAAAAAGGAACCATTTGGTTGTTTTATTAGTATATTTATGTTTAAAGGCTATTCCAGTTTGTTTGTTCTTGGCAGAGTAAGTGCAACTCCAGAGAGGCAGTTTGGTATAATCTGGAAGAAGCTGGTTCAAATTCAATCTTAACCTCTTACTGCCACAGGAAACAAACACTATAAATTGCAATAAGGTGTAGAAGAAAAGAAGATTAGTGCCTTACTGGGATCTTCATACACAGAGGAAATCATGAGTCCAATCTACAGTGGAAAAAATATATTAGAATTTTGGACAGAAACTGCAAAGGGACAATGAATTTCATGGGTCATGAGAAGAGAGAGCAAGGATTACTTTGGGAAATTGAACATATTTTTAGTAATCACAAGACTCTCTCTGAAACAAAGGCTTATTAAAAAAAAACATCAATAGTCTTCCAGTGGTAGTGTATAGCTTCTAGTGATGAACTATCACAATCTGAAGAATTAAAATTGTATACTATCCAAAAGACAATGGAAAGTGAAAGAATAGACATGAGAAAGTAGCAATATACTATTAACAAGGAATTGTTCATGTGTGAAAGAAACGATATTAAGAATATTACCTGAGAAGCAAATGACCAGATCCAGTCACATAATGAGAGTAATTATCGAGAGAGATAAGAGATGGGATGCCAGCACCTTTTCTTGTGAAGAATTGATGAGAGGTCTTGGACAAAGGGCTTAACAAGATAAAAAGGCATCCATGGGCTATAATCTGGATAACAAATCTGCATCAATGAGATCACAATATAAGTATATCTATGTACATAGAAAGCATTCTAGAAATGAATTGTTTATTATTGTTGTTGTTAATTTGCAAAATATACCACATTGTCCAGTAGTACAGTAGATAGAGTGCTATATCTGAAATCAGAAAGCCCTAAATTCAGAAGCTACCTTCTATAATTAGCTTCATGACCCTGGGACAAGTATTAAACATCCCTAAGTTTCCTCATCTGAAAAATGTGAAAAATAGAAGCATCTACTTCTCAGGGTTGTTATGAAGATCAAATGAAATCTATTTGCAAAGCATTTAGTACAGTTTGGTTCACAGCTGGTGATTAATCACCTTGTTTCCTTCTTACCTGCCCTATGACTTTAGGCAAATAATGTAACCTCCCTGGTTCCAATTCTAAATTTTTGAATTATGATACATCATATGTACAAAATGTCAACAAGTGATATCTGAAGGTAGTAGGAGGATGAGATCTATTTCAGCTGGAATAGTAAGGGAAGATTTCAAGAAGGAGATGATATTTCAACTGGGCCTTAGAAGATGGTTAGAATTTTTGATGATAGATATGGGGAGAGGCCATTCTGGAGAGATCTAAAGGCATGCATAAAAGCATGATTGATATTCAAAACACAACCTAGGTGGTGTATCTTGATCCCCAAATTATTAGCAAGTTATTTCCCCCTTTGAAAAATGATTTCCTAGAGGGCAGAAAATTTTTGTGTTTTTGTTTATATCTTTGCAGTTCCCAATCCTCATCTTATGCCTTGCTAATAAATGTTTGATGAATGGAATGGAATTCACAGAACTGTGAGTTTTCTCCTTTTACTGCAGTTTGTCATACCTGTAAGGAAATAGTAGGAAATAAGGTTGAACAAGGGGAAATAGATTGAAACCAGATTGTGAAGGTCTGTGAATGCCAAGCTAAATACAGGCCTTAGTTGGGATGCAACAAGGAATATTTTTGAATAGGACAATGACACGGAATCATAGACCCATAACACTTTCCAGTTAGAAGACATAGAGACTAGGTAATTCAATTTTCTTTCTTTCTTTCTTTCTTTTCTTTTCTTTTCTTTTTTTGCCAATGAGACAATTCAGGATTAGAGAAGTTACATGATTTTTTTCAAGGTCATGAGATTGGTTAGTATTAAAGCCAAGACCAAAATTCAGATTTCCTTATTCTTCCTCTTTTAATCATGCTGATATGATCAAAACCTGGAATTTTCAAGATTAACCAGGTATGTAGAATTGAAGGTAGGGATAACAGAAGACCATTTCAGGCATCCATACAAAAGAAAATGAAAATAAATAGTAAATTACTAAAAGAAATAGAGAAGATAGGAGTTGGAAGAGCTGATTTTTGGAGTGGAGGTGATATTGGGTGCTTTTAGTCATTTTGGGCATTAGATGTCAGGCCAGTGGGATATTCAAATGAAAACGTTTAGCTGATAGCAGGAAATTCTTTTTTTTTGTTAAAGTTCAGGAATTATCATCTTCTCTGCATAACTCTTGAATTTCCTTTGATCCACAGTAATTCTTCCTCTAATTTCTTTTGTTTCATCTATTCCTTAAACTATGCCTTGATAACATATACCATTATCATCTTCTCTGCATAACTCTTGAATTTCCTTTGATCCACAGTAATTCTTCCTCTAATTTCTTTTGTTTCATCTATTCCTTAAACTATGCCTTGATAACATATACCATTTTTTAAAAAATTGTTTTCATTGTATTCAAACCTAGATATCATCTTTAGGACATTTTTGCTCATTTCAGAAACAAGTTCTTAACCTCTATGGATTTATCTTCCTCATATCTCCACCCTTATCCTATTCTTTTCCAAAGTCCATTTCTACATACCTTAAATACCAAACTTCCCAACCTACCCCCCCCCACCCCAAGCACCCTTCCCCCATTCAAATATCTCCAGTCCTGCAACAGAGCTTCTCACCTAGAACATTCTCTTGGCCTTTGAGGTTATCAGTTCCAGGACATTTTTCAAGTTCCATCCTCAAATCCCTAATTTTAGATTACTGGCTATCTAATAACATCAGCAATATTGGTTTACTGACTCCCTTATAGGGTTTTTTTTTCCCCTCAAGCTAGCAGCTCTCCTGAAAGTTCAGTGTGCTTGTCCATTACAGCTTCATTATTGCCCACTTTCCTCCTGAGGTGGGATATCATTGTTATCATAATATTATCCTCATCAAAAACCATTTATTGAAAAACCACAGTATCAACATATTATTTTGATGTCTGAATTGAATTAAAAAGCAATTGTTTCATAAAAACAAAAGGTTATCAGAGAAAGCATTGAACTCACAGAACCTAGGTTCAAATCATTGCTCTACTATTTCTACTTGTGTGATCTTGGACAAGTCACTTCATCTCTCTGTGCTTTGGTTTCCCTATCTGTAAATTGAGAATTGAACTAAATAGACTTTAAGTTCTCTTCCAGCTCTAAATCTATGATACTGTGAACTAAATCCATAATAATATGCTGTAGTGACCTTAAATATGAGGTTTAAAAAAGTCCTGGAAAGTTGTAGTTTAGTCATGTCCAACCCTCCATGTCCCCATTTGGGAATTTCTTAGCAAAAATACTGGAGTAGATTGCCATTTCCTTCTTCAGCTCATTTTGCATATAAGGAAACTAAGGTAAACAAGGTTAAGGAACTTGCCTATTAAGTGTCTGAGATTGCATTTGAACTTAGGTCTTCCTGACTCCAGATCCAACATTCTATCCACTGATCACCTACCTTCCCTCTAGAAGATAGTTCATTTTAAATTATGCTAGTTAGATACATGTTATATGAATTCACTTCTGTTTCTGATTTTTTTTTAATAAAGAAACTAGAAGCAACAAGGATAGTAAATAGAGCACTGTGTTTAGAGTTAAGAAGAGGAGTTGAAATCTGGTTTAAGATACATCCAGGCTGTGTGATCCTAGGTAAATCACTTAATTTCTGTTTGTCTCATTTTCCTCATCTGTAAAATTCTAGTATCTACCTCCCAGGGTTATTCTGAGGACTAAAATAAGAAAATATTTGGAAAAGTGCTTTGCAAACTTTAAAGCACTAATGATGATGATGGTGATGACGATAATGATTGATGTTTGTCCTTTATTCTTGAAGAAGACCATGATGTCAGGGAGGTGATGCCATGACATGCATTTGAATTGGATTTGAGTGGGGACTGGGGGATTGGGGGGGTGAGGAGGGTGGTGAAGAGGGAGTTCTGTGATAAGTCACTGACCTCACTTTCTACTCTGGTGCAATCTGGGTCATATTCAGATATGAATCTGAACAACTGGAGAGAGTCAAGGATATCAATCATTTCCCCTCCTCCTTTACTACACACACACACACACACACACACACACACACACACACACACACACACACACACACACACTGAGCAGCAGTAGCAATTTGTTTGAAGCCTTACATTTTTGCCCCTTGCATAAAACACATTTTTACTGAAACTTTATTGTAGTAAAAAATTTTAAAAGGAAGTAAAAAATATTACAGAAAGGTTTGAAAGTGTATACGTGTGTGTTTCTGTGGGGTCATAGGATAGAAATACAATACTTCCCTGTAAGTATTGTATGTAATGTCTGAAGAGTGATCATAATGGCATTCAATTTATGCTTACTGAGGAAGGACAATAAAGTTGACAATAAACATAGTGGAAAATAACGGGGAGATGGTTGATATCCCTTTCATAACTGACTTCATGAAAAGTAAATTAATACACAATAAAAAGAGAAGTCAGTCCTGGCAAACCTTTTCCTCTTTATAATGTAAGGTGTCAACATAGAACTTCTTTGAGTATAAAGTGTGATTTGTATCTTGACAGTGTTTCTTTGGGCTTTGCTCAATTATATATATATATATATATATATATATATACATATATATAAAAATGCCTCCTCCTTGTGAAGCAATCCTGCCTTATGCAACCACATACTTTGTTACGCATCTGTGAAGCAGAGAAACAATTTAGAGAATGAGGCCCTGCATGCCCAACTCCTTGGCATTTCATTGTCTGCCCTCAAACTTGCAGGTAAACCAGGATTGCTAAATAGTCACCCTTATCCTGTTGGACTTGTTGGAAACCAAAAGTCTGAAACATCTTTTTTCCATAGATGGAGGGGCTTGCAACATTTTTTCAATAAGTTTCTTAGGTTTGCTATTCCAGCATAATGTCATAGAAAGTTGTAATATACCAGAACTCAGAGGAATGCACTTGCTAACTGTACTAACTTAAGAAGGACACAATAGAATTATTATGGAATATGGAAGATAGTTCTTCTCCCTCCTTCAAAGTACCTCACACCCCAATCAATGATTGTACTGTTTTTCAGCTGAAGTTTTCATCAGAATGAATCTAGTAGATGATAGAGTTGATATTAATTCTGTACTTAGCTCTGCAAGTTCCTATTCATATATTTGTATTCAGAATCAAGGACTTTAAAAGATGATAGCTGCATTGTTAACTACAACTAGATATTAATTCCCTGAATGACCAAGGATCTTGCCAAAGAAATGAAGAGGGCTTTGTTTTTTTTGGTTTTGTAAGGCAATGGGCTTGAGTGACTTGAACTCAGGTCCTCCTGACTCAAAAGCCAGTGCTCTATCCATTGCATCATGTAGCTGCTCCCAATGGAGAAGGTTTTTAAATGAGATTTTGAACATCAAAATATTGGAGCATTCATTTATTCATCCATCAAACAATTAGAGTGTTTCATGGATTAGGGGATTACTGAAAGAAAAAGAAGATATGGCTCCTGCCTTAAAGAAGTCCACACTCTAGTTAAAGAGGAAAAATGCAAACACAGAAAACAATTAGAAAATAACATTCTCTAGGTTTTTTCTTTTTATATTAATTTTTAAATCAATAAAAATATACAATTGTTCCTAAAGTTTAAAAGATGTTTATCAAGGGGCAGCTAGGTGGCTCAATGGATAGAGCACTGGCCCTGGAGTCAGGAGGACCTGAGTTCAAATCCAGCCTCAGACATTTAATGATTGCCTAGCTATGTGACCTTGGGCAGGTCACTGAACCCCATTGCCTAAAATAGATTTTAAAAAATTAAAAAAGATATTTATCATTATATATTGTCACTGTATAAACCATTCACCTGGTTTTCCTCACCTTACTCTGTATTAGTTTGTACAACTTACTCTTCCCTGGTTTTCCTGAAAATCTTCTCTTTCATTATTTCTTATATTACTTATTATTTATATTACTTATACTATTTCATCACAATTATGTATCATAATTGATCAGACATTCCTTAATTGTTTGTCACTCCCTTTCTAACTGCAAAAAGAATTACCATAAATATTTTGATACATACTTAGCATTTATTTTGCTTAATACTATTCTCTCCATCAATCTACCTACCTTTTTGTTCTTCCCTTCTCCCTTTCCCCCTCCTATTTCTCAACCATGTGTGAGTATGTTTTTCCCCTTTTGAGTAGTTCCTCCTACCCCTCCCTCTTTGTTTACATAGACTTCTACTTGTGCACACTTATTATGTGAGATAAATTTCCCTAACTTTCATTTGCCTTTTCTTCCCCTCCCTACCCAATGTATTCCTCTTCCTTTCTCTTTCCATTCTTTTTCTAAAACCATCAGAACATAATAGGATCACTCCCAACCTCTCTGTCTTTCTATGGCATTTGATGACTATAGGGTTCTGAGAGGACAAATGCATCATTTCCATATATATATATATATATATATATATATATATATATATATATATATATATATATATAAATATATATTAGAATATGTTTATTCTTTTTTAGATCTTTATGATTGCTTGATCATGTTTACCATTTTCCTCTTGCCCACTGTTTTCATTTCAAAGATTCTACACAACCCTATACTTTTCATCAAGAATCCTTAAAAGAGGGGTGGCTAGGTGGTGTAGTGGATGAAGCACCGGCCTTGGAGCCAGGAGTACCTGGGTTCAAATCTGGTCTCAGATACTTAATAATTACCTAGCTGTGTGGCCTTGGGCAAGCCACTTAACCCCATTTGCCTTGCAAAAACCTTAAAAAAAAAAGAATACTTAAAAGATTCTAATTTATTAAAGAATTATATTTTCCCCAGTTAGATCATGCTGAAGTGTTTTTTTTAATAGATTATTTTTGGCTATAAGCCCTTATCCTTTGCTTTCTGGAGAATTGTATTTTAAACTCCCCCCTTCTTCATAGTGGTAGCTGAAAAATTATGTGTGATGCTGATCATGGCTTCTCAGCATTTGTATTCTTACTTTCTGGAAACTTGCAGTTTTTTTCCTTTACCTGAAAGCTCTGGATTTTGGCTATCATTTTCTTGGGAGTTCTTTCTTTTCTTTCTTTTTTTTTTACTTTTTCAAGAAGCAACTAGTAGATTCCTTCTAATTCCAGAAAATCTTGTCAGGGTTTTTCATCTTGTTTTGTTCTAGTGCTGTCTTTAAATATAATGTCCAGGCTCTTTTTTTTTGTTTATAATTTTCAGGTATTACATTGATTCTTAAATTATCTCTCCTAATCTTGTTTCCTGGGGTTTCAGTTGCTTTTGCTATGAGATATCTCTTATTTTCTTCTCTTTTCAGTCTTTTGTTTTTATTTTAATATTTCTTGTTGTCTCATTGCATCAGCATCCATTTGGTCTATTCTAATTTTCAGGAGTTTAGTTGCTTAGGTAAAATTTTTGTACCTTTTGCACTAAGTTAATTCATTTTCTATTTTTTTCATAGTACTAATTTCATTTCAAATTTTCCCTTTAGTACCCATTCTCATTTCATTTAATAAAAAATTTAAAGCTCCTTTTTAAACACTTGCTTCATTTTTTTCCATATAGGAATTTTATTTGAAATTGTTTTTAAGATGTTTTTCTTTGAAACTGTTTATAGATAGTTTTGAGTCATTCTCTCCCTTTGGGATTGTGTCTTAAGAGTTTCTGTTGTCAGCAATGATGGACTTGTTCATTTCAGCAGTACAATTATCAAAGACAATTGTAAAAGACTTGTGATAGAAAATACCATCCATATCCAGAGAAGGAACTATGGAGTTTAAATGCAACATTTAATATTTTAAGCTTAATTTTTAAAATTTATCTTCTATATTATGTTTTGTTCTCACTAATTTTTCCTATTTCAATTTGATTATTCTTTCACAACATGATTAATATGGATTTATGTTTAACATAATTTTACATGTATAACCTATATTAGATTGCTTTCTATCAGGGGAGGGGGAGGGGAAGGGAGAAAGGGAAGGGGGAGAAATGTGAAAATCAAAATATTGCCCCTAAAAATGTTGAAAACTATTTATATATGTAGTTGGAAAAATAAATAAATTAAATATTTTTAAAAGAATCTCTGTTGTCATAATTCTTCATGATGAATTTTAAAAAAAATTTATTCTTCTAGACTATTTTAGGGAAGGACTCTGCATTTTTAGAGGAAATATCCGGGCTGATCCTACTATTGCTTTTTTAGGGTAGTGATTATTGAATTATTCTAGAATCTTAGGGACATTTCAGCCTGTGGACTTGCAATCTTTCAGTTCTTCCAAAATGACCTGAGTCAATAGCAAAACAATTTCTGCCCTTTTGATCTGAGCTCAGCAATTTGCTGACCTGTGAGCAATTCACCTGTTGGCTTACCCAGTCGGAGTTCTAGTAGATTGTAGAAAGATTCAGCTCCTTCCAGTCAACTGGAAAGCTCAGCTGGTTTAGAGTAACAACTTTGCAGTCTCCCAAAAGGTTCAAGAATTCTGCCATAGTTATTCCACTGCAATATTCAGACTGGACTGCAAGCTTCAGATTGAACTGGTGCCTGTAACTCAGACTCTATTCTGTTTTGGGGGTCAAAACCATATAGCTGTTCCTTGATTTTGAACTTGCTCCTTGCTTGTTACCCAGGATTAATCCATGAGTATCATCCCTAGATGAAGGTCTTCTCTTCAGTCAGGACTAGATCTGTGACCTGGAACTGTGAGGTAGTGAGAAATAGCTGCCAGGTGCATCTATCCCTGAACCTTGCACAAGGTTGGGCCCCTCTTTGCTGGATCTGGAAACTCTCCTTGCCCTATGTAAACAACCTCTCCATGTCTGGAATGCTTTGTGCAACCATTACTGCCTACACTCTGTCCCCAGGGTCAACAGATCTCTTTGATAGTCTGTCTCCCTAAGCTGACTAGGGTTAGAAAAATGACTCACTGAGATTTTTTTCCCCCTTAGATTTCTGGATCAGAATTTTGTCCGTATATTTTAAAAATCTGTTTGGAGATATTGAAGAGTCCACTTCTTCCAACTGTTCCTCCATCTTAGCTCTACCTTCCTCTTTCTAGTTTATAAGACTCTGATCTGATCCCTCTCTAGGAATTCAGAATGCATTATTTTCCATTACTTCCAAGCATTTGCTCATGATTCCAATCTGACAAACTTATTCCATACTCCTCACAAAAATTCACATCTTTGTGTATTTCCCCCACCTTGGAATTCATCTCTTCCCCAATCTCTCTGTCAATTAAATCTTATTCATATTAAAAGGTCCAATTAAAATGTTGTCTCCACCATGAAATTTTCACTCACTACTCCTGTATATATTGATGTTTCCCTTTTCTGCATAAATGATACTGTCTTAGTACTATATGATTTAGCACTGTTTCACACATGTTATTTTTATTTCCAAAGATAGTGTGTGTGCTCTTTGTTGGCAGTGGCCATATCTTGTCATTTTTTGGTATTCCCTATAGTTAATAAGTCAATAAGAATTTATAAAGTTCATTATGCTAAATGCTGGAGGATATATAGAAAGGCAAAAAAAAAAAATGCAGACCCTGCCTTCAAGGAGCTCACATTCTAATGAAAGAGGAGATATGCAGACAACTATATCTGTCTGAGAAATAAATAGCTTACTCCTGATGTAATTTCAAAAGGAGGGAAGAGTTTGGGGAAAGACAAGGAGAGGAAAGGAAATATCTCCTGCTGAAGATAGGATTTGAGCTGATCCTTGTAGAAAGTGGGACCAGGAACAATGAACAAATGTTTATTTAAGTTTCAAGACAACTTCATGAAATTTGTTAGTTTGTGTTACTGAGGGAAGTAAAGAGATTTGTAGTTCATAAAAAACTTAGAGGAAACTAACTGGTTTTAAATCAGGTCTTAAAAGAAGTGAAAAACTTTGACTATTGGATGAATGGTAAAGGAATCTTTCCTAGAAGAGGTAATGGAACAATCAAAGGCACAGAGGTAAAATTACTCATACTGTTATTATGAAAAGATGGAGAGATATGGATTAAACTATAATGCAATTAAGTTAGTCAGTCAGAACAAGTTGGATAAAAGAACTCAAACAGTACTTAATGCTAATGTCAACAATTTTCACTGGAGTACCCCATAAACCTGTGCTTGGCCCTGTGTTGTTTAATATTACTATCAGTGCCTCAGATAAAGGCAAAAATATCACAACCAATAGATTTTCAGATGGCGCAAAGATATGAATATTAACTAGCACACTAGGTGATAGAAACAGGATCCAAAAGGATCTTGATAATCTAGAGTATTGTCCAAATCAAAGAAGATAAAATTTAATACAGATAAATTAAAGTCTCAAGGATTAAAAAAAAATCAACTTCAAAGTACATACAAGATGGGGGAAGAATGGTTAGATAACACTTGTTCTGATAAAAAAAAATCTAGCAATTTTATGGCTTGCAGGCTCAATCTGAGTTAACAATATATTGTTAATCAGTCAATAAGCATTTATTAAGCACTAACCATGTTCCAGTTATCGTACTAAGTTCTGAGGATAAAAAGAAAACTAAAAGATAATCACTACATTCAAGAATGACCTAATGAGAGTCAACTATGTGAAATCAAAAAAATATATAAAAGAAATGTAGTAGCCAAAAAATTAATTCAATCTTGGGCTGCATTGAGACAGGAATAAGGAGTTTCACTGTAGTCTGTTCTTGTCAGATGTCTTCTAGAATATTGTATTCTGATCTGGTTGCCATGGTTAAAGAAGAACATTAATAAAATGGAGAGCACCCAGAAGAGGAGAATCAGGGTAGGAAAGTGCTTTGAATTCTTATCATCTGAAGATTTGTTGAAGGAACTGTGTGTTTTTGGCCTGAAGAAGAAAAGACTTATGGGAGACATAAGATCTATCTTCAAGTATCTGAAGAGCTGTCCTGTGGAGGAGAGATTAGATTTAAGAAGACCTAGGAACAATGGGTGGAAGTGGCAAAGTTTTCATTTTAAGTTTGATGTCAGGGAAAAAAAAAATTTCTAACAAAGAGCTGTCCAAGAGTGGAATGAGTTGTCCCAGGAGGTTATGAGTTGCTCCTACTTGAAAATTTTCAAGCAGTTGTTTGATTAGATGACCACTCAAGACCCTTTCAACTCTCAAATTCTGAGTCTGTAAGATAAAAGCTAGGATCAGAATGATAATGACTGCATTATATCAGAAGATATGTGTTAAAGAATAATTAGAAATGAGATTAGAGAGGTAGTACTTGAGAAGGGGCCCCAAAAGCTAGTTTAAGTTTGATTAAGGAAAAAAAACCCCACAGAATTGACTTCTTTCAATTTGATAGGTTGTTTTTTCATTCGTAGAATTTTAACTTTTCTTTTACAGTTCTCGTTTTCTGGATTCATAGAAAAAGAATAGTATCCCTTTGACCCTTCCATATTCATTTTTCCTCTTACTTAGGGTTACACACAACAACAACAACGAAGGTGGGGAAGTACTAGGGAGTCTTTGTCTTGGAACTCTCTATGGAGTCCAGGCAGTGAATAGCTCACACAGACTGTGCACATGATGGGGGAAAAATGAAATAGTCTGTTTGTCTTTGGTACTTTTCTTTTTTTAAAAAATTCACCATTTTGGTGCTCCATCATATGCAGCACTTTAAGTCACCTTGACTCATCTCAGTCAATGCCTTCAAGCTATATTTCAACTGCCCAGGTCCCCCTATTGACCCATTACTGAATCCAAATATTGTCCCCTGAAATCCAAGAATGAATTTCCAGGCCCTGGCAAATAGTAGACAATTAATAAATGCTTTTTCCTTTCTCCCTGTATTTTACATTTCTAAGGTTAGACTCTCTGAGTTTTCTGAAATAGCAGTAAGTAAATCTGCCAATTAATCTGGACTAAATGATAGAAGCTAAAAACTTTCTCTAGGAGCTTTATAAATATTGTCTTTTGGGCATGATCTACAACTTGCTTTTCTAAATGGGACAGTCATTCTAAGAGAAAATCATACAATGTATAAGGGAAAGAAAGTGTGATATTAAGTCTAGGAAGTATATATCTGGGGAAAGGAATCATATCATCTAGGTGGTCATGTCTTTCATGTGTCCACTTTTCATACAGCTGCTTCCTTCACTGAGACCTCTTCTTCCTTCTTCATGGCTTCTCAACTGCTTGGCTTCTTTCTCCACTATTTCCTTTATTCCAGTCTCTGAAGAAGCCACTCTTCTCAATAAGGCCAACATGTGACATTTATGCTTGATTCCATATCCTCCAATCAATTTTTTCTTTTGGACTGCCCTAGTTATCATTCCCACTCCACCCCACATCAATCTCTCCCTTTCTATTGACTCTCTCCTTCTTTTATATTCATATGTTCAAATTTCTTAATACTTAAAAAAAAGCCTTTGATTTTATATCTCTCCTTATTTAAACAACTAGACTCATTGAAATAGAAGCCCATCAATCTTCACTTTTGCCTTTTTCTCCTCCATTTCTTTTTTTTCCACATTTGCAATATTTGGTGGAAAAAAAGAGGAAAAAAATATGTTTCAATTTTCACTCTGAAATTATGTGAAAATGAAAAGCATTTTTCATCATGAATCCTTTGGAATCGTGGTGTGATATTGTGATAATCAATTACAAAATCTTTCACAGTTGATTATCTTTTTATTTTTTTAGTTTTTTTTGCAATGCAAATGGAGTTAAGTGGCTTGCCCAAAGCCACACAGCTAGGTAATTATTAAGTGTCTGAGACTGGATTTGAACCCAGGTACTCCTGACTCCAGGGCTGGTGCATTATCCACTATGCCACCTAGCCGCCCCCCTCAGTTGGTTATCTTTATAATATTGTAGTTGCCATATAAATTTTTCTCTTGATTCTTTTTTACTTCATTCTGCATCAGTTTATATAAACCTTCTCAGATTTCTCTGAAATTATACCCTTTGCTATTCATTCCATCAAAGCAGTAACTTGTTCAACCATTTCCCATTTGATGGGTATCACCTTAGTTTCTAATACTTACCATGACAAAAAGAGCTAGTACAAATTGTATTTGTATATATGAGTCCTTCTCTTTTTCTTTTGATCTCTTTGGGATATAGACTTCGTAGTAGTGGCATTGCTGAGTTAAAAGGGTAGACATATTTTAATAGCTTTTGGATATACTCTACAGGATGGTTAGAGCAATTCATTACTTTACCAACAGTACTTTGTATACCTATTTTTCTATATCTCCTTCAATATTTGTTACTTTACTTTTCCGGCATCTTAACCAAATCTGATGCATGTGAGATAGTAACTCAGAGTGGTTTTAATTGTATTTCTCCAGTTATTAGTGATTGGAGTATTTTATATGACTATTGCTAGCAGTGATTTCTTTCTCTGAAAACTGCCTATTCATATCCCCTAACTACTTATCACTTGGGAAATGACTCTTAACTTTTACAAATCTGACTCAATCCCCAACTTATTTGAGAAATAAAATCTTTAGCAGTGGAAGTTGCTACATTATTTCCCCATTGTTCTGATTTTCTTCTAATTTTAGCTGCCTTGGTTTTGTGTATAGTTTTCAATTTAATATAATCCAAATGATCCATTTTATCTCCCATGAATTTTTTTCTTATTTAGTCATAAGCTCTTTCTCTATCCATAGAAGTGACAAATAATTTCTTCCATGCTTCACTAAGTTGTTTATGATGTCACCCTGTGGGTCTAAACCCTAAATCTTTATTTTAAGATTGTCTTGATATATGATCTGAGATGCTGATTTATGTTCGTTCTCCCCATCTATTCTTTTTTTTTTTTTTTAGATTTTACAAGGCAATGGGGTTAAGTGGCTTGCCCAAGCCCACATGGCTAGGTAATTACTAAGTGTCTGAGGTCGGATTTGAACCCAGGTACTCCTGACTCCAAGGCCGGTGCTCTATCCACTGTGCCACCTAGCCGACCCTCTCCAACTGTTCTTAATCCACTACAACCTGGCTTTAGACCTCATAACTCAACTGAAATTGCTTTCTCCAAAGTCATCAATTATCTTATTAGAGCCAATCTAATGGTCTTTTTCTCAGTCTTCATCCTTCAAGATCTCTCTATAGCACATGACACTACTGATCACATATTTCTTTTGAATATTCTCTAGTTGACCATTCAGAATGAACAGTTCTATACAGATGACTCCCAGATCTATATTTCCAGCTCAAGTAGCTCTCCTGAGCTCTAGTGCCAAAGCTTTGACTATCTAGGACAATTTGAATTAGATGCCTATAGTAAAACTTAATATATCCAAAAGAGAATTGATTATTTATTTACCCCCTTTCCCCAAGTCTATCTCTTTTCTAAATTTCTTTATGACTTGTGAGGGCACCATCATTTTCCATTCACCTAGTTTGTTATCTGGTCACTGGAAACAGATGGCTCTGGAAGAGAAAGTGAAGCTGATGCCTCAGCATAGCACCCCTTCACTCAAATCCAATTCATGTGCTTGTCATGGCATCACCTCCCAGAGGTCATGGACTTCTTCAAAAATGAAAGAATAACATTATTGTTAACCTTTGAGTCATCCTTAACTTCTTACGCTTATTCAGCTCAAATATCCAATCAATTGCCAGATCTTGATTTTTCTCTTTACAATATCTCTCAGATATAAGCCGTCATATCTTCTCTCAAAACAATGCATTGATAAATCTCCCTTCCTGTCTCTCCCTACTTTAACCAATCATCTACATATCCATGAAAAATATTTTCCTGAAGCTCAGTTCTGACCATGTCACTTCCCTCCTTAATAAACTCCAGTGATTCCCTATTTCCTTATAGGATAAACAGAAACTCATGCTTTGGTATTTGAAGTTCTTCACAACTAGCCTTCTTATTACCTTAAACATAACTCCTATAATCTGTAATAGGCCTTAAACCCATCAATGAGACAGGGGATGCCTATCCCAAGCATGTGAAGATTTTGTTCCAATTTGTTCCAATTGCCACGAAGGTGGCTGAAGCAGGTACTGTGGAATGATTAGAGCTTGGTCAGGTATGAAAGACCCAAGGTCATCTGTTGTATCCTGGGCCATCTCCACTCATCTTGACTTTTGTCCCTTGATGATTCAGTAAAAGAGAGTTAGAATGGTAACTATGCAACTCTGCCTCACTTTAATCTAATTCACTGATATGTGAAGACATCACTGAAAATGTCACCGGTCTTCTTTGAAAATGGGCAAAAAAACATGATAGCCTACCTGATGTCTCATGACCCAACAGCTTTCATTTCCTTTCTTTTCCCTAGCTATTTCCTAAGTCTGGAAAGCTCTTCTGTCATATCTTCATCTCCTAGAACCCCTGGTTTCTTTCTAAACCTAACTCAAAAACTACCTTCTGCAAAAAGCCTCTACCTGTCCCTCCTGCTAGTACCATCTGCCCTTGTTAGCTTACCTTGACTTATAAACATCTTGTATATATCTTATAAACATCTTGTATATATCTTCACATAGCTGTCAAAGTGATTTTGCTTAAGTGCAGATCTAACCATGGTATTCCTCTACTCAAAAAACTCAGTGACTCCCTATTGCCTCAAGAACAAAAATATAAAATCCTCTATTTAAAGTTTAAAGCCTTTTGTAATCTGAATCCAGCCTACATTTCTAGACTAATTTACTTTATCTCTGTCCTACACTTTTTTTAGGTTTTTTTTTGCAAGGCAAACGGGGTTAAGTGGCTTGCCCAAGACCACACAGCTAGGTAATTATTAAGGGTCTGAGACCGGATTTGAACGCAGGTACTCCTGACTCCAGGGCCAGTGCTTTATCCACTACACCATCTAGCCACCCCTGTCCCACACTTTTAAGTCTAGCCAAACTTATAGATGGTGAACCATCTTCCATCTCTGTGCTTTTCTATTGACTGTCCCATGTCTGGAATACACTTCCTTCTCACCTAGGCTATGTAGAATTCCTTATTTCCTTCAAGACTCAGCAGAAGCATTACTTTCTATACAAAGCCTTTCTATACCCCAGATATTAGTGTCCTCTTTTTGTTTTACTACCTAGCATTTCAGTGCATTTATTTTGTATATTCCTACTGTGATAAGAAAATCATGTAAGGCAACTCATTCCACATTTGAATATATGTACATATTGTCTCTTGTCATCTTGTCTCCAGAACTAGTATAAGGCCTGACCAATATCGGTGTATAATAAATGCTTGTTGATTGAAAATCACCTATTCACTTATACGTGGAGTATAATGTGTATATACATTCTTTTGGGAAAAGAGAGAGAGAGAGAGAGAGAGAGAGAGAGAGAGAGAGAGAGAGAGAGAGAGAGAGAGAGAGAAAATATATATTCTTTCAATATTTCTGATCCTGTCATCATCCCATTCCCAATAAATCTTCTTTGTGTTATGTTTGCAAGGGATAAATATATAAAAGGAAAAGGAGAAATTGTATCGTATCAAGAATAACAAAATTATGGAATTGCAAGGAACTTCAGAGTTCCTTCTCTCCTTGAACCTTGAACCATAAATTCCATCTTACAATATCCATGACAAGTGGCCATCTAACCTCCCCTTAAAGACCTCCAGCAGGAGGGAATAAACTTTCACAAGGCAGCTCAACTCATTTTCATCTTGATTTAATTGTTAGAATTTTTTTCTTCTGATGAACCAAAATTTACTTTCCTGTAAGTTGTACATATTAAATTTTTTTGTATTTTGATTTATTTTGTTAAATATTTTCCAACTATCTTTTTTTTATTTAAGATTTTATTTGAGTTTTACAGTTTTTCCCCCCAATCTTACTCCCCCACCCATGGAAAGCAATCTGTCAGTTTTTACTTTGTTTCCATGTTGCACATTGATCCAAATTGAGTGTGCACACATTATCTTAGTCTTTACTTCCAGGATCAAGTAGAACTAGTCAAAGAAAAAAAAATTTAATCTAAGTGTTGAAACGTGCCATAGAAGCCATCTAGTCCAGAATTTGCTTGACCAAGATTCCCTCTTCAAGAGCCCCAAAGAGTCAAGCTTCCCTTACCTGAAAATCTCCCTTGAAGGGGAACTCTCTACCTCTGAGAAAGTTTTTTTGACTGAAAAATTTTTACCAGGTAAATTCAACTTTCTAGATTCAAGTGCTCACAAATTATACTCTTAAAAATTGTATTAGAATTTTGCCTAGACAAAGAATTGGAAATTGTGGGGATGTCTATCAATTAGAGAAATGGTTAAACAAGTTGTGCAGTATATGATTATAAGGGAATACTACTGTGCTATAAGAAATGATAAACAAGCTTATTTCAGAAAAATCTCGACTTACATGAATTTATGCAAAACTAAGCGATCAGAACCAGGAGAACATTGTACACAGTAAAAGAAATTATACAATGATCAACTATGATTAACATAGTTATTCTCAGCAATACAATGATCCAAAACAGTTCAAAAGGACTCATGATGAAAAATGCTATCTACATTCAGAGAAAGAACTGAAGGAATCTGAATATAGATTGAAGCATACTTTTTTTTTACTTTGTGTTTTCCCCCTTTTGATCTTTTTCTTCCTAATGACACAACTAACATAGAAATATGTTTTACATGATTATACACATATAGACTATTTTAAATTCCTTCTCAGGGAAGGGAGAAGTGAGGAAGGGATGGAGAAAATTTGGAACTAAAAATTTCTTAAATGAATGTTAAAAATTTTCTTTACATGTAGTTGGGAAAAAATAAAATAGTATCTTAAAAAAGAAAAAAGGGGGGCAGCTAAGTAGTGTAGTGGAAAGGCAGCTAGGTGGCGCAGTGAATATAGCATCTGTCCTGGAGTCAGGAGGACTTGAGTTCAAATCTGAACTCAGACACTTAATAATTACCTAGCTGTGTGGCTTTGGGCAAGTCACTTAACCCCACTGCCTTAAATTAAAAAAAAAAAAGAAAATTTTTAAAAAGAAAAACAGTTTGACCTCACCAAAAAAGAATGAGAAAAAATAATTTTGCCAGGATTAGAAATCAAATTTATTGGTCTCACAGAATTACTGGATCTAAATTGGAAGAAGCCTCAGAAACTATTTATTTCAGCACATTTCTGAAAAACAATCTCCTTTACAAAATATTCAACAAATAGTCATACACTCTTTGCTTGGAAACCTCTAGTGAGAAGAAAGTCATTGTCTCCTGAGATGACCATTCCCTTTTGGGAGTTTTCCTTATACCAATCCAACCCTGTGAAACTAAATAAATTCTGGCTGCTTCCCCCTTTATTTTGAAAACTAGAACATTTATTTGTCTAGAGCCCTGTGTTACCTCTCCCACTCTAATATGTTTCTTTATTGTGGCTATCTTTTATTTTTATATCACCTTTATTTTCAAATCTATCCTTTCCCTTCACTTGGAGAATGATATCTTATAAGAAAAAATAAAGGAGAAAAAGCAATTCAGAAAAAACTATCCAACACATCTTTTTCCCTCTCCTCTTCAATTTTCAATTTGAAGTCCTTTCAATTAAATTAAAGATCCTTGGAAACTAGACTGTATCACTCTTAACCTTGATCCAAAGTTCACTACATCCCCAGAGATAGGTGCCTCAAAGATCAGTGACTAAATGGTTTCATTCAGTCAGGAAGGTGAGAAAAGGAATGTCGTGTCTGCGGAAGAGATGGTGGGACAGTTTGACTAAAACAAAAAATGTATAAAGGAAAATGATATGAAGTAAGACTGGAAAGACATGTGTGAGTTAGATTGTGGAGGACTTTAAATGTAAAGCTGAGCAGTTTATATTTTATCGAAGCAATAGTAGAGGTGATGTGGTGACATATCTCTTTTTAGGAATATCAATTTAGTGCTTATGTGGAAGATTAGACAAGAAACTGATGCAAGGAAAACAATTAGGTCAATATAATAGGAGAGGACTGATTAAGGAACTATTCTAATGTGCTACGTTTTCAACATCTTGTACATGCACAATTGATTTTTTTTGATCTAATGTTTATCCTTAATAAATTTTATCTTATTAACTAGTTCAGTGTTTCAGGATGCTCAGATATTTATGGATTATGATTATGTTTTTCAATGTATTTTACCTCTGCATTTTGTGTCACTAATAAAGTTAAGGATGTCATTCGTCTTCATCCATATTATTGATTTAAAATGTTGTGCAGAACAGAAGCAAAGACAGAACCCCTTACAATCTTCAACATCCCTTTTTTTTGTTGACACTGATCCATTCATCACTACCCTTTATATTTAGTCAGTTATTCTGTTCTGAATTTGCCTATTTTTCAGTCCACATCTGTCTATCTTATCCATAAGAATATGACATGCTTTGTCAAATGCCTTGCTAAATTCAAAACATACTATATCCTAGTCCATTTAGTCTACCAAAAAAAGAAACTGCTAGTCCTTGAGTAAAAAAAAAATTACAATTCATCTTTTTATTATAATGAACTTGACAAACATCAACATTTCTCTGCACAATAACAATAATGAGACTTAAAATGAAACCAAGAATCTCCATTATGTGTAGCATATTCAATATTAACATTTAATATGGTATTTATATCACTGCCCTGCTTCTCTGTAAGTCCTTCTGAAATTCCTTTTGCTTCCTTCTATTCCAAAATGTTTCAGAGACACTTTATTCTTTTTTTTTAGATATCACTATCATTACCTTTTACATTCCTCCATTTCCTGCAGGGTATGAAGATAGTTAAGGAAAACAAATTCTCACACTGTTTATGTGTGAAAGTGTGTGCCCTTTTAGTCCAACGCTTTTCTTCAAAAATGTGGGAAACATGCTAAATGATCAGTCTTCTGGAACTGTGATTTATCATTGCTTTGAACATCATTTTGAAGTCTTTCACAGTTGTTTCCAATATGTATTCATTTGTATAAATTGTTCATTTGTTTTTTATCCCTTCACTATAGATCAGTTCATACAAATATGCTTGTTTTTATGAATCTAACTTTCATGATTTCTTACAGCGAAATAATAGTTTTTTGACTAGCCAACATTTGTTCAATCAGTCCTCAACTGAATAAGCACTCACTTTGATTCCAGTCCTTTGCTAGAAGAAAAAGTGTTGTACAAAATGTTTTTGTACATATACATTCCTTCTTTATTTTATCTCTTTAGGTATAATCGTTGTTGTCTTATGATTAGATAAAAAGATAAGCAGTTGTGTCACTTTTTATTCCAAATTGCTTTTCAGAATTGGGGGATAGGGAGAAGAATCAATTCAGTGTTCCACCAACCATCTTTTCATATTCCCTCTAACAATTGAAATATTTCTTATGGGGTCATCTGAAACAATCTAAATGGTTTGAGGAAGAATCTCAGAATCATGTTAATTTTTATTTCTCTTATTAGTGATGTGGAATGTTTTTCTTATAGTTGTTGATAATTTGCCTTCCTGTTTTTGAGAACTGAGTAGTAACATGAGGTGACAGCTAGATTTGTACTTAAGGAAAGTCATTATGTAAAATTTGAAGAGATTGGTTTGGAAGGAAATATAATGAGTTCTCTTTTGGATATGTTTAGTTTGAGATGTCAAAAGGATCTTTAAATGAGCAGAAAACAATGGTAATAAGTAACTGAAGCTCAGGGGAGAGACAAGAGATGGATTTATATATCTAGGAATCATCTGCATAGATATGACAATAAACCTCTGGATTTTGATGAGGATCCCTAGAAAAAGAGTACAGAGAGAGGGGAGTATGGAGCATAGGATGCAACTTTGGGAAATAACCATGAAGGAAACTGAAGCAAAGTAATTAAATAAGTAAGAGTAAAACCAAGAGAGTAGTGTATTGAAAATACAGAAAGAATATAGAGGAAGAGATAGTGGTTGATAGTGTCAAATATAGTAGATACATCAAGAAGGTTTAGGACTGAAAAAAGACAATCAGTTTTGAAAAGTCAGAGATTATTGATACATGAAGGAGTTGTCAAATACTGAGGTTGAAATTGAGACTGCAAAGGGTTGAGAAATAAATGAGAGGAGAGGAAGTAGAAGTAATGAATACAGACAGCTTTATCTAGGAGTTTGGCTAAGAAATGGGGGAGAACCATAGGATATTTTGAGGGAAGGGTGAAATCTAGTGAAGGATTTTTTTTAAATGGGGTAAATGAGCATTTTTAAAGAAAGCAAGTAAATAACCAGAAGGTAGTGGGGACAAGAAAGGGTTATTAGAGAGGGGATGAATAATTGAGAGAGTAAGCTGATGGAGAAAAAAAGAGGAAATAGGATTAAGGAATCAAGGTTGGCCTTGGTAAAGTGAAGGGTTACATTGGGAGAGAGGGTTGGTATAAAGGGGTTTTGAAATGAAGAGCAGGGAGAGAAGAAGAAGAAGCTCATTCTAATGAGTTTTTTAATTTTCTCAGTAAAGTAAAAGGCCACCCATGTCCTGAGCAGAGGGAAAGGGGGCAGAGGGATGGTGGTGGAAAGTATGGAACTTTTGAAGATAAAAAAGAAATTTTGGAGACCTTTTTGAGAAGTGAGATAAAGAATCAATTTGCAAAGAACAAAAGGATTGCTGAAGAGAGGACCCATTTGAAGTACAATAACATGAATTTATATTGTACCCAGTCAGCTAAGTTTTCTGACTTCTTGAAATCATTGTTTTTCTTATACATTTGTATCAGTTTCTTAAATAGCTTAGCTATAAGTCCTTTGTCAGAAAAATTTGTATACATTTATTTTAATGAACTCATGTTGGTTTATAGTGTTTGTTTTTGTCTTTTCCTGAGTGTTTACAAATTTTTAGTAATCCACTCCAGAATTTTATCGGGAATCAGTTTTAGGCTTATTACTCTAGAAAATTTATTTTATTTTTCAATGAAACTTCTCTCATTAGTCATGATTCTTCAAAGATTGCTGACAGTCATATAACAATCACATTTACAAGTTCTGTCAGTGCCTAATGGACATAGTCTAGACTTGGTGGTGTAAATTAATGGAAGCCAGCTAGCTAGGAATTCTCTTTACTCCTTACTTAGGTTTGGTTTTAATTCCCTATTAACTACTTTTGTTCTGAAGATTATTCTTCAAGGACTAAAAATAACAGAAATAAAAGAAATATGGAGCAGTTCTGTCTTCTGTTGTCTCTTGTCATTGTACTTTTCACCCAAAGTAGACTTCTTATCTTTTTCTCTGACTCTTGTCCTCTCCCCCTCCAAACAGCTAAAAAGGTCCTTTCTTGTTGTCTTCAGTATTTATCACATACCTCAATTTGAAATGATCTTTGGTTTTCCTGACACTATTCTTAAAGAACTCTGCCACTCTTGTGAAACATGGCTATTTAAAAATTCATTTAGCTTATGAGATCTCCATCAATTCATCAGTTTCTTTAGATACTTCTTTCTTCCTTCAAATTTTGTTTTTAAGTGCATTATGTCCCTCTTTGAAAGTATCAACCAAGGGCTGGCTGGGTGGTGCAGTGGATAGAGCACTGGCCCTGGAGTCAAGAGTATCTGGGTTCAAATCCGGTCTCAGACACTTAATAATGACCTAGCTGTGTGGCCTTGGGCAAGCCACTTAACCCTATTGCCTTGAAAAATCTAAAAAAAAAAAGTGTCAACCACTAGATTTTACTTATCCTGTCTCTGAATTCTTTGAAATTTACTTTCCTAAAGTCCAGGCCATGCCTGACATATCCCTATCTTTTTTAATCCAAAGATGACAGTTATGGCCTCCAAAAATTCCAGACCTTCCCATATCAGATCCAGAATAGCAGTCTTTTCTTGTTGTTTTTCCTGTTTTTTAAAAGATGAAATTATTAGTAAGGCAAGTCAATTACCTCTTGGTTTTAGCAGAAAAAGGACTCTAGCAGAAATCTAAGGGACTCAATTAGTACAAATTGCTGAGAACCACAAAAGGGGCCCTCTTTCCAAAAACATAGATTGACAACTTTATTGTAAGTTATGGTTTTAGAAAGTTACCTAGAATGTTAACAAATTAAATGACTTACCCAAGGTCACATAGTTAATATGTTTCAGAAGCATACTTTAGCCCAGATATTAATGATACCAAGCCAGTCACTTTTTTTTAATGGCATGCTGTCTCTCATTGATATCACAATTATAGGTTGCCTCTGTGCCAAATTTCTGATTTATAATATCTAATTCCTCTAACTGGTCTTATTATGCTCCTAATAATATATTGATTCAGCATCGAAAAGAATTTATCAAGCACGTCTCAGGTTGTGTCTTAGACACTGTACTAAGAGTTGGGGATACAAAGAAAGACAAAAACAAAGTCCCTGCCTTCAAGGAGCTCACCTTCTAATGGAAGAGACATTACTACTATAAGAATTATGCTATATTTGATTTTAAATCTACACACACATATACACACATATAGTGTAAATGTGAGGTAATCTTAGAAGGAAGGCAGTACTAGTAAAGGGAACTTGCAGAAGATGGGATTTCTGAGGGAATCTTCTGAAAAGCTAAGAGTCAAAGGTGAGGAGGGAGAGCAATGCAGGCAGGGGGCCTGGGAAGGGGAAGGCAAGAGATGGGGAACAGCCAAGGTCAATGATGCTAGATTGTAGAGTTCATGAAAGGAAGAAAAAGTATAATAACACTGGAAAACTAGGGAAGATTCAGGTTGTGAAGGACTTAAAAAACCTTTCAGAGTATTTTATATTTGATTCTGATGGGTAATAGGGAGCCACTGTAGCTCAAAGTACCTTAGAAAGAGCACTTTAGCAGTTGAATAAAGACAAATTTGATGGGAAAGATTTGAGGCAGGGAGATCAACCAGCAGGATGCTATAATTGTCCAGGCATAAAATGATGAGGGCCTGCACCAGCTGGGTCAGAGGAGAAAAAGACTTATACAAGGCATGTTGTGAAGGCAGAAAAGACATGATTTGTCAACTATTTGTCAGCTATTTGTCAATAGCTATTGCTGTTTTCTGTTTCCTGGAAGTTTTATCCAAATGGTCATTATCTTTTTTTTTTTAATCCTTTAGGTTCATAGATTTCCATTCAAACAAATATTTTCTTAATCCTTAATAAATAATTGTTGAATGATAAAAATGAATATATAATGTTACTTCCCAGTTTTAGGAATGTGTTAGAGCCTATTCGAATTGGTGATGGCAATTATTCAATTTTCATTGTAAACATTTAAGCTGCCACAAATCTGGACTTGATCTGTTGCTTTGTTGATTGCCTAGAGCTAATAAAGTAATATAGAAAATGTTAATAAGGCAGATTAAACTTAAAGTGTTGTGGATAAATTTCTGTCACCTTCTCCCTACCTTTTTATTTCCTACCCTCCTCCCAATACCAACCCCCCCCCCCCCATAACCCTGCATGTATCTAATATGCTCCTTTTGAATAATGTAACCCCTTCCATTGCCAGCATCCTATCCTGAGAGATACTTCCAGGTCACTCAGTGACACTTGTGAGGTCACAGTAATCTTGTTAAATTCCCCTATTTACTTGTTTATTTCCAATATTACATGCTCTCAAGTTTATAAGCCCATTGAATATTACTGTTTTTTTTCTCCTCTTTCCTATGTCTCCTAAGAATTAGATCATTTCTACTGCTGATCATCTTCCTGTATCTAACCTGCAGCTCTCTACATTTGCATTTCTCCAGGTTCTCTGTCTTTCTTTTCCAGGCTTCACCCTCTGGACTTTCCCAACCTTGCCACACCCCTCACCCCTCCAACTTCATTTTGCATATTGTTTTTCCCTCTTAGTCCTTGAGGGCAGGGACTGTCTTTTTTTTTTCTATTTGTATTTATATTCCCAGAGTTTAGCAGCCTGGCACACAGTAAAAACTTAATAAATACTTGTTGACTCATGTAATTAGAAAAAATAAAATACCATTTTAAAAATGAAGATGATGGATACAATGAAATATGAGACGACATATAAACTAATGAAATGTGAAGGAAGAACCATAAAAACAACAAACATAGTAACTTAAGATGTAAATAAAAGAAAAAATAACCAAATTAAAAAAATAAAGATAAAAATGCTTGTTGACTTATTGACAACTCTAAGGTATCAACTTTATCAACTATATTTGGACATTTTTTTTCTTTCTTCCTTCCATTTCAAGTTCTATTACACACATCAGTTCCACTTTAGGCAAATATATTTCCCCTAGCTCTTCATTCCTCCATATTATGCCTTTACCCAGAAAGCTAAATTCTTATTTTCCAACACCATCTCTGCTGTCTCTTCACTTCTCATAGTTTCACTTTATCTAACCTTCCATCAGCAATGGTGATTAAGATATCAGTGATTGTTCCCCAAATCCTTCAGTTTCTTGCCCAACACTTCATAATCCCCATATATATTCTTTCCAAATCTCTTCTCACTGTATCATTTCCCTGTCACATGAATCACCAAAAGACAGTAGTGGGTAGTAGTGACCCTCAGATCATGTCCTAATACCTAACTTCAGAATCACCACAAGATGACCTCTGAGCTGCCTCCAGATATTTTGGCAAGAAGTCACCTAACACCAAGACATACATCTTCTTGCTGAGACTAGTAAAAACTGTCCTCTCTCTCTTGGTGCATATGTACCTCACTTTACCCTTCTCTGGATCATAAGAAGGTCCTTATTTCTTATTTCTTCTTATTCTTATTATTTCTCAAAGGTCACACTTCCACCCTTCCTTCCTGGTATTACTCTACCACCTCCCAGTCTCTTGAACTTCATTCTCCTTATTTGGATTTGCCTCTTTTGCTTTAGAGCAGTGGTTCTTAACTTGGAGTCTTTGAACTTTATATTTTGCTAGCTATTTCAACAGAATTGGTTTCCTTTGCAATTCTATGTATTTAAAAACATTATTTTTTAAATTTCATTATTATTGAATTTTATAATTTTCCCCTAATCTCGCTTCCTTCCCCCACTCCCCACAGAAGGCAGTCTGATAGTCTTCACATTGTTTCCATTGATCAAAATTGAATGTGTTGAGAGAGAGATCATCTCCTTAGGAAAAAATAAAGTTTAAGAGATAGCAAAATTATATAACTTTTTTTTAAAAAATTAAAGGTCTTTGGTCTTTGTTCAACTCCACAATTGGAATTTGATACAGGTATCTGGCTACAGATGATATTCTCCATTGCAGACCTCCAAATTATCTCTGATTGTTGCACGGATAAAATGAACGAGTCCATTAAGGATGATCATCACTGCCAAGTTACTGATAGGGTTTACAATGTTCTTCTGGTTCTGCTCATCTTTCTCAGCATCAGTTCACGCAAATCCTTCCAGGCTTCTCTGAATTCCCATCCCTCCTGGTTTGTAATAGAACAATAGTGTTCCATAATTTGTTCAGCCATTCCCCAATTGATGGACTTTCACTCAATTTCCTAAAAACATTATTTTTCAATGAGTTAGCAAAAAGGCCAGGAAAAAAAAATAAAGTTTAAGACTTTGATTTAGAGGCTTTTTTCCTTATTCTTTCCCCCAGAGACAAAGTAGTAGTGGATAGAAGACTGGTGTTAAAGTGAGGAATATCTGGGTTCATATCCTACTCTAATTCATACTGTCTCTTTGACCTGCTCAAATTACTCAGTTCTACCATATATTTCTCTCATATTATAACATGCAGAGAAAGTGTTGACTATGATTGGTAGAGACAATCTTCCCTGGAAATCCCTTCTCTATATCAAGAAAATCAAAGGTGTAGTTACTATACTTTTTTCCTATTTTTTCACCTAGAATTAGCTTCCTGACAAGGGAACACTTTCTATTCCTTGATAAATTAGAAAAAAGATGAGGGGCAGCTAGGTGGTGTAGTGGATAAAGCACTGGCCTTGGAATCAGGAGTACCTGGGTTCAAATCCAGTCTCAGACACTTAATAATTACTTAGCTGTATTAGCGGTTGTGGCCTTGGGCAAGCCACTTAACCCCATTTGTCTTGCAAAAACATAAAAAGAAAAAAGGCGAGATCTTTTAGATTTTTTTCCCTTCTACTGTAGAAGAGAGACTAGTTTCCATTTAGTGCACAACATTATTATTTGCCTGTGTCTGAAATATTGACATATGGCACCAAAACAGCATAATACAATGGAAAGTATGATAAGTGTGGAGTTAGAGGACCTCAGTTCAAATTCTACTTCTCTCATTATGTGACTGAACAAATTATTTTCCCTTTCTGGGCCAGAGTTCTCTCTTCTGTAAAATTAGAGGGTTAAACTATTTTGATGAAGAGATTCTTTGACCCTATGTGTCTCAACTTTTATTTAAAATTCTTTGATAACTGTTTCAATGTAATTGGTTTTCTTTGTAATTTTATTCATTTTAATTTATGTGTTGAAAAATATTCTAAGAAGATATCCACATACTTCATCAGATTGCCAAAGGGGTCCATGGCACAAAAAAGGTTAAGAAATTTTGGTATAGTAGAAAAAATCCTGACTGTGGATTCAAGAGGAACTGAATTCAAATCCTACCTCTGTCAGTTACCTTCTTTTTCATTGCTCCTAATGACAAAGCTCTTGATCTTTAATCACTTGACATTTCATTCCCCATCAGCTTCATGTAATGGAAAGAGTGCTGGGTATGGAATAAGAGAAAACAGAATCAGCTCTGCCACTTATTAACTTTGTGACCTTGGACAAGTCCTTTAACTTTCCTGGGCTTAATTTTCCTCATCTATAAAATAAAGAGGTTGTACTTCATGTACTCTGAGATCCCTTACAGTTCTAGATTTCTGGAGCTATAGATAGATTACCTCTAAATTTCCTTCTATTTCTAAATCTATATATGCTATGGGGGCACTGGAAAAGCTCCCTCAATCTCACCTTTCATGCCTACTGAAACTATTTATGGTTCTCCTGGGCTAAGCCAGGTTCTATTGTCTTGAACTCAAGAACATAAAATATTTTAATAAATTTTTGATTAATATCTTTTTCTATATAAATATATTTCCCCTGTATTCTTTGTCCTCCTATATCAGAGTCATTCCTTACAACAAATAATAATTTTAAAGACAAGGAAAGAAAAGAAAAAATTAACACACCTGATTAATATAGTGAAAAATTCTGAAAATATGTTAAATGTAAATCCTCATGGACCTGCAAAGGAGTGGGGTGGAGATGTCTTATACTATCTCTTCATTAGAGCAATGATTGTTCTTTGCAATTTTTCAATATTCTCTTGTGGGTTTGTATTTGTTTGTATTTGGGGTTTTTCTGTTTCTATTGTAGTCATTGTGGACATTATTTTCTTGACTCTGCTTACTTTGCATTAATTTATGTGGATATTTCTATTCTTCTCTGTGTTTCTCATATATATAATTTCTAATAGCACAGTAATATCCCAATATATTCAAGTGCCACAATCTGTTTAGGCATCTCCACTCTTGCAACAAGCATTTCTTAAGAACTCATTAGGTTCTAGGCACTGTGCTAAATGCTGAAAGGTTCAAAGAATGGTAAAAACTACTCTCTCAAGTAGCTCACAGTCTAATGAGGGAGACAGATGAAATATAGACCAAGGCCATGTACAAACTATATATATATATATATATATATATATGGATATAGATATAGATGATATAGATATAGATATAGATAGAGATAGAGATAGATATAGATATGGATATAGATATATGCAGGATAAATTGTAGATAATCTCAGGTGGAAGGTACTAAGGTTAAGGAAGACTAGGAAAAGCTTCCAGTAGAAGAGGGTGCTTTAGTTGAGACTTAAAAGAAGCTAGGGAAGCCAAGAGTCAGAGATGAGAGGGCAGAATATACCAGGTATGGAACAGACAGTGAAAATGCCTGGGATCCAGAGATGGAGTATCAAGAGTGAGGAACACCAAGAGCCAGTGTCACCTGGGGGTCCAGAGATGGAGTATCATGTGTGAGGAACACCAAAGAGGCAGTGTCAATGGTTTCTCTGGTATATATAGAGAAATTAGATGTCAGAAGACTTGAAAGATAGAAAGAGATCAGGTTATAGAACTTTTTAAAACCCGAACAGAGAATTTTATATTTGACCCTGGAGAAAAGGGGAACTATTAGGCTTAATTGATCAGCTGTATGTTTTGGAAAGAGCAATCTGACAGATGAGTGGAGGATGGATTGGAATGGGGAGAGAGATGAGACAAGTACCTTCAGCAGATCATTGCAATAATCCAAGCATAAAGAGATGAGGATAGTGGCACCTGGATAGTGGCAGTATCAGAGAGAAGGAGTTGCAAGGATAGAAAAGACAGGACTTGGCAACTCATTGAACTTGCATTGGAATGGATGAGAATGAAGAGTATAGGAGCACACCTAGGTAGTGAGCTTGGGAATCTCCTCTGGACATACCCATTGTGCTTTCCCTCTGTTAAGCTGGCTGTGTGCCAGCTGTCTGTAGCATTTATTGACTATTTTTTTTTTTAGGTTTTTGCAAGGCAAATTGAGTCAAATGGCTTGCTCAAGACCACACAACTAGGTAATTATTAAGTGTCTGAGGCCGGATTTGAACTCAGGTATTCCTGACTCCAGGGCTGGTGCTCTATCCACTATGCCACATAGCTGCCCCTTGACTATTCTTTCAATGTTGTGCATTGTATTTAGTAAGTGCTTCAGCTGATTAGTCTTCCTGAATCAGGACTGCACATACTATTTCTTTGTATTCACTGATGTTCAATTAACTACCCTAGCCTCTTTTTGTACAAGCCACTTAATTCATTGAAGTAGGTGAGCTCTCTTAATTTCTTTAGAAAACCCATAGGAGCCTAGAATTAGAGAAATAATCTAGGCCAACCCATGAAGAAACTGAAAGCCTGAAGGTTTAAATGACCTGCCCATGTGTACAGAGAGCAGACTGGAGATTTGAACCAAGTCCCTCTGGGTCCAAAAAGAGCCCTCTTTTCATTATACCACATGATCAATGCCACCTTTTCTCTAGAAAGTTCAGGATGGGCCTTACATAAACCCCATGATAACCTTTTGTGGACTTAGGCAAATTAAACTGTCTGGGTTTCTGTAACTTTCTTCTTGTTTGTTCATTGGCTTTTCAGGGGTGGCTTCTAAGTTTTGATGGATTCCTGTCAATTTTTTTCAGGGGTCAGGCTCAAAAGTTACCTCCTTTGGAAAGTATTTCCTGACTAACCCATCTCATTGAAGTGTTTTTTTGGTCACGTCTACAGGTATAAGCATCTGTATCAGGTTCCAAGTAATCAAAGGTACTAAAGTATATATGTGTGTGTGTACTGCCTTTTAGGGGCTCACAATCAGATTATTGCACTAATTATTTCAAAATTCAGAACATGGATATTAGTAAAACAATTTTTAAAAATACTTTTTATTTATACAACGTTTAACAGTAGTTTTCATCAAACATTTTTACAAGATTTTGAGTTTTACATTTTTCTCTCCTCCTCCTCCCTTCCCCCTCTTGACAGAAAGCAATCTAATATAGGCTTTACATGTGTTATTATGCTAAACATAGATCCATATAAATCATGTTGTGAAAGAAGAATCAAATCCAAATGGAAGGGAAAATATATTAGAGAGAAAATAACGACTCAATACATAAATAATACATAAGGCAACTTTTTTAAATTGCACAGTTTCCTCTCTGGATATGAATGTTATTTTCCAAAACAAATCTTTTAGAATTGTCTTTGATTATTGTATTGCTGAAATGAACAAGTCCATCAGAGTTGATCTTCACCCAATGTTGTTACTGTGCATGATGTTCTTCTGGTTCTTCTTTCACTCAGCATCAGTTCACACAAGTGTTTTCAGGCTAGTAAAGCAATTTAAAAAAATAAATTTAAAAACTCATACTTTGAGAATTTAATATTCATCCCATTCACTATTACACAAATCCCTGTTAAACAAATCAAAATTTTAATCTAAGTGAAAGTTATATAATTTATGTAACTTTTCCTATTATTCCTAGTCTCAGGATTTGCATTTACCCTTTCTTGTTCTCAAATTACCCCATTTTCATAGTGGCATTCCTTCTTTCTAGCCTGGGCAGAAGACACACAGGTGTTTTCTCTATAGTCCCAGTTAAATACCCTTTCTTTCAGAAAACTAGCTAATCTAATCTCACTGCCAGATTGTGACCTGTCTAAAATAGGGTAATTTTATGATAATCTTAAAGAGCTAATCCTTATCTAGTCTAACAGATCTGGATTCATCCCAAGTAAAATTCCTGAACTTCTGCAAATTCTCACAATATCCTTTGCTCCATTTACTGAATTTCTTAACAGGGACTATTTACTGTCTCCTGGATGCATTCCCATCTCTAGGTCTTTGCTTACATGGTTCTCATACCTAGAATGCTCTCCTCTTCCCATCCCCCACCTTGGCTTTAGAAATTCAAGTCATCCTTTTAAATTCAACTCCCCTGCCTCATTTGGAAATTATCATTTTTTTCCCTCACAAAGTACTTTGTACCTGTTTTTTGTTTTAACAATTCCATTCTGCAACATCATTTTTGTATACTAGTCCACATTTAAGTATGTATCCCTTGCTGGATTGTAAATTTTAAAAGAGCAGTCATCCTGTGTGACCTTGGGCTTAATCCCATTTGCACATATAGGAGCTTAATGTGACTGCCCAAGGAAAGAATTTATATATTAAAAAGATATTCATAGAGCTGGTAGTTTTGGAAACCTATTCTCATTGAGAATGGGTTAAAGAGGGAACAGTATATATAAATATATGTATATATATACACATATATGGGTATAATTAAAATAATATTCAAAAATTAAAAAGAAGTTTTAAAGCTTTTAAATTCAGAAAGAAATAAGAGGATGGGATATGTAGGATATTGAGTTAGAGGTGAGGGGATTGGATAAGAGGACATGGAGGAGGGTGTGTAAATCACTGGGAAAGGGAAATATAGAGAAGAGTATGTGAGGGAGGGAGATTCTTGGAAGGGTAGTAGTTTAAGGAATTGGAATTCAAGATAGGGCATAAAAGTACAGGAATGAGGAAAGGTTGTTGCTTCAGAAAATGTTATAGAAATGAGAGATTCACATAAACCAAATATATAGGTATCTATGAATATATATGTGTATATGTATTTATGCATCGATGTGTATGTATACAATGGTGTATATCTGTATATATAAAAAGGTGTATATATGGGTATATATATCTGTGTATATGAGTATGTGAATATGTCTATATATGCATATATCCATATTTATGTGTAGCTTGAGGGAGGGGAGGGGGGAAATAAAATAAATGGTAAACAGCAGAGAATAGACAAAACCTCCAAGGAAGCACAGATGGACAATTTTGAAAATAATATGGTTTTATTATATATGCTTTCTTTAAATGATAATTTTTGCTTTATATTATATCTTCCCTTATATTTTACTGCACACATGATAATTTTTTTCTTATTTTGAATTTAAATTTTAAAAATAAGAAAAGATATTTGTGCCTCCCTACACATGACTCTCTCCAGATTCTTTTTTTCTGTCTGACCATTCCTTATAAATTATATTACTAATTCATTCATTAATATACAAGTCCTACCTTTAGACATTTTCCAGAACTTTCCTAGGTCCTCTCCACTTCTCTTTTCTCATTCATGCCCTTCATCCTCTTTGTGTTCTCATCTGCTTCCCTATTCAGTTTTCAACTCTAAAAAGATTACCAAATCTACATGGCTTGGGGCAGCTAGGTGGCACAGTGGAAAAAGGGCCAGCCTCTGGGGTCAGTAGGACCTCCTGGGATCAAGCTTGACCTTAAATGGGTGATACTTAATTAGCAGTGTGACCTTGGGCAAGTCACTTAACCCTACTGGCCCTCAGTACCCCCACAAAAGAGATACAGAAAGCCCCCAAACAAAAATCAAATCTACTTCCTGAACCCTAGTCTCAGCTCTCTAACTGACACGTATACCTGGCTGTCCCATCTCAAAATTAATGTCTAAAATGGAACACATTCCCCCCCCACACTCCTGCCTAATTTTTTTTTATTATTGCCGACAGAACAATCATTTCCCCAGTCAATGAGGTGTAAAACCTCAGTCATCTTCAGTTTTTCCTTCTCTCTAACCTCCATATCCACTGGTGCTAAGTATAGTTTGTGATTTATCTGATCTTCCCCTTCCTCTTTCTACTGGCTCTTTCTCTCTCAACAAACAGAAGTCTCAGATCTCCTGACCAATTTGATAAAATTAAGAGTCACTACTAGATCAGCAGGAGCTGGGAAATCTGACCCTCTTTCTTCTATATTTGGGTATTCAACATGGACTTCTTTCTGAGGCCTAGGCAGCTCTCCATCCATTATTCCACCTAATTCTCTTTTATTATCTATATTTAGCACATTAGGAACATAGTAAGTGCTTAATAAATATTTGTTAATTGATAGTTAAGTAATTAAGAAGTGAAAAAGATCCAAATATAATAATATTCTAACTGAAGCATCAGTACAACTGAAATAAAGGAATCAGGGTGGCTAGGTGGTGCAGTGGATAGAGCACTGGCCTGGGAGTCAGGCCCTTGGGCAAGCCACTTAACCCCATTTGCCTTGCAAAAACCTAAAAAAAAAAGAAAAAAGAAATAAAAGAATCATGGGTCAATATGACTAGATGATGTTCCTTCTTCCTTATGGAAGACCATGACCTCAGGGAGATGATGCCATGATAAGCACAGGAATTAGATTTGAGTGCTAATGGGGCGTTTAGGTGGCCCAGGAGTCGGGAGACCTGAGTTCAAATGTGACCTCAGACGCTTAATAATTACCTAGCTGTGTGGTCTTGGGTAAGCCACTGAACCCCATTACCTTGCAAAAACCTAGAAAGACAGAAAGACAGAAAGAAAGACAGACAGAAAGACAGAAAGAATTAAAGACAGACAAAGAAAAAGAATGAAAGACAGAAAGAAAGACATAAAGAAAGGAAGAAAGAAAGAAAAGAAAGAAAGAAAGAAAGAAAGAAAGAAAGAAAGAAAGAAAGAAAGAAAGAAAGAAAGAAAGAAAGAAAGATTTGAGTGCTAAGTAAACAAACAGCCTTGCTTTCTCCTCCAGAATCAACCTAGATCCAGGGGCCAGACAACTGGAGATAGTCCTGGATGTGAAGCAATCCGGCTTAAGGGACTTGCCTAAGGTCACACAGCCGTATCTGAGGTCGGATTCCAGTCCTCCTGACTTCCAGGTCAGTGTTCTCTCCACCGCCCCTAAGGGAGGCTTCCTGACAGGCCGGCATCAAGAGTATGAATTTGAAAATTGAAAGTAGGAAGGCAAATGAAGGACAGTGTAGAAACGATCCCGAGGAGCAAAGATCAATTTGATGATTATTCCCCAGGGAATTTAAATGACTCCAAAGTGTCTTGTTAATGGACGGTTCACTTCAACTTTCTCCTAGTTCTCAATGGGGATATCCAGTCCCTCTTTAACAGATGGAGGTAATAAGTTAATATTCTATTTTTTCTTTTTCGTTTTTGCAAGGCAGTGGGGTAGGTGGCTCGCCCGAGGCCACGCGGCTCAACGTGCGGTGATTTCGGCCTCCACAGCCCAGAGCAGCCCCATTGTCATCCGGCAGAGCCGGGTCGGGCAGCTCCCCGGCCCAGGCCCGTCCGCTGCTGCTCCGCGGCCCGCCTCAAGGCGGGACGCGCTGCGGGGAGGCTCGACAGCCTGCTCGGGGGCCGCGAGGCAGGGGCCGGGGCCGGGGCCGGGCCGGGCCGGGCCGGGCCCTGCCTCCCTCCCGGCCTCTGGCCGGCCGCTGCCCTCGGGTCCGGCGGCGCCGCACGGAGCGCGGGGCAGAGTCCGCCTCAGCGCCGCCCTCGGGGCCCGCTTCCCGCCCGGGCCGCGGCTCTCTAACAAACTCCGTGAGCCCGGGCCGCGCTTCGCTCCGCCGCGGGCCGTCCCGGGTCCAGGAGGAGTCGGCGGGGGGCCTCCCCGGGCCGGCTCCCCCCAGGCCGGGGCGCCGCGGCGGGCGGCCCGGGCGGAGCCTCGGAGCGGCCGGCGGGGCCTGCGGGCGGCGGGGCGGGGGCCGGGCACAAATCACCGCCACCAAGGCCGGCGTGCGGGGCCGCGGTGCGGGGCCGCGGCGCGGGGGGGGGGGGGCGGCCGCGGCGGCCCCGGGGCAGAGGCGCCCCGCCCGGGCTGGTATGCGGGCGGAGAGTGACGCGGGAGGCGGGGTCACGTGACGCCCGAGGAATGCCAACAATGTAGCGAATGTCCCACTTGGGTCTGCGCGTCGGAGCGGCGGCGTGAGCGCCCGGGAACATGGAGCGGCCGCCGCCGCCGCCCGGGGCCCCCTGCCCGCGGGGCCAGCCGCGGCCCGAGCCGCCCGGACAGGCCCCCGAGGCTCCGCTGCTCCGCGGCGCCCGCCGCCCCTGGACCCCGCCCGTCTCCGGAGGTGAGCCGGCGCCCGGCGCGGGGGTCCTGCTGGGCGTGTGCGCGCGCGTGTGTCTGCTTGTGCTCGTATGTGTCTATGTGTGTGTGTGTGTGTGTGTGTGTGTGTGTGTGTCTGTATGTGTCTGTGTGTCGGGGGGGCACTTGTGGAAAGTTTGTCCGGGCGGCCCAACCCAGCCCCCGCCCCGGGAGGGTCCGCTCCGCCAGGCCGGCTCCCCTCGGCCGCCGCCCCCGGGCCCCGCGGCGTCGGGCCGGGCCGAGGACGCTCCGGCCGCCCCGGAGGGCTGGCTTCGCCCCTCGGGGAGCTGCCCCGGGCGCCCGCCGCTCCTCCCTCCGCGGCGCCAACTAAGTTCGGGAGCAGTCGGCGGGGCCCCGGGAGCGGCCTTCCTGCGGGTGTGGGGAGGGCAGGGACCCGGGAGCCCCGGGCCTCCCCGGGCGGGGGCGGGGCGGGGCCGCCCTCCTGCCCGCGCGCCCGGGGCTCGGCCGCGACGTCCCCCGGGGCTCCGGCCCGCCGCTCCCCGGGCTCCCCCTGCTCCCCCCGGGCCCCTTCCTCCCTCCTCCACGCCCGCCTCGCTCCGTCCCTTTCGGGAAGGCTTGGCCGCGGCGGTTGCATAACGCGTCTCCCCCGCCTCCTAGTTCAGCCGACTTTTCTGGGACTTGACTTTAACTTCCCAGCGCCACGCGCCGCCGCCAACCCCAGACTTTACCTCCCCGGCGCGGCGAGGGAGGCGCTCTGAGCGGCGCCTGGACTTGGTGTTTTGTTTGGGGCTGCTTTGCACTCTGCATCCGCATTACCTGCCTTCAGAAATAAGGGACTGACTGACTGCCACTTCCCCCGGGGAAAAGCTGTGCCAGCGGGGCCAGATGACCCGCGGCTGCCCCGGCCTTCCCAGGCTTTCTGTGCCCTGGAGCGGTGCGAGTCCGAGTAAAAACCACGTCCGTGTGGCTTGTTGGGATGGAGACAGCATGGTGCGCTGGTGAGAGTGACCTCCCGGGAGGAAATAGCCCGACTCACCATGTGACCTTGAGCTGGTGAATGCCACCCATACCTTCCCCGCCGTGAAGTGAAGTCTGGCTCTAGTAAAAGCTCCGAGGACAGGATACTTTGTAAAGAGGCATCAAGGTGTCTTTTTGGGAGTTACAGTGCATGACTAAGAGGTTCTTGGTAAAAAAAAAATCCAACAACAAAAAAACAGCTTTTATATTATGGGGGGGGTGAACGTTCATTTGTAACATATATACGTAGTGACTTGGATTCTGTGACCAGTACTGAGCCAGAGAAGATGTTCATTTTTTTTTCCACGAATTTATTTTTAGAGCAAACTTTGAGAATACTTTTAAGGCAACCAGAATGAATCAGGAATTCGATTTCTAAATTCCGTTTGGATCTTTAATAATCTGCAAATTGTGGAATGTTTTAAATTGGTGGATAAGGTGAAGCGATTAGGAAGAAAGTAGTTAGCTGTTTGTTTATTATCAGAAAGGTTGTACCTACAAGATATTGGCCTTTATTTTAGGATAAATATAGTCAGCCACAGGTTGGGTTCCTTAACATCTGCTTGTGAACCATTCATTCTAGGAGTGCTACGAGGGAATGAACCACTTCCGACCTTTTTTAGTTTGTTTCACAATGCCTATTGTAATTCGAAAGTATCCCTAAATTAGAACTTCCAAATTCAGCAGTAGTGAAGTGGTTGGAAAAGGACCTTTTAAATTTACTTGACAGTTTGAGTTGACCTCATAAGATTTGGTCTAATTAGCTCCAGTTACATAGAGAATTCTGCGTAATGAATATATGTGTATATTCCTTTGAAATTAATTCTCTGAGCATTTAATCATGAGTCGAAGTCAGAAACTCAGATGATTTTGTGTCATGGATAATAATTGGTGTAGAAATATTCAGGTTAATTAGTAGGATCTTAGAAACTTGGAATTAGAGGGGACCTTAGAGACTATATAGTCTAAATCATTCTCATATAGTTTGCAGTGGTTTTCAGCTGATATTAAAGCAGTACATATTTCTTTCTTTTTTCTTTTTTTTTAACTAAGTCTTTATGGATTGTTGGGAGGTCCAAGCTTATAGAGTAAAATATCTTATTATTTAAAGCAGTCTTATCTTTTTAAGCATTATCTAGTTCCTTATATCATCCCACAAATCTGAGATCCCAGAAATGCTGATAGATTTACAACTTAATACACAGTAAGGGGGCAGCTAGGTGGCTCAGTGGATAGAACACAGACTCTGGAGTCAGGAGTACTTGAGTTCAAATCCGGCCTCAGACACTTACCTAGCTGTGTGGCCTTGGGCAAGCAAGCCACTTAACTCCATTTGCCTTGCAAAAACCTTAAAAAAAAAGGCAAAAATAAAAAACAACATAATACACAGTAAGTTGAAAAGTGGTTTAGGGACCTTTTTGTGGGGTGTACTGATGAGATTGTCTTTTAAAAAAAGGAGAGATTCATTGATACAGGAAACTCTCACATGAGGAAATTTCTTCTATGAGGGTAAGTCTGCACCTTCTCCAAAACTCTAGTTCTAAAGAATTAAGGCACTGAGAGATTAAATGCTCAGGTTGACATAGCATATAAGAGGCAGAGGCTAGCTTGAACTTTTGTCTTCCTAACTTCCAGAACTGTTTCCCCAATATACCACAGGCTAATATCATTTTATAAGCCAGTTTTAAAAGTTAAACTTTACAGTAAAATTTCTTCAATATTTTCCCAGCTTTACTTGATAATTGTCAAAGAGATTTATCTCCACTTTGCCAATAGGATTGCTTTTATAGAGAAATTGTTATTTTTTGCAGCCCCATCTCTCTCAGTTATTTATCTAGGTGAACCAAAATGATCTTTTGTTAGGGATATAAAATGTCTTTACAGGACAGAGTTACTATTTAACTTATTCTATGTGTTTGTGTGTGTGTGTGTGTGTGTGTGTGTGTGTGTGTGTGTGTTGTTAAAACAAGGACATAATGCAAAAAAAAATAGCAAATACTGAAAATAGAAGTTGATTAAGATTTTTAAATGAAGGCTATAATTTTGTTCTTTAACATTCTTCTCCATTTCAAGGTTCCTCTAATGCCTTTCTATATGATGGAAGTGAATCTAAGTTCTTTCATAAGCTAGTCCAGCCCCTTTTACAGATGAGGGACTGATATCCAGGAAGATTAAGTCACTTGTCCAAAGTCACACAAGTGTCAAAGTCAGAGTTTATCTTAGCTCCTTTAATTTCATATTATATGCCTCCTATATAATATCTATTCATTATTGGTTAAATTACTTAACCTCTCTGGTCCTCTATTTCCTCATGTGTTAAATGATTTTTTTTGTAGAACTAGATGCCATCTGGATTCGCTTCCTGTTCCATATCTGTGAACTAGTTTCTTCCTATAAGAAGCAAAGCCTAGGTTTAACCTAGTCTTCCACTTTCAGTCAGTGCTTGGTTCCACTGTATTGTTAAGTGGTGTCTGACTCTTTGTGACACCATTTAGGGTTTTCTTGGAAAAAAATACTGGAGTAGTTTGCCATTTCCTTCTCTAACTCATTTTACAGATGAGAAAACTGAGGTACACAGGATGAAATGATTTGCCCAGGTTGCACAGCTAGTAGGCCAGCTTTCATCTCAGGTATCCTGACTCCTGGTTGGGCACTCTATCCACTCTTTGCTACCTAGCTGTCTTTTGTACCACTGTACTGTACTGCTTTTCACTTTAAGACTCTGCTATCAGGGTAAACTGGAAGTTCTTATACAATTGGAAAGGGTTCAAGTAGGAACTGAGCATTGGACATTTGAAGTATAAAAATGTACTATGTGCTCCCTATCAGTAGCACTCAAAATTAACCAGCACAGGACATTTCTAGTGTGGCAATTGCTTTTTAGAATGAACTAATTTATAATCTTTTATTTGCCAATAATTGGTACATATGACATAGCATGTCAAATCTAATATTTATGGGAAGACATGAAAATATTATTTTCCAGGTTGTTTAGCAAGTGCAGTTATTTTATTGACTCTCACAGTACATAATCATCAGGTATGCAAATCACTTAACTGATACTTAAAGGCTAGTTAGAGAATGTAATGATGGCCCTAATATTAAATAAATTTGAGAATCAAAATCATTGACTGAATATCAGACATTTTGATGAAATGAAAGTTCAGGAGTTACATAGCAAAATAATAGAATCACACCTCTATTTGATTTTTGGCTCTCTGGCTCTTTTTTAAAAATAGTTTTTTAAGTATCATCAATGAATGTAATTTTTATATTATGGTATTTTCTGGAAATACTGCTTCTCTTGCCCCTTTCATATTGAACCCTCCTTTGTTATAAAGAACAGTTAATCAAAAATATCTAAAATGTGTATCCTGCATTTTATCTTAGCAGTCCCATGTCTCTATTATGAGGAAGACCAGGGCCTTCTCATTATCTGTCCTTTCCTGATAGTTATTGGTTTTTCAGTTACTCAGAGTTTGGTTTTGTTTTAATGAACCTTTTCTGCATTATTAGAGAGACATGTTCTGATCCTCAATTCTTATATTACTCTGTATCTGTTCATATATATTTTTCCATGTTTCTCTGAATTACTTATATTCATCGTTTCTTATTCTATAAGACTTTATGGTCCCTTTTTTATATGTATATACAACTGTTTCCCAGTCAATGGATACCTACTTTGTTTCCAGAGCTTACTACCACAAAGAGTGTTGCTAAGAATATTTAGGTTGATGTTAATCCTTTGTTTCTCTCTTTGGGAGGGAATGGATAATTGAGGAACTTTTCCTGTATGATCCCAAATTAATAGAGCTTTTGTTGACCAACAGTATATTAATTTTCCTGTTTCTCCATCCCTGGCTGCAATTTTTTTTGTCTTGTTTAGTTTGCAGGATATAGAATGGAGAAAAAATCTGTTTTAAAAGGCATTCTCTTGACTGATTACAAGTTCCTCTATTGAGTGGCTGCATCCTACTTTATGAATTTTACTTCCTAACAGGCCCCTCTTTTTAGTGAAAGAATTTATCTCATCATCCCTGCCTCTTCACCTTTCTTTCCTATATCTTAGTCTTTCTTGGAAAGTTTTGTATTCTTGCAACAGCCTACTTGCCCAAGGTCACATAACTAGTTGATTTTTTTTTATTTGTTTCCCCAATTGCCTTTCAGCCACCTAGGACTGGAGTTAGAAACCAGCCTCAGATATTTACTAGTTGTGTGACTTTGGACAAGTCACTTAATCCTCACTGCCTTGCATCCAAGGCCATCTCCAGTCATCCTGATTCATATCTGGCCTCTGGACCCAGGTGACTCTGGAGGAGAAAGTAACCATGAAGGTTTAGCATAGCACCCCCTCACCAAAGCCCAATTCACTTGCTCATCATTGCATCACCTTTGATGTCATGGTCTTCTGTGAGAATGAAGGACAAACATTATTATTAGTAGTAAGTAGATATTTAAGAAATGCTTCTCTATTTGATGCATTGGGCATTTTGGTTGCTGGGAATATTTAAGAAAAAATTCTTTAAAAGCTGATCCATCAGATCAAAGATTGGGGGTATGATATTCAAGTTAGAGGTAAATACTAGAAATTAAAATAGTATGTAGATGTATCAAGTTCTTGGGTCCAAGAACAAAAGTTTATATTCTTAGGTAAAAGGTTTGCAATTTATTTATGTCTGGGTTCAAAAGTGGAAAAATGATTTTCATTTCTAGTGAGCAGCATCATACTTTATAACCTATGGTCTCTTACACATTTAAGTCCAAGTTGGTAATGGCATTCAGAGAAATGTATAAATTTAATATTATTCCACATATTTGGCCGGTGGTTTGATTATGTTCTTTCCTTGATAGTCTAGTAGTGACGTTTTTTTTTTATTTTTGTTTTTGCAAGGCAATGAGGTTAAGAGACTTGCCCAAGGGTCACATAGCTGGGAGATTATCCGAGGTCACATTTGAACTCAGATCCTCCTGACTCCAGGGCCAGTGCTGTATCCACTGCACCACCTAGTAGCCCTAAGTGTAGTGACTTTTAAAAAAAAATAACCTACCCCTAATGCTTTGGAAAGGGTAATGTTCTCAAAATTCCTTTTGGAAAAATTTTCTCATCCTTAACCTCATTTATTATGATGATAAAGGGTATTAGAATGCCTTGTTTTAATCCCTAATCTTAGTCTGATTTATTACATTCCTATTGTAAATCCTTTCAAGAGTTTGTAATTTGGACATTAAATGAGTTGTTTCCAAGCCAAGAGGTTAGCACACAAAGTTTGTATCTGAGAAAATATTCTCTTTTCTTTATGAAACCAAAAAAAATTTGTGTCCTTTCCAAGGCAGGCATGAGTACAACTTACTATTTTAAAGAAACAGTTGTTTTTCACTTAGCTGTTTTTAAATATGTCCAGGTTTTTCTTTTTCTTTTTTTTAAAGAAAAGTACCTGTGGTGTTTTTTAGTTCTAATATTACATTTCCTACAAGATTGTGATGAAAGGAGGTAGGTGAGCTAAAACAGTGTGTGGCACTTCATTCCTTTACCCACCAAGTTAAGAAGGATTTTAACAGAAAGCCAAGAAGTCTGTTTTGAAATCTGTTTAGGGCATATTCACTCAGCACTTGGTCCATGTATAAAAATAGACATCAACGCATGTTGTTGTCTGACTCCTACCTGCACTGGTTAATTTTCATAAATGGAATTTTTATTTTATATTTGAAGATACTGCCACAAAACTCCAGGTTATCTTTGGGGGACACTTTATTGTGAAATAATCCAACTTGATAGAATTTCCATGTGCTGAGTGGTGAAGATGAGCTTTGAGATCTGTATTTTTAATATTATAGGTTTATATCTTCATGATTTAGCCATAGGTTTTAGAATTGAGTATTTTGCCTTGCCATTATTAGTGTTTTATCATTGTTTCTTTTCTAATTTTTTTATAATTCTTTGTAAAGATACAAGTATACTAACAAAATTAAGTGCTTGAATGTGACTGATTGCTTTTGTCTATAATTCTATATGAGATTTTTTTTATAACCAGGTGGTATTACTGCCCTCATTGTGTTGATTAGTTTATAGCTTCAAGTTTTAACAAAGCATATTTTCCTTAAAAAAAAAAAAGGATGAACCCCACAGTTTGGATGTTTTAAACAGTGGGTATTTTTGTTACAACCCTATGGTTGGACAGTAAGGGTTATGCCAAAGGCTAGTTTTGTCAGCCTTTTATTTCTAAGTTTCTCTGAGCATATTTTTCTTCCTGAATTTTTTGTTCCTATTTCTATGTTTAGAGCAAAGAAAAAAAAAGAAATAAAACAAAAAGAATCACATTTTAAAAGAATTCATACTCTGAATTAAAGAGGATAATCTATAGAAAGCTACTTATGTAATTTGGTACCATTTCAATTTGTCATTAATTTATCCTTGTTAGTCATGGATTAAATTAACCCTTGTTTTATATGTAAACTTGATTGGATTTTTTCATTCTAACTTATCTAGTTTCTTAATTGATTAATCAATAAACATTAATTAATTGTCTAGTATGTTCTGAGCAGATGCAAATATGTCTACCCTGGAGGAGCGTACATCCTCCTGGAGGATTCAGCATGCACATGTGCAAAGATAGAATACCTTTCATTTAGAACAATTTTAATTATCAAGAATTTTATTATTACTTTGGCTTTTTAATTTTATTTTTTACATATTTTGTTTTTAAATCATCTTTATTTCTTTTTTAAAACTCCCATTTTTATGATTTTTTTTAACATTACCAAAATATTCCCTCTCCACCAGGAAGCAATTCCATGTTACAAGTAATACTTTTAAGAAAAAAAATGGGGGCAGCTAGGTAGATAGAGCATTGGCCCTGGAGTCAGGACTCCCTGGGTTCAAACCCAGCCTCAGACACTTAATAATTACCTAGCTATGTTTCCTTGGGCAAGTCACTTAACCCTGCTGCCTTGCAAAAACCAAAGAAAAAAAAGAAAAATGGGAAAATAACAAAAAAGCATTCAGTACATTGAAAAAGTCTGAAAATAGCAACAATGTACTACAACTTGTAAACCTCTCACCACTGTAGATGAATAGGATGGCGTTATCTTCGCATAGGGTAACTAGGTGGCACAGTGTGGTATGACCCTGAGTAAATCCCTTAATCCTGTTTGCCCCAATTTCTTCATCTCTAAAAGTGACCTGGAGAATGAAATGGTAGGGCGGCTAGGTGGAGCAGTGGATAAAGCACTGGCCCTGGAGTCAGGAGTACCTGGGTTCAAATCCAGTCTCAGATACTTAATAATTACCTAGCTGTGTGGCCTTGGGCAAGCCACTTAACTCCATTTGTCTTGCAAAAACCTTAAAAAAAAAAGAATGAAATGGTAAACCATTTCACTATCTTTGCCAAGAAAACCCCAAATGGGGTCATAAAGAATTGAATACAACTAGAAAATGATTCAACAACAATAACATTTTCTTTTATCTCTTCTTTGGGTCAGGATTTATTCTTTACAATTTTGTAACGTTCACTTACTTGTTTTAGATTGTATTTATCATTTTCATGACTCTGCTTACTTCCTTCTGTATCAGTTAATGGAAAACTTTCCTTGCTTCTTTGTATTCCTCTTACTTGTCCTTTCTTTTTACTATAATATTTGATCCATAACATTCTCATTTTCACTGACAAGCTAGTTATTATAATTGCTATATTCAAGTGTTTGAGTTTGTTTTTGCCCTAATCCTTTATATAGTGTAGTTTGTGTATATTTGTATCCTTTCTCCTTGATTAGGTTGTAAACTCCTTGAAGTAAGGTCTTTTTGTCTCTTTTTTGTATCCCAATACTTAACAGAACCTGCTTCATTGTAGGTACTTAATAAAGGTTAATTGATGAAGTCATTGTATATGGTTTTCTGGTTGTGCTTACTTCAGTCTGCTTAAGTTCGTACAAGTCTTTCTATACTTTTCTGAAATCTTCAGTGGAGCAATTTGTTAATGGTCGATTACTTTAATGTATCCAAATTTGTTTAGCTATTCTCTAATGGATGGACCTCTCTTTGTTTTCAGTTCTTTGTAACCACTTACATGCATAAAAATGTGGCTATGAGTATTTTTGTGTAATAGAAGATTTTTCTTTCATTCTTTTACTGTGGGATCTCTGGGTCAAAGGGAGAGGGCATTTTAATTACTTTCTTTGCCCAATTAATTCCATGTTACATTCCAGAATAGTTGGACCAATTCCTATCTCAGTCAGTTAGTTGGTGTTAAGTCCTGGAGATACAAAAAAAAAGGCATAAGACAGACATCCCCTGCTTTCTGAAGATTTCACAATCTATTAGTGGAGACAACTTGCAAACAAATAAGAGAGGCCAATAGGAGAATAATCAACAGAAAGAAGCCACCTTGGAAAAGGCTTCCTGTGGAAGATAGGATTTTACCTGGGACTTGAGAAAACCCAGGAAGTTAAGAGTAATATCTTCTATTTTTATATTGATTTAAAATTTTTAAAGTGTTTTTATATTTTATCTCATTTGTATATCACAAACTGTCCTATGAAGGATGACAAGATAGGTATTATTTTCCCCAATTTATAAACAAAACTGAAGAGAGATTAAATGACTTGTCCAAAGTTTTATGGACAATAAGTGGTAGAATTGAAACTAGGTCTTCTTTACCCTAGTGTAGGTACTTTCTTGTCTCAGATACTTTCTGAATTTGCCCCTTCTTTGGGGACTTCAGATTAATTTGACTCAAAGGCAGATTTTATTAGCTTTCCTTTAGAACTATTAAGCTTAATTAAAAGGTTAGTCCTAAGTTATCTTTCAAGCTTCTGAATCAGTTTAGATCCCAGGAACCTTGATTCCCTTTCATCCTGTTTCCATGTGATTAAAAAAGAAAGAAGATTACAATCAATAAATTAATGTACTCTGAAAAGAAGCAAAAATACCAGCTATAACAGTGGTTTAAAGCATAAACTTTTACAGCTTCAGATTTCTTTGACATTTTTAGGAAATGCTAGGTAGACCAGAAAACTCAAAATAACTTCCCATTACATCTAAAGTTTACTTGGTACAAGAGAGGAAGCACAAATTAATAGAGCACTAGATTTGAAATTGGGAAGACCTGTATTCAAATCCCACCTCTTAACACTTGCCAGTTCTGGGACTATTTAACTTCTTTGGACCTCAGTTTCCCCATCTGTAAAATGAGGACTTGATCTGTAAAAATTTTGTACTTTTAAGTCTGTGAATCCACTGAGTGAACTTGTGGCTAATGTATATACTGAGAGATTCATTCACCTGTTAAAGTTGATCTTCCATTCTAGGAAAGGTTGTTAAAACTCTCAGACCAGCAGAGGGAGATGGGAAAGTAGACAGGTAGCTAGCTGCCTTTTCATTTTACAGAATTCCAGGAGATAGGAGACCTTAGAAGTAGGTATCTCTTCCCTTACCAGAGTGAGACTTCTTTTTTTAACAACATCCCTAGCATGTATTCATACAGCCTCCTTTTGAAAGCCTCAAATAATGGAGAATTTATCATCTAATCCCATAGATAGGTCATTCCCCCTTGGGACATTTGGAAAGTTTTTACTTGTTTCAAATCCTAAACCTGCCTTTCTGTAAATCTTACCCATTTCTCTTAATTTTGCACTTGGGCAAATCATGAGTCCAATTCTCCTCTAAGTCTTTGAAAACTTCTAATATGTACCTTCTTCCCAAGTTTCCTTACTCTACTTCAAGTCAAAGGTCTCCCTCCACTAAAATACCACAGCAATAAAAACCAAAACTAAAAAATGATCCTTGTATGTCCTCATTTGGATTCTCACTATCATCCTCATCAGTGGTCAACTCATCAGTGTCCCTTTTACATACTGGTGCCTCAAGTGGATTCTGTGTTTGGTCTACATTTGTGCAAAGTGTAGAGAGGATTTTAGCCTTCCTCATGGATACAGTTGCTATTAATGCTGCTCAAGATCGCAGTGATGTAACTCACATTGATCTGGCAGTCTGCTGTTCTGTGTACCAGATCATGAGACCTGGGATGTCATTTAGTTCATTTTGTTCATATTACAAAGAGAAGAAACTGAGCCCCTCATGAGGTTAAATGACTTTTTCCAAGTTTATTCAGGGAATGTAGTAGTATCTGGATTTGAACCAAGAACTTTCATCCTCAAATTGAGGGCTTTTCTAATTAATCTTTCCCATCCCATAGCTATAGCTCCTCCATCCTGAAATTAGTCAATTTATTTATTACACTTATATAATCATAACCAGCAGGAATAAGGAATGAAACTTACCGTACATTTCAAATAAAATAGACAATTTCACAGTCAGATATCAAAAAACATGATAGTTTATTTGCTCATTGTCTCTGACTTTTTAAAATATGGTTGTAGTTGACATATATATATCATTCTGATTTTGCTGATTTACTGTGTGTATCACTTTGTATCTTTACTTATTTCTTTGAATTCTTAAAAGTTAGTGCTTTATGGGGCTGTAATATAATACCTACAAATTTTATTTAGCTATTCTTAAGTCATGAAATATAAAGTTTTTTTCTTTTATTACTACAAATAGTGTAGCTCTGAATATTTTTTCCTTTTCCATGATAACTTTGGAATAAAGTCCTTAGAATTACTAAGTTAAATGTTATGATCATTTTGTGACATATTTCTGTATTGAACTTAAAAATGTTTGTCACTCTACAGCCCCATCTTCACAGTTCTATAAACATGAAATTTTGTATTTTTTTGTTATTTTGCCATGCTATCTTAAGGTTTTTTGGTTTTTTTGACTTGTTCTCTTATCTTTAGGGAGTTTGATACTCTTTTATGTGGTTATTACTTATGTGGTCTTTACTACTACTTTATTATTTATGTGGTCTTTACTACTTCAGAAATTGCTCATTTTCCTTAGGAAATATTTATTCCTCTTATAATTTCTTTATAGACCAGTATAGCTGATCCATTTACTGGGAATATCTTCCCAAATCTATTCATTATTTTAGAAATAATTGCTTTAGAACTAATACATTGTTGGTGGAGCTGTGAACTCCTTTAGCCATTCTGGAAAGAAATTTGGAACTACACCCAAAAGGCAACAAAAATGTGCATACTCTTTAATCCAGCAATACCACTACTGGGTCTATATCCTGAAGAGATCATGAAAAAGGTTAAAAATATGACTTGTACAAAAATATTCGTAGGAGCTCTGTTTGTGGTGGCAAAGAATTGGAAACTGAATGAATGTCCATTGATTGTGGAATGACTGAACAAATTGTGGTATAATGTATGTTATGGAACACTATTGTTCTATTAGAAACCAGGAGAGATGGGAATTCAGAGAAGCCTAGAAGAATTTACATGAACTGATGCTGAGCAAGATGAGCAGAACCAGAAGAACATTGTATACCATAACAGCAACATGGGATTGATGATCAGTCTTAATGGACTTGCTCATTTCACCAGTACATCAATCAGGGACAATTTGGGGTATCTCTGTATCCAGAGAAAGAATTGTGGAGTTTGAATAAAGACCAAAGACTATTACCTCTTATTTAAAAAAAAACATAATCTTACGTAATTTTGCTATCTCTTACACTTTATTTTTTCCTTTAGATTATGATTTCTCTCTCAGCACATTCAATTTGAATTAATGTATAGCATGGAAATAATGTAAAGACTATCAGACTGTCTTCTGTGGGGAGTGGGAGGAGGGAAGCAAGATTGGGGGGAAATTGTAAAATTCAAAAACAAATAAATTTTTTTTAAAAAGAGAGAGACCATACCTGGAGGCTATCTAGTTCAAAGCCCCCCCCCCTTTTTTGTGAGCATACTAAGTTGAGATAGGTTATAGATAACTTGTATAATAGGCACATATTATGCTGAGTGCTCTTTGAAATGAATTAGAATTTTTAAAAATTTAGATTCTTGATCCATTTGGAACTTATGGTAGTGTAGTGACTCTCTACTCATATTTTACCATGAAATTTCAGTTTTCTAAACTCTATCAAAGTGATATCACTGGGCTCTATTTCTATTAAGTTTTTAAACCCAAGTTTTCAGACTTGATATTTGACACTTTGTGGGAATCTATTATTTCATCAGTATAATATTGAGGCACTGATGCATGCTACAACCTCTACAATAATATTCTGAAATTCTTGTCTCTGTCTTCCTAGAGTGATCATCCACCCAAAATGTAGTGGCCCCTTCTTGTGCTTTCACCTATCTCTAACTAAACTAGGTAACATGCTTGGCTGTCCTGTTGTCTCTTCTTTGCAGTAGATCATTGGATCAATTCTTTTTTTCTGTCATATACATCCATGAACATGTCTTAATCTACTACTTAGTAGGAGCAAACCACCATTAGTAATATGCATCCAACTTAAACTTATTATTCTCCTTTCTCTTGTCCACTGAGTAATTTGTAATTTTGCTTCTTCAGAGATCAAGATGTGCCATAGTTCACAGCAAAAACCTTGTTGTTATTCAGTCTTCTTTGCCTTCTCATGACCCCATTTTTGAGGTTTTCTTAGCAAAGATACTGGAGAAGTTTTCCATTTCCTTCTCCAGCTCATTTTAGAGATGTGGAAATTGAACCAAACAAGGTTAAGTGACTTGCTCAAGGCCACCTAGCTAGCAAGCAACTGAGATCAGATTTGAACTCCTGAAGATGAATAATCCTGATTTAAGGGTCCACACTCTATCCACTGTTCCACCCAGCTATCTGAAAAGGACCTTGTCCTTATTCAACCATTTTATTTGACCTACTTCTCTCTGGGACCTGGAATGATGTACCCTGGATCACGGGGTAAGTGAGAGGCAGACCCAGGATTCCAACCCAGGCTCTCTAGCTCCCAGAATAAAATACTCTTTCCACTCTCTATATACCCTTTCCTTTAAAGGAAAGAGAGATTAAAGGTAACCAGATTTTAATCTGGTTATTTTATTACTATAAGAACAACAAGTTCTATTAATTAAGTTGAAGACAATAAGAATTTTAAAAACTGATTCTAGGTCTCTGCTTTCAGGGAAAAAAAGGGTCATAAAATACAACTATTAGACAACTGCAAAGAAGTAAAAGTTCATTTTGGAACAATAACAAAAACCCTTTAAATTAAAAGCACAGACAATTGAGAGAAAATGGCTTTTCAGTTAACCAATATTTTTATTTTTTAAAATAATAAGAATAATAGACACTTATTTAGTATAGATTTTGGTATATTTCACATATATATTCATTTGATCTTCAGAAAGATTTTGTGAAGCAAGAAAGACAGATCTTACAGAAGAGAAAATTGAGGCTCAGGTTAAGCTCCCATCCAAGGTCACTTAACTAATTAGTGGAAGTTCTGGGAGATGAACCTAGGTCCTTTTTTTTGTCTTAAGTTCATTATTCTTTGTAGTACATCAAAATGCCTCAATAAATTATTTTATGAGCTGAACAATAAGGAGAGTTGGGATCCTAGTTTTTTTTCTTTGCAAGGCAAATGGGGTTAAGTGGCTTACCCAAGGCCACACAGCTAGGTAATTATTAAGTGTCTGAGGCTGGATTTGAACTCAGGTACTCCTGACTCCAGGGCTGGTGCTCTATCCACTGTGCCACCTAGCTGCCCCTGGGATCCTAGGTTTTTTTTTGTAAAAAACATACTAATATCTGGTTCTGAATTATTTCTTTCATTTTATTTTTGGCATGTAACTTATTTTTTGGAGAGATTTGAGAGGTTATAGGGAATAGAGATGACTTGGTCCATTGTTTTATTGCTCACATGGTCCACCATTTCCTTTATTTCAAAGTTAAAGTGATTAGCTAGTCTTTGCATTCTTCTAAATGGAAAAAAAAGTTACTTGTTCCTATTTTTATAAATATCATGATGATAGTTGTTTCAGTATTTCTCTTTGGAGTATAATTGTCCATTTATGTAATAAAAGGTATTTTCAATTAAAACTCCAGGATTCATTTCCTAGCAGCTGTTAATGAGCAAATTGTAACTTCTCTTATTTGTAACTTCCTCTTATGTTTAAAAAAAATTAGATAAAGGATCTCCATAACCCTATCTAGCTCTAATGGTCTAAGATTCCATGAGTCTCTTAAAATTTAAAAATCTTTGGGAAAAGGTTATAATTGGTGTTTTTCTAGGGAGAACCAAAGTATTTAAAGTCATTTCATAGAATAATTAAGGACCGAGTTTGCAGGGTTGAGAGGAAAGAAGGGAAAGTGGAGTAAATAGATTCTGAACAGGATTTAATGGCAAGAAAAGAAAAATAAACAAACCCTCCAAATCAACCCAATAAACTCTAAATGAAATTATAATGAAATGTCATTGGATCACAGGTTTTGATAGATCCTAAAGAGGGGACAATGGATACAGTGTTCTAAAAATCTTAGCATGGTTTATGAAAGCTTGAGCTTTAATAGTTTTAAGACTGGGCTAAGATTTTTGGGGTAGCTTAAATAAATATCTGTCTGAGGACCAGTTTAATTCAGAGAATTTTATCCCTGATAAAGTGATGACATTTTTGACCACAGTAACAATTCTACACTGTGAAACACATTTGAAATATTAAGCATTACAATGGTATTTTTTCTGTCTTTGACAAATATATTAAGAATAAATTAACCAAAAATTGACTGTATCCCATTGCATAATCTATTTAATGGTCTACTGAGTGGTTAGAAAAACCTGACTTTGAGTCAAGAAGACCTGAATTAATTAGAATACTGCCTCGGAGAGCTTACTAACAGTGTCATCCTAGGTAAAGTACTTAACTCAGTACTTCTGCCTTTGGAAAGAGGAGACCTCTCCTCCCAGAAGCTCCATTTAAGAAAGGAGCATAGGTTCTACCTGTCTACCATCTACTCTCCTGGACTTAATCATCATTTCTCCTGAGGTTTTTGGGTTCTGTTTTGGTTTTTTTGCTTTCTTTTGTATGTTGTTCCCCCTTTAGATGGTTAGCTCCTAGAGGACAGGGATCGCTTTTTGTCTTTCTTTGTATCCCAAACAATTAACACAATGCCTGGCACACAAACACTTAATAAATATTGACTGATTGATCCAGCTTCATTTTCTTCATTTGTAAAATGGGCATATTAACAGCTCCCACCATAGTGGGTAATTGTGGGGATCAAATGAGATGATATATGTAGTTTGTGAATTTTAATGATATATGTTAATACCCATCACACTGAATTTTAATAACTTCAGTTTTATGAAATAGAATCTTTTCCAAAGAAGTCAGTGTAAGATATTTTAAAAATTTAAATACTTTATTTCCTTGTTTTTCCAACTACCTGCAATGATAGTCTCCATCAATCATTTTTTTTGTGAGGTTTTGAGTTTTACAGATTTTCTCCCTCCCCCCTTCCCCTGACAGAAAGCAATAAGATTATGTTTTTTTTAAGCAAGTAACATTTTTTTTCATTATCTTTTTCAGATATAGATCTGCAAAATGACTCTACAAATTTTTAGGTTCTCTATAGGAACTTTGAAGATTGAAGATAAGAAAAATTAAAAAGGAAATTTTTTGAAAGTATGTTTACAATGAACTAATTCTGTTGACAATAGGTTGAGTTTTTTGTTTTGTTTTTAGAATAAAATACTTTGAGAAGATTGTTATTTATGTTAAAAAAGGAAACTGGACTAACAATGAGGCCAAAGACTTTTCCTGCTACTACTTATTCTGGAAACAGCAGACAGAGATTGCAAGAGATTCGTGAAGGGTTAAAACAGCCTTCCAAGTCCTCTGGTCAAGGACTACATGTTGGACCAGGCAGTGACACCTCCTTGGACACCAAAATCATGGTAGTTAAAGATGCTGCCAGGCAGCAGCAGATGAAACCTACTCCAAAGTTTGGACCTTATCAAAAAGCTTTGAGGGAGATCAGATATTCTTTGCTACCCTTCGCCAATGAATCAAGCACAGTCGATGTAAATCGGCAGATGTTACAGGAGTTGGTCAAAGCAGGATGTGATCAGGTAAGTGTATGGATTCCCTTTGGATCTTTGGTTGTATCAAGCAGTAATGCATTGGGGGTGATGTGAAGGTCATTTTTTTTTTAACAAGGTTTGGTGTATTCTGAGATCTTGATTGGTTATTCATTATAGAAGAGATTTCTGAGCTCTATAATTGCTTCTATTGTATTATACATTTGTCTTCTTCCCTGTGCAACTGGTCTTTAGGCAACATCTGGAAAGTTTTATTTTATTTTCTGCACTTGAGAACCAGAAAGACTTCAATACTTCACTTAGATCATGGCTTCATTTAGTTTTCAGTTTAATAGATTTTTCTGTTCATGTGTATTGGTTTGGTCTTCATATCCTTTCTCTGTACTTTTTCCCATTTACTTGTTATAGGAGATGTGAGGTCAGTTCAATGTAAAGGAACAGGAGAGAGAGGGAAAAAAAGTAAAAGAATCTGCAAATTGCATGTATATCCATAAATAGGTTCAATACATTTATACACTTTTTTACAATTTCATGACTGGGATGTGGCCAAGCAGGTAAAGTAAAATTAGATGCTATTTTGTAGGTTCTCATTAATAAAAATATTATTTCCTTGTGAATGACTCCTGAAAGTCATTATTGTACCATCTGTTATTCTACTGATGGCTGTTCTTTCAGGACCAGAACAAACTGGGAGCTTTTGCTTACAAAGTGTCTTGAAGAATGAGACTTCACTTTCAGAACAAGTGAGAATATTTTAATTTCTACAGAAAATATAGGAATGAAAGACATGTCATTCATGACTATTAAAGCTAGAGATCATTACTGTAATTCAGATTCTTCACAACACAATAAGTATTGAAAGACTTTGTTGCCTTTTAACATATAACTTAGTTTGAACCAAAACTTTATTTCATTGGCATAGGAAACCTCTAGTTAGGAAATCAATGCAGACAGCACCTCCTCAGAAATTTATTGTTTCCAAGACCTGTTTGGGGGCACTGAAAGAATAAGTGACATTCCTTGCATCGCACAGGTAGGACTTAATCCAGGTTTTCCTGACTTGGAGTCAGGACCTCACTTTGCTAGCTGCGCTGACTTTGGAAACAGAATTTTAATTTTTCTGGATTTTATAGTGTGTTTATGAAACCATGCCTGCTTTTTCAATGCTTCCTTCGTCAAAATGCTGAAGCTGTGCAGAGGACCAAGTGTTTTTATGGCATGCATTGTTGTATAGAGAGTGTTTTACAAAGCATGAAATCATAAATAATGTAGTGCAGGAGGGTTTCAAGAAGTGTAAAATGACAGCAGAAGGCATGACCTTGCTCACTGCAAAAATATGAAGCTAAATATGCTGCCAAGTGCTATTCCCTGACAAACAAAGCATGATGGGTTTGAAAGTACAGAGGGAGCAATCTTGGAGAAACATCAGAGTGAGATCATGGAGAGACTTTCAGGTCAGCAGCAGAGTTTAAAATCTGTCCCTGTAAATCATTTGCAAACAAAAGAAGTAATTAGAGATGGCATATTGGGTGCAGTTGTATTTCAGCTGTGATAAAAAGAAGCAAGTGAAGCATGTGATCAAAAATACAGGTGTAATCTCACTGTATCAAAATCCATTAGTGATAATTGTATCACAAAATATAATGTAGAGGATGCCTTCTTTTCTATTTCTACTGTGTGAGATCCCAAAGCATTCAAATTAATAAAGGTGGGCACTCTAGTAAAGTCCTATCCAATAAACATATACTTATTTTTAATTACCAGCACAAGGGACCTGTTTACCATATTTAATGCCTTTGAAAAATTAAATCTAGAGTCAATTTATTGTATAGTGTTGCTCTGTAACACAAAACTGTACCTTCACCCATACCACCCACCTCAACCATCCTTGCAAAATTTCACTGTGTCTGGATGTGAGACAATCTACCTTTATCTTAAAAGGTTTTTAAAAAGCATAATGGGAAGAAAGATTATATAAACAATGAGAGATGAGACAAAGTGATTGAATACCTCTAGTTTTTGTCTCCCTTTGGTGGGTATAGCTGGATATCATTGTAATTCAAATAAGACACTTAAAAAAGAACCCAATTGTATCTACACATGTCTTCCATCTCTTCTTTTCCCTCCTCCCTTCCATCTGCTTTGAACCTTATTTCCTTTCTTCATCATAATGGGAAAGAATTTAAATTCTTTTCTCATAATCTAGTAGGTATAGTTTTATTTTGATTTAACTCTGTTGAAGATTGTACCAAAATATTGCTTTTATTTTTTTTAATTTTCAACTATGCTTAATTCAAACTGTATCATTCCTCTACGATTGTGTTTATTTTCCTTGAAATAAGTGAAAACTGAAGTCCTCTGCCCTTATATATATAATATATATGTAATGAGTCTTTGAATTAAACTTCATATTCCAGTTACTAAGATCCTATATAAATACTGTAAAGGAAAAAATGATTTTTGCCAATAATTTTATTCCTTGAAGAAAGTTTCCTTTTCATACAGTTTGATGTTTTTTCAAGCAGTTGGAATGATAAGTTTTCTGGCATGATTGTAATGCATTTTCAAGTATCAGTTTGATTATCTTTTATTGGCCTGTAATAAGGTTTTGGTCTTAGCTTTAGCTTATCTTATTTTTCATTTCATTCCAGGATTCTTCATATTTTTTTCCTTTGTCACAGATTACTTTTGCATTTTTAAAGAAAGAAATAAGATTTTGAGTCTTTTCTTTTTCCTTTGGCAATCTTTTAAGAACCACTAATTTGATTATACAAAACTTGTAGTATGAAGAACATTCACATTTTCGGGAACTAATACTTTTATAATTCATTTGCCAGTCAGTTCATATTACAAATTGCAAGTTCAGCATGTACTATATAATATATAGCTAATGGATTGAAAATGAAATACTTCTTGAAGACAAGTGGCTTATGCAGTACTAGAGAAGTTAAGTCTGTTAACCAGGGGGACTGAGTTCTTTGTATTTAATCTTTCTTAAACCTAGGGAATGCCAAAACTAGAAAGTTAAGGTTAACTATAGTCCCTAGTGACCCCTGTGTCACATTCTGTATATCATTACCATGAAATCTCAAAATGAAAAAGAATAGAAGCCTAGTATAACAGTAATGGAAATTATTCAGCTTAGTGTCCTTTAACCACTGGACTCAGTTCTTCCTTTTACACACTCTTCCTTCCAGACTTCTGAATAATGTCTAAAAAATTTTAGTATTTCAGGAATTGTAATAAAGTCATAGTTATTGGTTCAGTTGGGTTTTTTTTTTCATCTTTTAGAGGAGGGCTGGTTAATCTGATCATTTGACTGAGTCTATGGATAGTTTTTAAGAGGGTCTGTGAATTTGGGAGAAAATTAAAATTTTTATTTTCATTAACCTTAAACAGAAATTCAGCATTTTCTTCAATTATTTAAAACCATTTTATACACTTTTATATGTGCTTTATATTCATTGCCCAATTTGATTCTAATAACCATGTGAAAGCGGCATTACATACATATCATTTAAAAAACAAAAACACAATTCTAAAAGAAGTTCATAGGATTCTACAGACTGCCAAATGGATCAGTGACATAAAAAAAGATGCATAACTTCTGACCTAGAATTAACTCTACCCCTAGGTCCCAAAAAAATCCCTCTTCAAACCCCGGACTTAGAAGTGAATCAAGTTGAAGACTCCAGGCCAAAATAGTATAACCAGGAAACCCAGAACCTTTGGACTTCCATGACTTTTGTTCTCAAACCCAGACTTTGTATTTCCCTTCCAAAGTTGCACCTGCACTGGTCTCTTCAGGCCACCATTGAGGAGATAATTTGACTATGGCAAAAACTGAAGTACTGGGACAAGAATCAAAATTAGTAGGGGCAATGAGGAGAGCCATAGACCAACCAATCTACCATTAAGTGATGAAATCAAATGAATATGATGATTGTATGTTTCTTAGTTCTGAGAGGCAAATTTAATATTCTTGGGCCAGTTAATTTTTTGGATTTTTTCTTTCAGAAGAAGCAGACGAGTATATTAGAGTGCCAGACTTATATTCAAATCCTCCCACTTCCACTTAGCTAGTGATAGGACTGCAGCCAAGTATCTGAACCCTATTTCTTCATCTGTAAAATGGGAGGAATAATAACATTTGTATTTAACAGGATTGTTGTGTGGATCAAATGAGATAATGATGTGACTTAGAGAAAAAAATTGTATTTGGAGTTAGGGATCTGAGTTCAAATTTCAGCTTGCCTCCTACTACCCATTTGATCTAATCATTTACCCTACGTTTTATCTGTAAAATAAGGATGCACAATAGACATCCCTGTAAGGGCCCTTCTTGCTCTAAGTCTATGATTTTATATCAAATGTTTTTTAAATTTTACAAAGTTACATAAATGTTTATTATTTTGTGGTTTTGGTTGTTACTATTCTAAGGTACCTCTTTTTCAGGTTTTGGTTATGTGATGATATAACTCATTCCAAAGTGATTTCTCTTTTTCTGCTATTACTTATTATTATAATTATAGTATCCTTCACCTTCTTTAATCTCTTTTACCATAGTCTTTGAGTATGAGATGGGGTTACCTTATTATAATCATTAGTAGTTTAAAGAGATAAAATACCCTCTCAGTGACTTCAGGCATGGATAGACTGGGTGGTCTGCTGGTGTTTTATCTAGGTGACTTCAATTTTAACAAAGTCTTGTACCTTTATACAAAAATAAATAGTAGAGGGGACAATGGCATAGGGGGTAGAGGGGATCAGGAAAGGTCTTATAGTGCTGGAATTAAATCTTGAAAGAAATACCTGAAAGGTACAGCAGAGCACATTTTTAAAGTTTAAACTGGTACCACCATCTATTGAGAAGCATTTTCTGTTTTTCTCTCTGTTGTTTATCCTCTCTCTCTCTCTCTCTCTCTCTTTCCTCAAATTGTCTCATTATATAACTATTTACATGTTATATTCCCACAATAAACTGTAAACTTCTTGAATTCAGGAACTGTTTTTTGATTTGTCTTTGTAACTCCAGGATTTAGTATATAATGCGGCTTTTTAAATGCTCACTGGGGAGAGAGGCTTTTTCTGTCCCTATCTTATCCCCATGAGCCTTTATTTCTCCAACAAATTAATATACAGGGCGAATCTTGATTTACCTCTTTGCTATTTTCTATAAAGGTTTTCAGGATTCTCAATAGAATTTTAATGAATAGTAATGAAATGCAAGAATATGAGAAATCCTTACAAATAACAATGACTTTAATCAAAATAGAAACATTTATTTAAATAATGAAAGTTAAATAAAAGCACTGTGTATAAATCGACCAATTCTTCCCTTATTTTGGACTTTTACCACTGGAGTTTTTTTAACTGTGTTTCATGTATACATTTTTAATAACAGCTAACATTTCTATATAGTACTTTAGGTTTTGCAAAGCATTTATACAAATCTTTTTATACAATTTGCAAAGCAATTTATACAATTTTATACAATATATATAAAATATAGTCTCATAATAATCCTATGAAATGTACTATTATTCTAGTTTTCTAGATGAGAAAATGGAGAGTGAGAGAGTTCTAATGACTTGCTCTGTATCATTCACCAGTAAAGATTAGAGGCCAGTTTCACATTTAGGTCTTTCTGACTCTAAAATTCAGGACTATCCACTACATCATCTAGCTGTGTCAATAAAATAATATTGAAAAGTAAGGACAACACTTCACTCTTAAATTTATACAGGAAAGTAGGGAAAACAGTTCACTCAAATTTATACAGAATCACTATTCCTTTGTGCATTGGTAATAAGATCTCAAAGTTATTTCATTTCATAAAAGATAATTTGCAATAATGGATTCAAAACAATTCAGATGATAATGAATGTTATTTCTTTGCTTGTTCAAAAAGGAAAGATCTTTGTGACATTGAAAACTCAAGACTACTGTAAGTCACCAGTATTGAGGGAAGGAGAAAGCATACAGAGCTTTAAATGTGAAATTGTCACTAATGTAACAGGAAGTTGTATTATAATGTATTTGGGTATAGCTATTCCTTTTCCCCTCCCTCTTTTAGGTTTTCTACATGTATCTGTTCTTAGTTGCAAATTTCATACTTTATGGGACCAGAATATGTGCTGTCTTTTTAATTGTGAGTTATGTCTGTTGATACCTTTATTAAAAAAATAGCAGCCACACTTGATCTGCAAGTCTTCTTTAGGAAAGAGAGTATAATTTTATTTTCAGGATGCTTGTGAGAAGCTGTATAATATCATGGGAAGGAACCTTATTTCAAGTTCCATTTCCACCACTTCAGTCACTCAGCAAGCACTTTATTAAAGGCTTACTGTATTCTAAGCCCCTATAATGAAAGACAAAACCAAAACCAGTCCCTGTCCACAGGGAACTTAGATTCACACCATAGTATATCTAGTAGTGTGTTGAAGCCAGTTCCAACCCTAGCAGAACTGATTGTTAAATTTTCAATGTGAGCATTTTCACCTGGTAGAGCAGCATGCTACAAATCAAGGCTTGATATATTATTTTGTTGATTAAACTTTTAAAATGTGCTCTGCTGTATGCATTGACTCCCCCCCCAAAAAAAGCCATCTGTTCAACATTTATCAGCACTGCATTATTATCTTTGTGTTGTTTTCCCTTTTAGAATGTGAACCCATTGAGGCTAAAAATTGTTTTTTCTTTTCATTGTGTCCCCAATACTTAGCACAGTAACTACCAAATGCATAGCAAGCACTTAGAAAATGCTTATTAATAATCTAGATGAACTTACGTTAATATATGACAGGATAAATACATAGGGATGGGAGTGGGGCAGTAGCAACTAGGGGAATCAAGAAAGGAACTTGGAGTGAAGAGCGTGGGAGCTAGGGGTTCCAAGAGGTAGAGAAGGGGAAGAGCATTTCAGATGGGGGTAGGAAGAGAGACAGTCTGAATAGGTAGTCAGATAACCTTGTTGGCTGTCTGGGTTTTATGGTTTCTACAACTCTAAAAATCTGTTAATTTCCTGACACTATGTATCTGGTACCTTTTGCAGAGGTTTGCTAAGCAAGACTAACACATTAGGCAAAGAGGAGGAAGTCCTGTTACGGAACTAATTTAAAGAGATCTTTTTGCCATTCTCTCTCTCTCTTTTCTCTTAGAGGCCTGTTTTCTGTGACTCATAGAATTATGAGTTAGAAGAAACCTGCATTCCATCATGAATTAGTCATATATATCACTATCTGTTGCAGTTCTGCTTTGTCTCAATTTAATAGCCTACTTGGTTCACTAAAGTAAATTTTTCATTGGTATATTTTATTTAATAATATATTCATTTCATAGATTCATTTCATGGTTCATTTTGATTACCCACTTATGGACAAGGGTATGAATTTAGTTTTTAAAAAAAAGAAAGTCTTGGAGCTTGCTCTCCCAAGGCTTCTCAGTTGGTCACAGAGACCAGTTTGAAAACTGTCCTTTACTCAACCTCAGTTCCACTCAAGAATTTACTTGTCCTCTTCTCTCCATTTTCCCCTACCTTGTATTATAGAGTAGGGAGTGAGGCAGTTACAATGGTGTATTAACAAAATGTCCCTTTAGTCAATGAATGTTATTCTTCTGGTTGTCTGTGGTTTGTTTTAGACTCTTTTAAGTTTCTTCTATTATATATATATATAGCTCTCACACTTCTGGGTGGTAAAGATTAAAACCCAGGGAGAAAAAAAAAGACATTAGAACTGCCTTTCTGCCTTTTGATGGGATTATAATGTTTTAAATTAGCTTTTAAAATAGCTATTTCCCAACTTCACTTTAATTCGGTTACAAGATGTACCCTAAGGTCCTTACTTGCTCTAAATCTATGATGCTTCCTTTATCGTTCTCTTATTTAGCATAGTAATTCACCACATAGACTTTTCTATTAAGTATATGTTGGTCCAGTGCAACAATGTACTGTTGCAAAGTATTGACCAGGTACAGGGATTAAAAAATGAGAAATAAAATATTTTTCTATTCCTGTCTTTAAAAGTACCTCATTGCAAAGTACCATCTTTAATCTCTTGTAGCATATTTATTAATTTTTTTTGCTAGAGCTCTTTTGTGTGTTTTCTTGGGTGAGGGGGATGCCCTTTCCTTTTGTCCATTGTATCTCTCCCTTCTTTCCCTCTCCTCCATGCATAAATGCTGTACAGACATGGATTTGAGTGACTAGTTTTCCAAAAATAATAATAATATAATTGTAGCCTAAATCATAGATAACTGTCCTAAGTACACAAGGTAGTGTATAATGGATAGAGTATTGGGACTTGGGAAACTTGGCATGGCTACTTTAAAAAATTCTTTTGGATTGTATCATTTTCCTCTTATGCAACTTCATTTCTGTTCCTCTGTTTCTGTAGAACTGTATGTATGGTATGCATTACTCTTTTTGTGGTTTTGATTTACCATTTGGAGAGTTAGTATATTAGAAAAAGAATTTGTCATGTGATAGGAATAAAGGTTGCTTTATCCAAAAATGTGCTTTCTCAATCAGTAAATTTGCAGTGTGAATTTAAAAGGAACTCATTTATGTTCTAAAAAGTTTTATTCAGAAAAAAAAGCTTTTTATTTATCATAGAGCTAGTCATACTTGGCATCCCCTAGGCCAAAAGATGTGAGAGAGTATAATGGAATGAATTGATTTAGGGGGAAATCTTTCCATAAATTACTTTGGAGAAACTTGGAGGACCCTTAAGGAGGAAGTACATTCTTATTTCCCCTCCCAAACCTGCCTTTTTATTAAGGTAAATAGTCAGTTAACAGTGAAGCCATCTTTAGAGACAGTCTCTGAAGCTTTTCAGATTTAATGGTTTTATCAAATTATCATTTTTCTTTTAGAGGTTTCAGACTAGAAACTTCAATGTGTAGAGGTCCCCACTTATTAATGAACCTTGATTCCCTGCTAATTTACCCTCTCTTTTTTGAGATTTCATTGTCATCCTTGTTAGTGCTACACATTTTGGGAAATGAAAAGTAATTTTATCTCACAAAAAGTCTGCCTTAAGCTCATCTTTGACTTTTCCCTCTTTATCCATAAAGAAGAGAAAAAAATTCAGCATAACCAGTCAATAAATTTTTTAAAAAATCTTAAATTATGCAATGTTCTATTTGCATATAATACATTAAAAGTAAGGGGAGATATCTTCTCATATCTTTTTTTTTAGGTTTTTTTGCAAGGCAAATGGGGTTAAGTGGCTTGCCCAAGGCCACACAGCTAGGTAATTATTAAGTGTCTGAGACCGGATTTGAACCCAGGTACTCCTGACTCCAAGGCCAGTGCTCTATCCACTATGCCACCTAGCTGCCCCAACAGCTAGGTAATTATTAAGTGTCTGAGACTTGGATTTGAACCCAGGTACTCCTGACTCCAGGGCCGGTGCTCTATCCACTGCGCCACCTAGCCACCCTACTCATATCTTTTCTTTGGGGACAAACTTGTTCTTTGTAATTTAGCAGGATTAATTTTCAGTTGTTTTGCTGTTCTTTCCATTTACATTGTTGTATATATTGTTTTTATGACACTCTTCACTTGACATTAGTTCATGAAAATATTTCAGTGTTAAATCACTAAATTCATCACAATTAATGTTTTCATTATATTGATTATGTCATGGCAAAGTATTGATTACATTAATGCATCACAATTTATTTAGCAATTCCCTAATAGAAGAGCATCTCTATTGTTTTTTAGTTCTTTACTACTTGCAAAAAAAAAAATCCTGTCATATATATTTTAGTATATATTCTGTATGGAGTTTTTTCTCTTTTATCAGTACCATTTGGTGTATATGCCTAGCAGTAGAATCTGTGTCAAAGGATAGAAGATATCTTTACTTACTTTATATGCATAATTAATAAAAATAAAAGTCAGTTCTGATACATAGTTTTTAAACTTGCAAAGAGCCCTACAAATATTATTTTATCCTCACAGCAGCCCTGAGAAGTAGTTGTTATTAAATATCTCCATTTTGTAGATGATAAACTAAAGCAGACAGTTCAAGATAGATAAAGACTGGTTTTGAATTCCTATCTTCATAATTTTCTTAATTCCTGGTTATGTTCTATCCACTGGGCTATCTAGCTGCCAAACTACTTTCCAGAAGGGTTGTACTAACATAAATCTTTATAAACAGTTCATTAGTATGTTTATCTTTCTACTCGTTGGATCATTCTGTCATATGGGTGTTTATAGTTTGCAATTCTTCTTTTGAAAATTGTTCAAAGTGGCAGCTAGGTGGCACAGTGGATAGAGCATAGGCCCTGGAGTCAGGAGGACCTGAGTTCAAATCCAGCCCCAGAGACTTAATAATTACCTAGCTATGTGACCTTGGGCAAGTCACTTAACCCCATTGCCTTGTTTAAAAAAAACAAAAAAGAAAAGAAAATTGTTCGTATCCTTTGACCATTTATCTATTGAGTAATGACTTTTGGGTTTCTATATTTATTACCTATATGTCTTGGATAACAAATATAAATTTGATATAATTTTCCCCCCAGTTGACCTCTTCCCTTCTTTTCATATTGCTTTTGTTTTACAAAAGTTTTTCAGTTTCATATAATCAGAATTATCTGTTTTATCTTTTGTAATTACCTATATCCCTTTTTGTTTTAAGAATCTGTCCCCTATTCATAGCTGTAGCTTGATTTTCAGGGCACCCTGGGATCTCTGTGATAGTGTCTTATGACCCTAAAAATCACCACAGGGAACCTACAATCCTTGCAGTACTGTATTCCAAAGTCTCCTTAAAATGCCCACTTTTCACAAGGTTCACAGGACCCTCACAATCCTGCGATAATTCACTCCTTGTTTACTGACTTCCAAAAGCCTCAGGAACAGAATGCTCTTACTAAAGACTCAGACGATTAATGCATACTGTCACGCCTAGCCAATGTTTCATGTGTATAGGTTCTAAATTCATCAGTCCTTTAGAAATGCAAAAGAAAACTTAAAAATGGAAGCCTTTTACACCAGCAGCATCTATCAAACTTCAGTCTGTGTAAAGAGACCCTAATTGTTTGTCCCCTTGTTCAGTTTCTTTCTTTTCTAGCTGTCCTTTTTTTCCCCCCTCAAAGACTTGTACCACTCTTGTTGTTGTAGTATAGTATTGTTGGAAAGAGGTCCTGGAATGATAAAGGGCTGAAATTCAGCTCATACTTTTAGCCCTACATATGAGTAAATGTGAAAGATGATGGTGAGGCAAACTCAGATTAGCAAGGAGATGGATGGTCATTTCTTTTGGTGGTACAGAAATTATGGGGGTCCAATCCTGGCAGTCAGCTTCAGGTGGAAGGTCTTCACTTCTGTAAGGTTAAAAGGGGAAAATAACATTTCAGGAAGATCTAAGTCTTGGCCCTACCTCTCTGCCATTCACTCTCAAAATGAAAAATGGTCCTTATAGGTAACCAATATTTCATATCACCTTTAAGAGAAAATGCTTTAATAATTCTCTAGTTATGTAACTATGAATATTTATCTATTTCTTATTTCCATTGTTTTCAAAGTGACATTTGAAGGACATCTAATCTTGTAAAGAATGGGCTATCATATCTACTTTCTATGATAATTGATCTTTACAAACTAATGAATGAGCATTTGTTAAGTGCTTCCTGTGTACTAAGCACTCCTGGAAATTGAGGATAGAAAGTCAAAACCAAAATAGTCTTTGCTAGCAAGGAAGGGGAAAAACATGTGGATTGGAAATAATGAAAGTGATTTTGTCAAATGTAAATTAGATTTGCTTCTTTCTCTGAATAATGGTTTTATTATTATAGGATAAAAATGAGATGTAACATGTCCCAGTTTTAGGATTTGTATATTTTTTAGATGGAAAAACTGGGGTAAACAGATTAAGTGATTTGGAAAAAATCACACAGCTAATGAGAATTTGAGCTTACTTTTTGATTTGACTTGAACTTAGGTTTTCTGCAAGACCCTTCCTCTATACATTCTACTGCCTCACACAATATAAGCATCTTCTTGAATACTTTCAAAAACATACCTGATGGGGCGTTGGCTAGGTGGCGCAGTAGATAAAGTACCGGCCCTGGAGTCAGGAGTAGCTGGGTTCAAATCTGGTCTCAGACACTTAATAATTATGTAGCTGTATGGCCTTGGGCAAGCCACCTAACCCCATTTGCCTTGCAAAAACCTAAAAACAACAACAACAACAACAAAAAAAAATCTGTTGGAGGGGGGGTGTATGTGTGTGTACTAAATACCCACTAAGTTTTTAAGAGAAAATGTTTGTTTTATTTCTGTCCTTTTTCTGTTCTCTCTTTGTTTTCTTTGTTTCTATTAAGTAGGGTGTTTGCCAAAATAATGCATGCTATGAGTTGTAGGAGTTTATGTCTTAAGTATTTATTTGGGGTTAGTAAATCCTATGAATCAAGTTTCTGAATGAGAATGTTGACATTTTTGTGTTAAAGATGAGAATAAAAATTAGCAAGTGAAACTTATTTCCTGCCATGTATACAAGTACCTAAAGAGAACCATGATTTTGTCTGTCTTTCAAGTTTTAGGGGTGGGGGTGGATGTGGCTGATAATAATAATAATAAATAATAATATCTAAATAGGTATTTCACAAGTATTTAATTTTATCCTCACCACAATCCTGTGAAGTAAATGTTATTATTATTGCTACTTAACAGTGGAAGAAACAAGACTCAGAGGTCAAATGACCAGGTTCATACAACTATCTGAGGCAGGATTTGAACTCGGGTTTTTCTGATGGCAATGCTTGTGCTTTATTCACTATGCCACCTAGCTGCGTTTAGAATCTTAGAATGTATTACCATCCATATATGGCAAGTTTCAAAACAGGTAACCAATTTATGCAATTTAATTTTCATGTAATATGAAAAGAGGGGCGCTAGGTGGCGCAGTGAAATAGAACACTAGTCCTGGAGTCAAATCTGGCCTCAGACACTTGTGACTTTGGGCAAGTCACTTAACTCCATTACCTTAAATAAATAAAAAAAAATCTCTTCAAGTAATAGGCAAAGTTTAGAATTTTGATATTAATGAAGGTTATTTTTTCAAGGATAAATCAGATATGATTTTTTCCCCCTGAATGATGGTTTTGAAATAATAGGATACAAACAAAAGATATAGCATTTCCCAGTTTTGGGTTATGTATCTATTTTATATTTTGTTATCTCCCTGTTAGAGTCAGCAGATATTGAAACAGCTACTTGAGACCTTGCTACTGTTGCTTAAATAGTATATAGACAATTTAGTCACTGACATCACAAGTCATTTCCTAGGAATCATTTTCTAAATTGTACATATAATCTCTGCTTTTCAACTGCCCCCCCATTATGACAGCTCCTTAGTCTTTCTACCATGAATAATCTACCCTTCTTTGAGCCCTCTCAAATTCAAATTTCCATCCTTCAAAACTATAGATTTCATGGTGACTTTGGAAATAGGCCCAAGAAGCAGAGCCAGGGTTATTCTTGACTCCATCCCATTGCCATATGCTCTCTCCAGCTGTGCTAGAAGTAAACTCATTGCAGAGGAACCGCATACTTCTTTATCCACTGTACATTCATCAGCATTTACCTGATGGTAAGATGTTCATTGGATTGGAAGTTTTTCCAGTTTATCTAAGTATTAATAAGATTGTGAGTTTTAGAACTAGAAAAAAAACTCAGAGTTAAATTCAGTTCAGCTAGCATGTAAAGTTCTGGAGATACAAAGACCAAAGCAAAGCAGTCCCTGCCCTCATAGAGTTTATATTCTAGCAATATACACATATAAGTAAATAGAAATATGTAGAGGGCAATTTCAATAGGCATGTGGAGGCAAGGATGGATGGATCAGGAAATGCCTTATTTAAGAAATAGTCATCTCAAACAATCCTCTCACTTTATAATTCAGGAAACATACCCAGAAAAGTTAAAAGTACTAGATCCAAGGTCACCTAGGTATTAAATAGTATACATTGAATTCAAACTTAAGCTTTCTGATTTCAAAGCCATCTTACCATGTTGGCTAATGTATGATTTAGTTTTGTCCAGGGAAACATGTCCTTTGTTATTCCCATACTTGTTTCTGGGTTTGTCATTATTTGCTTTTTAAAGTTTATTCAGTGGAAATTTTTGTTTTTTTAAAAAATAAAAGGTATTGATGTTTATTGATGATTCTATATTGAATAAGGTTGCAGGTCTGGAAAATGAGAATATAATTTTTCAATTAATATAACAAGTTGAAAAAACAGATTGGAACGTAGAATGAAGTTTAATGGAGATTATGCAGAATGATTCACTTATGACTAAGTCAATGATGAAAAAAGGGAACTATTGTTTTCATTGATGTAACTGATAAAGATCAAAGAATCTTATTTCATCTTTTAATTTGAAAATGAGTCAGCAAAGTAGTGTTCTTATATTTAAAGTAAATCAGATATATTTGGGTCTATGACTGTGATCTAAAAACAGGTACTTAATCCAGTGGATCATAAAATCAGATATAATCAGGATTGATCAGGTCAGAACACTGTGTCCTGATTTGAAACCCTTATCTTCAGGGAGATATGCTTAGACTCAGTCAATCAACACATTTTCTTAGCTCTTAGTTATTTTAGACACTATGCTAAGTGCTGAGGATAGGGAAAAAAAAGCAAAAAGTGCCCTGTCTAAAATGAACTTGTATTCTAATGGGGAATACAGCATTTACATACATGGGTATAAGTGAGATATCTTCCCAGTAGATAAAAAGTAATCTTTTTTTTTTTTCTTTTTGTAAGGCAGTGGGGTTAAGTGGCTTGCTGGAGGTCACACAGCTAGGTAATTATTAAGTGTCTAAGGCTGGATTTGAACTCAGGTCCTCCTGACTCCAGGGCCAGTGCTCTATCCACTGTGCCTCCTAAATGCCCCGAAAAAAAAGTAATCTTAGAGAAGAAAGGCACTATTGTTGGGGTGGAGATGGGGATATAGTGGGAGATCAACTTGGAAAGATCTGCAGAAGGTGGTATTTGAAGGAAGGTGATGAGGGATAGCCTCCACAAGGGTACAGAAAAGAGAGAAGTATCATGTGAAGAAAAATAGTAGATGAACCATAGAGTATATGGAAGGGAGTAATTTAAAAGAAGATTGGTAAAGCTAGGATGATAGCAGTTTCTACGGAGCTATACATGCTAAGCATCCATTTATATTTTATTCCATTGAGTCACTGGAGTTTATTGGGGGGGGTAGCATCAGACTTGTACTTAAGATATCATTTTATTGCTTGTGTGAATGATGGTGTAGAGCAGGGAATGACTTTGTGATAGGGAGATCAATTAGGAAGCTATTGAAGTAGACCAGGTAAAGAGGTGTTAAAGAGTCTGAACTAGGGTGGTGGTGGTGGTGTAGATAGATACATAGATGATGTTGTTGTAAAAACAATTAGCAGCTCATGGGGTGATGTCCAATAAGAGATTGGAGCTCAGGAGTATTTGATTTTAGTAGTATTTGATTTTAGGGACACCATGAATAATTATGGGAGTTATCTGCATAGAGGTAATTGATTTCAAAGGAACTGTTGAAATCACCAAGTGAAAATATAGAAAACCCAGGAGCCTTGGGATGCCGATAGTACTTGGCATGATAGTGATGAAGATCCGGCAGGTACTGAAGAGTGATAAGACATGTTAGGAAAAGAACCAAGAGAAAGCAAGGTCATGAAAATCCAGAGAAGAGAATTGCAAAGAGAAATAGCACAAGAAGTTATTTCAGATGATTTCTGACCCTTTTAAATACAAGAAACTGTGTATGTATTGTATGTACCCATTCACTTACATTGTATCTCTAACTAATAGAATGTAACATCCTTGAGAGCATTTCATTTTCTCCCTTGCAGTGTCTGGCACATCTTAGTCTCCTAAAAAATGCTTGTTGATTTATTTTGCTCTGAGTGATCTTAAATTCCTACTTCACTATGTTCCTTTGGTGCTTTTGATAACATAGAAAGAGATTTAGCCCTGGCATGAGTCCAGATACCCCACGACTGTGCAACCTTGGGCAAGTCCACTATGAACCTTGGTTTCCTCATCTGTAAAATGAATAGATTGGATTAAAATAACTGGATTTCCCTTCCAGGTTTAGAACTATGACACTACGGTGCTGCTAGTCTACTTTATTTTATTTGATTCAAGTGGGTATGTTTCTGACTAGATTAAAAGCTCCTTGAGGATAAAACTACATTTTCTTTCATATTTGTATTCTCCACAGTTCCTATTACCTAATACTAGCTGCTCAAGAAATGCTTTTTGAAAAGAATTGTAAAGGAATCAGCATTCAAAGAGAAAATTGAGAAGATTACAGTAGGAAGACAGGAGGGTGCCTTGAAGACTGAACCCAGGAAGCTCTAAGATAGGAGAGAAAGAAGATAAAGTGACTAAAGATTGCATAAATGAATGATGCTTAGTTTGGCATTATTGTATACTCTATGTGAACCATAGATCCCTAGACTGGAAGTGGGGAGGGAGGTCTTTTCTCCTGGGGCTAAATTTCAAGTATACTGTAATAGTCAAGCAGGTGTTTGTTCACTTGAGACTGATCTTCATTGATCTTTCCATGAAAAATTAACATTGGGGAAAGCTTTTCATCTGAATATTGGGACCATCTGAGGCATCCTTATGTGTTTGTAAATAGGATGTCCAACAAGAAAGGTTTAATTTGCAAAAAATAAATTAAGCATGATCCCACATATTGTGAGAACTATTGAATGAGTTCTGTTATTTGAATCTCAAATGTGTATTAATCCTTAGTCAACTGGGTGAAGCTCAGAGTTCTTAGTTCAAAGACCTTAAGCTACCTACCCCAACATATATTGAAACAATGCCCCCCCCCCCCGTCCCCCACTAGCCTACATGGTAAGTACTTCTTTGCTCAAGAAGACTTCAAGTGAAGAAGAACCAGCCACTTCAAGGAACAGCCCATTCTTTTGGATAGCTCTGATTGTTAGGAAGTTTTTCTCTTTTTCAATCCTAAATTCACTTTTGTAATTTCTTCTAGTTGTTTCTGGTCTGTCCAGAGACCAAGCAAAATAAGTCAAATATATGGAAGATAGATAACATATTTCTTCTTACATCTTCTGTTTTCCACGCTAAACAATCCTATTTTCTTTAGCCTATTCTCTCATGTCATGAATTCTGTGCACTTCAGAATGCTAGTTGATCCTCTAGTCACCCTTAGATCCCCTAGTTGTCAGCATCCTTCCTGAAAGTTAGTGCTCTGAATTGAACAAAATCCATCTCTAACCTTTAGAGTTTAAAGTTTTGTATTTATGTCCATATCACCTCTTCCTGTTTCCTTCTTTATTGGGGGAGAGGCAATAATAATGGGGATACCACCTGTGCTTCTTCTTAGCCCTGGCAATTTTCCATCTCTTTGGTTCCCTCATTAGGTGTGCTCCCAGGCAGAAGAGTGAAATAAATAACCAACTGAGAACTATGCTTAATAAATCCTTGAAATGACTGGTCACTCCTAGGGATTTCATCTGACTGTCTGTTCTGCTGGCACTGAAAGCAACCCATCAGGCATTCTTTGTTTCAGTATTGGTTTAGGATTAACTCATTGGGACTAGTATGATATAACAAATTAATAATAATAAGCCCTTTTATCCTAGACCAGCTCCAGTTTTGCTTGAAACAATAGTGTGGGGGTAGCACTGTGGGAGTGCATTACTGCCTGTTGTGAAATACTTTACATTCAAGAAGATTTAACATTGTTGCAGGTTGCCCCATACTGCTTCATAATCATGGGAAACTCTTCCCCCACCTCTGTCGGCTCTTTTATCCTCCCTACCCCAATCCAAACTTCCTACTCCTTCCTTTAGTAGGAAGCATATACATGTAAATCTATATGGCTTCCTACATCCTCTCATTTCATTCGTTAAACAAACAAGTACAAACCTTCTACTTATTATCTCCATTGGATTGGTTAGTAGGGAATAGAAAGATTAACAAAACTATCCCTATCCTCAAGGAACTTAAAATTTAGTAGGGGTTGTGCCAAGGGTGTGTGCTTGAACAAATATATAATGCAAATGAGAATATAAATATAATAATACACATTGCACTTATTTGTAACCATCTTATTCCCACAAATTTTTGAGACCAAAGGCTGCAATGTTGAAATTTTTTATTCTCCCCATAATATTCAATACATAGTAGATAATTAATAAATATTTACTGAATAATAAAGTATACATATCTGCAAGAGTAGGAGAAAGACCATATTCACTTCTACCTAGAGGGGAATCAAGGAAAACTTCTTAGGGAAAGGGGAGTTTGAACTATGTCTTAAAGGATTGGTAGTATTTCAATAAACAGAACTGGGACAGGGAAACATTCTTGAAAGTGGCTAAATAGCGGATGTGTCTAGAATGTGACGAATAATGTGTTTTAGAGTATAAGGCAGGGATATAAGTAGAAGTACTAAAACTAGATTATAGAGAGCCTCAGATACTAAGAAAATTGGAGCCTGTAGGGGATTTTGACCAGTGGAGTAATATGATATCATAATCGGATAGTTCATAAATTGAATTGGTAGAGAGGGGACCACTTGAAATAATTTATGTTCTCATTGATCTAGGTTGCTGCATTGAGAATGGTAAGGAGGAATAAAGACCTAACTAGATTTGATAATTGATTGAATGTGGAGTTCAGTGTGAGAAGAGGGGAAAAGCCAGGATATTATTGACAGAAGTCAAAAAGAGGATCAAGTTTGGGAATAATGATGTTTGATAAGGTCATGGAGTCATGAAAAGTCTGACATGACTGAAATGACTAAAGAACAAAAAACAAGGTGACTTCTAGATATTTTTGAACTTAAGGTGCTAGTAGAATATTTTAATGGAACTTCTTTAACAGGTAGTTGGAAATGTGAATTTAGAGATTGGAGACTTGGAAAGGTAGGTTAGAGATAGATTTCAGAATGCTTTGTATAGAATTCTTTGAGTTGTAGGGGTGGATAAGATCACCTTGGGAGTAGAAAAAAAAGCTTAGATCATATTTGCAAATGTCAAAGGTATGGGAAGAGGAATAAGAAACAACAAACAAGAAAAAAGAAGTAGCCAAATTTCCAGGATAAGTATCCTAATAATTATAATAGTGATAGATGGCATTTATCTGTCACTTTAAAGCTTAGCAAATTCTTTGCTTGGGTTATCTCATTTGAACCTGACAGGAAACCTGTTGTGTAAGTATTACAGGCAGCATTATTCTCATTTTAGGAATAAGGAAACAGGTTCAGACAAGTTAAGTGACTTAGCCATGGTCACACAGGCAGTTAGTTAAATGGCAGAATTCTTTTTTTTTTAGTTTTTGCAAGGCAAATGAGATTAAGTGGCTTGCCCAAGGCCACACAGCTAGGTAATTATTAAGTGTCTGAGGTCAGATTTGAACTCAGATACTCCAGGGCTGGTGCTTTATACACTGAACCACCTAGCTGCCCCCATCTGCATTATATTTTTATATAAATCAAAGGATTATCAATAAACTCCTTTAGTAAGTAAGAAGGATATTTTCCTTTTGATCCATAAAACTCAAGGCCTATATTAAACCTTAATCTCTCAAAAATATCTATTGTGTGAGTATATGTACAACATACACAAAGAAAATCATGTTCTTCCTCTCACATACTTTAAATTTGTTTAGTTATTTCCCACTTTATTGGTTTCTTCTTAGTTTCTGAGTCTTTGCCACTACAAAAAGAGCTACTCAAAATATTTTTACTGAGTCTTTTTCCTCTAATAGAGTGCTGACCCTGGAGTCAGGAAGACTCATCCTGAGTTCAAATCTGACCTCAGATATTTAATAGCTCTGTGATCCCAGGACAAGTTATTTAACCTGTTGAAAAAATACTCTAGTGTCTTTTCCAATAAAACCTCAGAAAGGGTGGCTAGGTGACACAGTGGATAGAGCACTGGCCCTGGAGTCAGGAGGACCCAAGTTCAAATGTGGCCTCAGACACTTAATAATTACCTAGCTGTGTGGCCTTGGGCAAGCCACTTAACCCCACTGCCTTGCAAAAAATAAAAATAAAAATAAAACCTCAGATGGGGTCAACAAAGAGTCAGACTTGACTGAACAAATGACTGAACAACTTTTTCCTCTTTATTTAACAGGGAGGCCTTTCCTGATTCCTTCTTCCCCACAGCTGGTGTTTTTTCCTAACAACTCCCCCCAAAGTTTTTTTTTTAATATATTTTGTATATTCTTAGATTTTCTTCTCTGCTAGAATATGAGCCCCTTGTGAGCAGGGAATTTTTTATTTTTGTCTTTGCATCTCTACCATCATGCCTGATATGTAATAGGCACTTAAATATTTACATGCTTAATTGTTTGAGATACTGCCAGTCTTGAGCAACTTGTCCAGAGTCTTCCATCGCTGAAAAAGAGCAAAGAACTTGTGGAGAAAATTCATGTCTCTACTATATAGTTGTTTTATGCATGTCCTTTCTTCTACTCTTAAGTTCCTGCAAGACAAGGACTCTATCTGATTACCTCTTTATATCCTCAGTGCCTCATAGAGGGTACTGAAACTCTCAGCCTTTTGACTTCATTTGCATTCTCTGAAACTAAGAAACTCAGCAAATCTAGTCAGAACAGTACTTTTTTGTTTATGGATTCTATTACTTTTTTTTCCTACTTCAATAATTGGCATTAAGCTAAGGCAGCTTTAAGGAAACTCCCTGTGGTTAAAGATTGCTGCTGTTGAAGTACTGAATACACTTTTATAAAGCTAGTCATGTGGATTTCTGGCTAATATATAACCCTCTCATAATAATTGCTAGCATTAGGATTTGAGGGTTTGCAAAGCACTTTACAAATATCTCATTTGATTCTTGCAATAACTCTGGGAGATGGGTACAATTATCATACTCATTTTTCAGATGGGATATTGTGACTAGCCCAGGGCCAGTAAGTCTAAGATCAAATTTGAACTCGGGTCTTCCAGACCCAAGGTCCAGGATCACTTCAGTCATGCCTGTGTAATAGTGCCATGAGCAGATAAAAGCACCAGTTCAGTTGACAATCTGGCTATAGTTAGTTAATACTTACTTGCCCTTTAGTTCAGAGTAAAAAACTACTACCATCAAACCTCTGTATTTAAAAGCACATTGCTGGTCTCTGTAAGAAAAGGAAGGAAGAAACCAAGATGGAGGAAGAAAATGATGGATTGGGGTGGGCAAGGTATTTCTCAACATTTTTTTTTAAAGAGAAGGTAGAATTATTTGCCAAGTATAGTTATGACACACATTTAAAAAGTTTTCCAAACATCAGCCAGATTCTTAGAGAAGCCTTATTTCAAAATCTTCATAATTTACTAGTACTTGGAAGACCTCCCTTCAAATCCCAGTTCTGCCACATAATATCTAGATTGTCTCTAAGGTCCTTTCCAGCTGAAATGTTTTTGTACCATATTTTTTTCAGAGTACACATTTCCAGGTGAGACTTAAGACTTTTAGAGGCTAATGTGGCAAAGTGAAAATAGGACCTGGAAAGTGAGAAAACTGAGTTTTGAATTTCTCTTTCAAACTTTGTTGTTCAGTTGTTTTTCAGTTTTGTCAGACTCTTCATTGACCCCATTTGAGATTTTCTTGGTAAAGATACTGGAGTGGCTTGCCATTTCCTTTTCTAGCTCATTTTATAGATAGGAAACTGAGATAAACAGGGTGAACTGACTTAACCAAAGTCATGCAGCTAATAAATATATCTGAGGTCAGATTTGAAGTCAGAAGGATGAGTCTTTCTGACAACAGGGCTGATAAAGTTTGCTGCCAAACCTTACTAGTTTTGCTCTCATGAGCACTCACTTAATCTCAGGGTTTCAGAGTCTTCATCTATACTATACAGGGGTAATAGCACCTTGACTACTTAAAGGATTGTTATTAAAGAAAATGTTTGGAGTGGCTCGGTGGTACAATGGATAGCACTGGCCATGGAGTCAGGAGTAACTGAGTTCAAATCCAGCCTCAGACACTTAAGAATTACCTAGCTGTGTGGCCTTGGGCAAGCCACTTAACCCCATTGCCTTGGAAAAACTTTAAAAAAAAAAAAGAGTTAATAAAGAAAATGTTTGGGAATCTTAAAGGTCTAGGTAAATGTGGATAGTCATTTTTGGTTTTTGTTTTCTTTTATGGCATTTCTGTGAGCTTTTATGAGTTTTAGGGGAATAATAAGGTTCTTGTTATGTTGATTTTAGGTTGGTTAATGGTCCTCCCACACATACACCTCAAACCTGCCCTACCCCCAATGTGTGGAATTCTGTTCATCACTATTTCTCATGCTGCATGATAATATTACCTCAATTTCTTATTTCTTTGTCAGTTATTCATAGAACCTTTTAGTCATTTCTCAGAATTACATCTTTGTGAGTAGCAGTACCTGCCAGTCACCTGATGAGTCCCTGACATTTTCTATAAGATGGCTTCAGAAACAAGTACGCAATTGAATATCTAGACCACAAAGATTTCTCTGCCTATAGATGGCCCTCTGACCAGTAACAGGTCAGTAAAATTAATGATTTTAAACAATCCAAGCAATACGAACTTCTGACTCATTTGTGATTTCTCATTACCTGAACTCTTGGACTGTGGGATGGCAGAGTAGGTGAGAAGAGGTCTGTAGAGTTTTCTTCGGCTCCCAGTTTATCTAAAAATTAGAGAAATGCTGGTTTATGGTGGAGAGGTTAGTTAATCAACAGATATTTATTGATTTGTCTTCTTGGTCCTAGACTAAAAATATAGAAAGGATTATGGATAAAGAATTGGAAGGGACCTTAGAGCTCATCCAGGCCAACACTTTCATTTTATAAATGAGAAAGCTGAAACACGCATTTAGTGATTTACCTTAGATCATACAGGTTTTAAGTAACAGAGTTGGGATTTAAACCCATGTCTTCTTGATTTGAAGCATAGCAGTCTTTTAGCTCTACTATCTATAGATAGCCAGTGCCTTCAAAGAGCTTGCAGCTTAGATAGGCAAATAACGAATCTGAAGAGAGAACTCAGAATTACTGTTGTTCAGTCATTTCAGTTGTGTCCAACTCTTTGTGACCCCATGGATTATATTGTCCAATGTTAGCTTTCTCTATAGCATATTATTTATGGTCTAGTATTTTGAGTTACTGGAGAAGGAAATGGCAAACCACTACAATATCATTGTTAAGATAGCCTCATAGACAGTTGATTCACTGGGTCACAAAGAGTTGGACACAAACCAATGAACAATAGAAACAGTATTATTGGAACTCAATGGAATAGAAGCTCATATCCTATTAAGGTGTACAGGGAAGTCTCTGGGAGAAGCATTGTATTGATCTGATAAGAGTAGACCAGATCTTTGAATAATTTGGTAGAAAAAAAAGAATCATATATATTTGGAAATTTTTAATGTAGGCGTTTTGTATTTCACTATTAACTCAAATCAGCTAGATAGCACACTGGGTAGAGGGCTAGTCTTCAAGAAAACTTATTTTCCTGAATTTACATCTGGCCTCAGATACTTACTGAGCAAGTCACCTAATCCTGTTACCTCAGTTTTCTCATCTGTAAAAAGAATTAGAGAAGGACATAACAAACCACTGCAGTATCTTTGCCAAGAAAACCCCAAATGGAGTCATGAAGAGTCAGACCTAACTGAATAACAAGATATTAGCTTATTTTTACTCAGAGCTTTAAGGTTAACAAAACACTTAGAAGATAAAACCACTTGATAAATATTCTTTTTTTCTAACAATTACATACTTTCATTTTGAGACTTTTGGAGTTTTATTTTTCTTTCTCAAATTAGACTTTGAGAATGATAACAATAGTGAAATGTGATTATTTTTCTAAGCCTAATAAACCATGTCTTAATTATCTGTTTAAGAGTGAATGCCTTGGAAATTATCTGACTAATATATGCATGATTTGTGGAATTACTTCATCAACTGTTGCCTCACTATTGCCATAATGCTTTTAGAGTGGTATTTAAGCCCTTTTCCTTTTACATGTTTGTCATTTTCTGCTAGATCTCAAATGTTTTTTTCCCCACATATTTAAAATGCTTCTTCCTTAGTATAACTTCTATCAAAGGTCATCCTTTATGCAGATGTCAGTGTTCAATTAATTCTTTAGCCAAAATATAAAAAGGCAGCAGAGATTAGCTCTTTTTATCTTTCATTTATCTTTTTCACCAGGCCAGTGAAGAATGGAAGAATGTTCAACCTAATTCAGTATTTGAGTGCTTAACTACATTTAAGGCATAATATGTATATTTTTACAAAAAGGTGGCATTTGATCTATTATTTGTGATCTTATGACTGAGGTTCACATTCCACCTCTACCACTACCTGTATGAGTTTGGACACATCACTTCCCTGGCCTTTGGACAATTCACTTCAACCTATAAAATGATAGGATGAAACTAGATGGCATCTGAAATTCCCTTTCAATTCTAGATTGATCATCTTTAGACTTTTAAAACTTGATGATAGCAGAATGTGGTGCTGAATTTCATCTAAAAATAAAACAAACTAGAAATAAAAGTGTGCTGCCAATATAAACTCCCAATATAAGCTAATATAAGCTCCAAACCTTACCTTCTGAGGTGGGGGAAGAGTGATTTAGGGCACAAACATTCCATCTTCTGTCAAGTATGATGAACTTTTATACCACTGTAGACTTGTTTTTTGCCCTAATGATCTCTTCTTATCTATTTTCTCTAAACTATTCAAAATTTAAATATTCACAGTTCTATCAAATCAATCTATCAAATATTGGGAGAAGGAACAAGAAGAGAATTTCAGATATATCATACAATTGAACAGTTATTGTTTGATATAAAGAAGGCAGTTCCTTAACAAATTTGAACATTTGATTTCTTTCATTAGTTCTCTCAACATATAATTAATCATCAAGTATTTGATTAGGCACCTACTGCATACCAAGCACTGGGTACAGGTAACAAAGAAAAATGGAGCATTTCCTGCCCTCGTGTTTATATTTGGTTAAAAATAAATGTGTGTTAAATAATATATATGCACATATAAAGTAATGGGAAGGGGTGAGGAAAGAAGAGAATGAGCAGTAGAAGTTAGGGAGGATCAGAAAGGGCTTAACCTGCCTTAATCTCTAGCTCTTGTGTTTGTTAATGATACCACCATCCTCCTGGTCACTGGACTTAAAGCCTTAGTCATCTTCTACTCTTCCAACTCTCAATCCCAAAGGTCATCAGATCCCAGGTCCTATCATTTATTCTACTTTGAGCTATCTCTCTCCTTTATTGTCTATCCTGTCTTACTACTGTAAATCACCCAAGTTTAGCATCTCATCACCTTTGAGGGTCTATTACGTAGCCTTTTAACTGTTCTCCCTCTTCCCCCTCTCCAATCTTACCTTCATATCTGAATAATCTTCTCAATATACTTTCTCAGTCATGCCCTTATTTTACATAACAACTGTAAACTTTTGATCCTAGGCTCAACAGTTTGGTTAAATCTAATTATTTAAGTATATCTCATTGGTTCTCTTTACTTAATCTACATTACAGCCCCCAATTCATAGATTGAACCCCCCCCCCCCCACTATTCACCTTTTCCACCTCTTACAGTCTCTCCTTACCTTGATGACTGAACTCATGTGCAATCTCTTGCAAAGTCTTTTTCAATTTCCCCCACTAACAGTGTTTCCTCATTCTTCAAATGTGTCCTCATACTTCACCTGTACCTTTCCCTTATTCTTATTTCCTTCTCTTTTAATTTGGGTACATGTAATTTCCTCTCATTAGAATGTAAACTCCTTGACCTTAGGTTGTATGTCTTATCCATCTGAGGCAGCATGGCATTAAAGTCAGAAGACCCAAATAACACTCAAATAAGATATTTTGTGTTGTGTGCTATTTAAATTATATATATTTTATGTAATAAATTATATTAAAAAGTCAATTATTATGCTTACTGCTGCTGCTGCTACTCTTTGCTATCCTAGCTCTCTGCAGAGGGAGGTCTGCTCAATCAAGATACCTAATTTTTCTGGTTCTTTGGGAATCTTGTTTAGAGAAAATTGATTGATATTATGAATTATCACATGTTAATTATTCTGTTTTTTTTTAAAGTAATGACCAAACAATTCTCTTAAGCCTACTACTTAGAGAAAAAGATAGAAGAAAGTTTTTAGCAGGCAAGAAGCCATTACAACTGATTATGGGCCAACTGGGACTTCCTGAACTCTTGAGCTTACATAACTCTCCAATGAATAAATTGTTAATTTTAACAAGAAACAGTCATGCCTCTACATATGACTATTTGCAGATTGTGCTTGACTGGCCTGAGGTATAAAAAAAATAGTAAGGATTAAAAACGATATAATGTCATAAGAATTTCCTATAATGAAATGTTACAGCTATCAAGGCACCAAAGCAAAGGAATTTAAATTCCTTATGACATTCTAATTGTATTCCATTGTGAATATTAAGTCTAAGTTTCTATTTCATAGCTATAGTGATTCAAGGAGCTCATATTAATGATAAATGTTGATGTACAGCCAATACCTAGGGTAAATTCACTGTCTTAAAATTAGATTATTCCAAATATATCAGCTTTTCAATTGACTGGCTATATTTTTTGAGGACCTATTAGCCTTCTATTTGAAGCACAAAGTTCCAATGTTGAAGGCAGGTCTTTCTTAGTCAAATGGCTAATAGCATCTGGAATATATCACAATGGCACTATCCATTAATTCTATATTCTGGCAATCCCACAATAGTCAAATGGAATTTTACTCCAAATTTTTCAAGGGACTGGATTTCTTAAATTCCTGTCCTGAGGGAAAAACCTCCCAACAGTGGCTTATAATGAGAATACCTTTTCAACCATCCATCACAGGAAGTCACTCAGCCTTGCAAATAGCCATTCTTCCAAAGAACTATAATGATAGTAGAGTCCAAGGAAGCAGTAAAGCTTTTGCTGATCTTTATTTTAGTATTTCTCTGACACTTATGGACATTGCAAGCCATTTGAGAAAAGATGGGGGTTTGGGGGCAGAGGAAAAAGAATTCTTGTTGGCAAAACCTCAAAAATCATACTGCCAAAAAATGTGAAATACTATCTTTCAGTTCTATGATGTGTAGTGGTAGGAAAAGTGGAATTGGAATCAAAAGACTCATGAAGTCCTGGCTGTTCCACTTACTAGCTAGCACTTTGACCATAGATAAGTCACTTCTGACCCTCAGTTTCCTCATTAGTAAAACAGAGGTGTTGCTTACTTCCTATGGCTATTTTGAGGCTTCAGTGAGATAGTAGATGTATAATTCTTTAAATTCAGAGCTAGAGACTGATCCTGTGATTTCATTAATATAGTAGAAGTATTCTTGAGGGAGAAAACTTCTACCAATGCAGGTCAACATCTTTTCTAAAAGACAGAATCTTGGATAGTAAGGTATCACAATGGATAAGGTGCTGGGCCTGGAATCAGGAAGACTCATCTTCCCAGGTTCATATCTGACCTCAAACACTTAACAGCTTGTGTGACCCTGGACAAGTCATTTAACCCTGTTTGCCTCAGTTTCCTCATCTGTAAAATGAGCTGGAAAAGGAAACGACAAGCTGTAATATCTTTGTCAAGAAAATCTCCTTCACAAAGAGTAGTTAACAACACAACCATCCATGAGGATCCCTGCACGAAATATATTGATTTACATAACCACTTATTTATTTTAAGTATTTCCTAATTACATTTTAATCTGGTTCTGGGATCACTGAGTTATTTGCTACCTCTACCCTAGAACAAAGAGAGGTTAAAAGACTTGCCCAAGGTCACAAGACCTGTGTATATGTATGAGAGCTGGGACATGAATCCAAGTCTTTCTGACTTCAAGGCACACTGACTTGCATGCTATGCTGCCATTTGTCAATATATAGGACTATAGGGGGCGGCTAGGGGATAGAGCACCGGCCCTGGAGTCAGGAGTACCTGAGTTCAAATCCAGCCTCAGACACTTAATAATTACCTAGCTGTGTGGCCTTGGGCAAGCCACTTAACCCCATTGCCTTGCAAAAAAAAGAAACCTAAAATAATTATTTATATATATATATATATATATATATATATATATATGTATATATATGTATAAAAATGGAAGTTGTTATCTGATGTAATATGAATTATATGACATAAATGCTAAGATTGAGGCAAGGGAAAATCTATTAATTTTTTTAAGAAAGATTTTATTAATTTTGAGTTTTACAATTTTCCCCCATTCTTGCTTCCCTCCCCCCATCCCCCATAGAAGGCATTCTGTTAGTCTTTACATTATTTCCATGGTATACATTGATCTCAGTTGAATGTGAGAGAGAAATCATATCCTTAAGGAAGAAAAATAAAGTATAAGAGATCACAAAATTATATAATAAGATAATGGGTTTTTTTTTTCTTAATTGAAGGTAATAGTCTTTGGTCTTTGTTCAAACTCCATAGTTCTTTCTCTGTATACAGATGGTATTCTCCATTGCAGAGAGCCCCAAATTGTCCCTGGTTGTTGCACTGAAGGAATAATGAGCAAGTCCATTAAGGTTGATCATCACCCCCATGTTGCTGTTCGGGTGTACAGTGTTTTTCTGGTTCTGCTTATCTCACTCAGCATCAGTTCATGCAAATCTTTCCAGGCTTCCCTGAATTCCCATCCCTCTTGGTTTCTAATAGAACAATAGTATCTATTAATTTGACTAGCTGCATAACTTTAAGCAAAACCCTTTTATTTCTCTGGTTTTTACTTTTCTCCTTTGTAAAAATGAAAGAGTTCAACTAGATGACCCCTAAGAGTCCTTCCAACCAGGAAAATTAAGCTTCAATGATTCTCTGACTTGCAGCTGCAACTTGCTTTTTTTTGTTGCTGAGGATAACCTTTTCTGACAGCTAGTTTCAGTGGAACTTGAAAAGGCAAGAAACCAGCATAGGGGTAGAAAGAGTAGAATGGAGCATATTTAAACTGGTTTCCCTGTGTATTTTTGCTATTGTATACCCCTCCTAACTTCCAACATGGAATAAATTCCATACTCTTTCTTCTACTTGAGAAGCAGTTGTCTGACTTTAAAACCAGCTAGCTGCTGAACCTTTAAGATGAAAATAAATAATTTATTTTAACTTTAGTTCTTTATCATGTGCAAGTTCCCAACCAAAAGTGTGTGTGGGGGGACTGATGCCTTGAAAGAAATGACACCATAGCAAGAGCTGCTGTTTATATAGCTTTTAGGTACCCTACAGGTACATTGTGATGTGTGCATTTGCTATATTTAAATATGATTTAATCTATCATCATTGAAAGGTTTGTGAAAATTAACTATAAGAGCCAAAAGAAATGGCAAATATGAAAACAGGAAGTAGTAAATAATGAATAATGAAGAACCAAAATAACATTTTTTTAAAAGAAATAATCAGAAGAAATTAAACAATGTACTTACTAATAGACCAATGAAGACTTACCAAGCTATATTTTCAGAAGATATCAAAAGAGAATAAATCCTGCAAGTGATAGCCCAGTGAATTTGACTTAATTCTTGGCAAAATTCTAGAACCTTTATATTCAAAGGATAGTCAGTGAGCATCTGGGAAAGGAAATATGGAACCACCATAGAATTTTTAAGAATCAATCATGACATGCTATCTCATTGCTTTTTTGACAGTTTTAGTGGAATGCTATAGATGTAGTTAGCTATTTTTAACTAAGGATTTTATGAAGATTCTCATACTTCCGTATGGAAAAGATGAAGAGCTAAGACCTAAATGATGATTCAGCTTATATGAATTCAGAATTGATTGATTGTCGAGACTCAGGTGTAGCTATTGATGACTAAATAAATGAAGAAAGTCTAAGTGGAGTGCTATAAATAGTTCCTGTTCTCTTTAACTTTTTTAATTAATGATTTGGCTAAAGAATAGTAACATACTTATTAATTTTGAAGGGGATATAAAGATGGGAAAGATTTCTCACATGTTGAATAGAATCTGGATCCAAAAAAATGGCAGCAAACCTAAAATAATAAGTTGAATCTAGCAGAATGAAACTTAATAGAGATAAATATGAAGCCCCACACTTGGGTTCAAAAAATCAATTTCACAAACACAGGATGAAGAATCATAGGTGGACAGCAGTTCATCAAAAAACCAACTAGAGTTTTTGGTGGACTGTAAGCAAAGTGTGATATGGCAGCCAAAAAGTTAAAGTGATCTTAGCCTGCAATGAGAATGGTTTCCAGAACTAGGGAAAGGATAATAAAATCCTCCTTTGTAGCTCTATTTGCCTCCTGGCAATCCCTATCCATTGCTCCTACTTCTTTCCTCTGGTGACAAGCAGAACAAAACTTTACCTATTAGGTAAAGCTACGGGCTACCTTGGGAGGCAGGTAGTGAGTGGTTTTCCCTTCACTAGAGGTTTTCAAGCAAAAATTGGTTGAATGGTGACTTCATTGTGCCAGAGCAGATGTTATTGTTCCAATTTGGATAGATTAGCTAACCTTTAAGGTAACTTCTATCTTTGAGAAACAGTATTCTGAGAGATGTAATTAAACAGAAATATTTTTGAGGGAATTAGTAAAAACGGGACTTGAAAGTCTCCCCCCCCCCCCATCAAGGCTAAAAGACTGCAGTCATAAGGTTGTGCACTCAGTGGGTGCTTAATGTTTGTTGAAGTCATGAATAAATATAGATGTGAATATCTGAATTTGACTTTATCTCTGTTCATACATAATTTTAACTTGTTTTTAAAATTAGCAGAACATGTTCGATCATCATTTAAGTGCTTTATATTTTACTTCTCTGGAATTTCTGTCTAGATGGCTACTACTATGCATACTTGTGCATTTATTCCTACACAGTAATACGTCCAGGTCATGTCTAATAACACTGGGAACAAAAACTTACTTTTATAAAATGAAGAAGCATCATTAGAAATGGAAGAGGCAACCTCCCTCTGGAATCAGAGACCCTGAGCTCCAATTCCTCTTCTTAGACTCTGCCTAATCTTAGGCAAGTCACTTAACAGTTACACACTATAGCTTCTTCCACTCTAAATAGACAATGGACTTCTAATCCTTCCAGCTCTAGGTCTGATGATCTTATTTTTTTTTTAATATTTTTTCTTTTTTCTTTTATTTTTTGTCACAATTATTTGCAAAGGTAGTTTTCAGCATTCATCCATTTGCAAGTTTATGAGTTATACATTTTTTTTATCATTCTCCCTTTCTTCCTTATGGTAGTGAACAATCTGGTAAAAATCATACATGTACAATCATGTTTATCATGTTTCCATAAGGCACAGCTAAGTGGTATAATGGATGGAGCACCAGCCCTGGAAGCAGGAGGATGTGATTTCAAATCTACCTACATTTAGTAGCTGTGTGACCCTGGGCAAATCACTGAACTCCAATTGCCCTAAAATAAAATAAAAACATTTCCATAATGGTTATGTTGTGAGAAAGGAATTAGAACTAAAGGGGAAAAAAACATGAGAAAGAAAAAATATAAAAGGAGTTTTAAAAAGTGAACATAGGATGCTTTTCTCTACATTCAGACTCCAATGGGGATGGCATCTTCCCAAAGCAGATCTTTCAGAATTATCCTTGATCACTGAATTTATGAGAGGAGCTGTATCCATCGTAGTTGATCATCTCACAGTACAATGTTGTCTTGGTTTTGCTTCCTTCACTCAGCGTCAATTCATGCAAATTGTTCCATACTTTCTAAAGTCTGGCCACTCATGCTTTTTTACAGAATGAGAGTATTCCAAAACATTCATATAACATAACTTGTTCAGCCATTCCCCAATTGATTGACATCTCTTTAGTTTCCAATTCCTTGCCATTACAAAAAGAGCTGCTATAAATATTTTTGTACATGTTGTCTTTTCCTGTTTTTTATTATCTCTTGGGGATATGGACCTAATTATGGCACTGCTAGATCAAAGGGCATAAGTTCCAAATTGATCTCATGAACGTTTGAATCAGTTCACGACTCCACTGAAAACACTGGCCCTGGAATCAGGAGTACCTGGGTTCAAATCCGGTCTCAGACACTTAATGATTACCTAGCTGTGTGGCCTTGAGCAAACCACTTAACCCCGTTGCCTTGCAAAAACCAAAAATAAATAAATAAATAAATAAAATAAGAGTAGAAGGAATATAGAAATCTGGGAAACAATTTTCACAACTAGTGTTTCTGAAAAAAAGGACTCAACTCTAAAATATATAGAGAACTAAGTCAAATTTATAAGATTACAAGTTATTCTCCAACTGATTAATAGTCAAAGGACATAAACAGTTTTCAGATGAAGAAATTAAAGCTATCTATAATTACTTGAAAAAATACTCCAAATCATTACTGATTATAAGAAATGCAAATTAAAACAATTTTGAGGTATCACCTCCTACCTATCAGACTCAATAAGATGACAAAAAAGGAAAATGATCAATGTAGGAGAGGATATGGGAAGATAGTAAAACTAATGCATTTTCTTTTCTTTTTAAGGGTTTTTTTTTTTTTTTTGCAAGGCAAATGGGGTTAAGTGGCACAGCTAGGTAATTATTAAGTGTCTGAGGCTAGATTTGAACTCAGGTACTCCTGACTCCAGGGCTGGTGCTTTATCCACTGTGCCACCTAGCCGCCCCTATTCCTTCTACTCTTGACTGCATTGGTTTTGTTTGTGCAAAAACTTTTTAGCATAATGTTGTTGAAATTACCTATTTTGCAATTCATAATGTTCTCTGTTTCTTGTTTGGTCATAAACTTCTCCCCTCTACATAAATCAAATAGAGTTCTTTCTTGTTTTCTTAATTGGTCTAAGATATCACCTGTTATGTCTAAATCATGTACCCATTTTGATCTTATTTTGGTACAGGGTGTGAGATGTAGATCTTTTTTGCAATACTATTTTCCAGTTTTCCCCATGGTTTTTAAAAAGTCAAAGAGTGAGTTCTTATCCCCAAAGGTAGTGAATTGCTATAGCTTTTACTACTGTTTTCTCTTGTACCTAATTTCTTCCAGATATACTTCTCTATTTCTTAGCCAGTACCAGTTTGATGACTGCCACTTTTATTCGCCTTCCTTTGAAGTTTTTTTCATTAATTCCCTTGATATTCTTGACTTTTTGTTGCTCTAGGTGAATTTTGTTACTATTTTTCCAGATCTGTAAAATAGTTGTTTGGTAAATTGATTGCTGTGGTACTGAATAAATAATTTATTTGGGTAGGACTGTCATTTTTATTATATTAGTTCTACTTGATCATGTGCAATTGACATTTTTCCAATTGTTTAGATAGGACTTGATGATTATGTGTTTTAGAGAATATTATATCATAGCATTTGAAAGTAAAAAGAACTTCAAATATCATTTCATCTTAGGTAGAGATTTAACAAATGAGAATGAGACACCCCCAGAAGAGTTGTGACATACCCCAAGTCCCACAAATCATAAATAATTGAGTCAGGGTTGAAATTAAATTCAGTAATCTTTCCACCATACATAGAATAGCAAGTACTCTATAATGAGGTTCATACTTAAAAAAAAAAAGTATTTTTCTCTTTCTTTAAACTTAAAATGTTTGGAGTCAGTATTTAGAAAAAAAATTTTGAAAACCCATCTTTTTTATAAAAGAGAAGTTGATAGAAGAATCTATTCAATATATTTTAAGAAGGTAGCATATTGAATTATTTAAATGTGAGTTCTTGCCATTTTACGAGGCATGACAATATTTTACAAGCAGCAGTTGTCTGGAGATAAAGACCAGTCTAATCTTCACGTTTACTCAACACACTTAATTTCAGGAGCCTGGATTGGCCTACAGCCTAAATGGTTTCTAAGTCTGCTCTTACAATGCATATCTCAGAACCACATTTAAATTGTTCCTGGTTCTGCTCTGGTGAATGCACAGTTTATTTCTTGGCTAGCATAAGTGGTCACTTACCAAACTGTACAGTGCCTCAACCATGTAATTGTGAATAAATTTCAAATATATATTTTTGTAACATTGCAAGACAATGACCTATATTTATTGTTCACTTTTTTAAAAAATCACATATAAGAATTAGTATAAGGATGATTATTTAAAGCTTCTCACACAGACCTTGCTTACTGCAGCTATTACAATTATTTCCATACTCAGATCTCATGTACAGAGACAGAAAATGGACTCTTGTTTCATGAAACCATTTTTTTTCTTCTCCATACATAGGTTTTGTCATTGAGTATGAATTAAATTTCCTCTGAAGCTCTCTGTGTCCTTCCTTTTCAACTAATACATTCTCAGTGATCTCCAGGTTGGGTACTACTAAACACCTCTGTCAGCCAGAAGTTGAATGTCCTTATATTCTGAAATCAGAGTATTTCATATTTGCTACTTCCGAATTCTGCAGCATCAAAGAAGTTCTAAGACAGTTTCAAGCTTAATTTCTTATATTTTCTTATAATGTCTGGTTTAGAAAGTTTTGCAAAACATAGTGTGGGGAGACTCCTGTTGACTAGGAGGGGATCATGCCTTAGAACTAGATCTGTGACTTCCCCTGGAAGGGATATTCTGACTCTGACAGTGAGGTCCAGTGAAAAGCATTGCTACCTATGTGACCTTTAGCATGACTTATAGAGTTACAGAGCCTTCATTTGTTTTCTCATGTATAAAATGCAGGGGTTGGATCATACAAACCTTAAAGGTTCCTTTGAAATCTAAAGGTTATGGAAATTGCACCACCTAGGAAACTTGGTTTTGGTTTTGCTTATTAGTTAACTAGAATATCATTTGGATTAGACTCTTTTAAGAAGCTGGGGCAATTTTCATTTGTTCTTTTTTGTGCCTATCTTATTTTGAAAGCAGTTGTGGTACCATTTGTCAAATGATATATTGAATTTTACTTCCATCTGCCCTGGCTTCTTTCCGTTCACTCTTTTAAAGTACATTGTTTTGTAACCTCATGGTATGTTTTCTTTTGTTTTGGAAAGCAGGACCTCTACTCTAGCCCCTGGTGTCAAAGCTCGTTCCCAGATTTTTTCTTAGAATTCTGTCTTCTGTGGGACTAACATCGTTCGTTTCCATAGATTGCACTATTTCTTTGTTTCCAAATAATACATTTGCCAAAGGGCCCCCTTTCCCCCCATGACTCAGAACACTGGTGCTTTTCTCCGTCTCCTGAAATGCTGATTGTCTCCTGGCATGATCTTGATTGCCTCCACTGTTTCCTTAGGAAACAGTTATTGTTTCCATAGTCTCTGTGGAAGGGAAAGGCAAATGGACATTTTTTTTCCTTGTGCTGGCCCATTTAAGTGTACCTGCTGCCACACTCAGACATGATGGACTTTTGTGGGCACAAGGGATCTTTTAAATTCTTGCACAATCTTCTCTTTGAATAAGTGTGCTTTGGCTTTTTCAAGTTGATTAGAAGAGAAATACTGCCAGCTAGCTCTCTGGTGCACTGAGAGGATAAAGTGTTGCTGCCAAAACTGATGGATGTTGGCCAGGTTAGAGACTGAAACTGGGAAAGCCTTCTGCAATCTTGGATTGTTAAGCACAGAAAACAAGCTAATTGTGTGTGCATGCATGTTCATGCCTACACAAACACATAGTCATCTTTACCATGTAATCTTTTATGGGAATTGGAGTTAAGAATATTGTTTAGAGTGATTCCCTCTCCTCCCACCTCACTCCAGACCTTCTTATATGCAAAAAAGGTGTGTCTTGCTATATGTAAACCCCAGTGGGACTAACCACAGGGAAGTTTCTGAGGCTCCAGGAAGCGGATGCCCTTGGGAAGTAAACAAACCATCGGGTATTCATTGGAAGCCACACCCACCATACCAGTACATCTTTGCCTTCACTGCAGAGAATGAAGGCAGCATGGGGTGCTGAAAGGGAGAACTGCAAAGGAACCAGGAGTCTTTCTCATCAGCTTCTGCCTCTCTTGCAAAGCAGGAAGAATCAGCATCAGAGGCCTCCACCAGTGCTTGGAGATCAAATCTGGCCACCTTTCCTGGTCTCCCTGTGTGTGCATTGACCCAAGAGATTAGTGCAAAACATAAATAGTAGAATTTCATAACTTTGACACTTAAACAGTTCCATATATGACCCCAAATTAGCCTTCCTTCTGGTATCTGAGAGATCCTTTCTTGAACTGGCCTATTATGTGAATTTGCAGATTGATTCAAGGGAAATATGCCCTGTCTGTTTTTTCCTCTTAGGAGGTGATTCCCCTTGGTCAGAGACCTAATTTTCGTGGGCATTGAGAAAGAACCACAGAATTGTCCTGAGCAGTTCAAATTTATATTCTATAGAATAAACTGCCTAAAGAACTTGAATTATTAGTTTTGGGCTCTTGATTCCTTATCTTTGCTCCCAAGAGATACCTCTAAATTTTTTGCTGACCTGATATTTTTCCTATTGACATTTATTTTTAAAAATATGGAGATGTGACATGAGTAGGGAAATATGGCCCAAGACATCATTGTTGTCTTTTGTTCTCAAAGAGGACCGTGACATCATATATGTGATGCTATAACATGCAAGTGAATTGGATTTAAGTGAGGGGATTCTGTGCAAAGTCACCAGCTTCATTTTCTCCTCTTGAGCCATTTTGGTCCAGAGATCAGATTAGGACAACTAGAAAAGTTCTGGATTCAGTAGAATAGCTTGGTCTTTTTAAGCTAGTGTCTTTAACAATTTGACAGAGACATTATCCAGTCAGAGATTAAGACTAGAAAAAAAGTTCAATCAACCAAGTATTTGAATGATTACTGTAGGTATATAGGATACTCTCTTAAAAAATGTCTATAAATAGGGGTGGCTAGGTGGCGTAGTGGATAAAGCACTGGTCTTGGAGTCAGGAGTACCTGGGTTCAAATCCTTTCTCAGACACTTAATAATTACCTAGCTGTGTGGCCTTGGGCAAGCCACTTAACCCCATTTGCCTTGCAAAAAAAATGTGTATTATTGGGCCATATATAATTTATAATCTAAATGTTAGATTTTTTTTTGCATCCCTGGCCTCATGAAGCTTTGTATTGCATGTAGGAAAAGTGGTATTTGGGGGGGAAATGTGATTGAAGAAAATTGAAGGCCAGTCTTTTAGCAGATATTGAAAGGAAAAAAATTAGGAACTCAGGGGTGTTTTAGACTCAGTTCACATCTAGTTTCCTTATCATTATCATCATCATCATCATCATCATCATTATTATTTAAGCACGCCATATTTACATTTCAAACTTTTTATTTTCTCATCATTTTACTCTTCCAACTGTAGACAAGTTTGAGCAGAAACTGCTCTGGAATCTCCATGCTGAACTATTTGAATCCTCTTTGGGAAATCAATAGAATGCAAAGAATGGCTTGTGGCTGGGCCTGCAAACCTTGCTTATGATTTATATGTATTCTGCCAGGGGCTTGTGTTTCTTATTAAGGTTTGACAACTGGCTGTAGCATAACATTATGCACAGCTATGCTTTTAAAACATAGCTTTCCTGGAATTATTTTTGCCTTGAAAATGACTAACAGTGGAGTCTATGAAAAACTGCCAGTTCATAGAGATACCTTTCAGTGCCCCAGAAAATGTGATATATGAATGCAGAGTCTACCATAAGCTCAACAGCTTTTACCCTCCTTTACAAAAGTACTTATATATTAACATCATTTATTTGTTTATTGAATAACTGTTAATCACCTCTGAAAAATGTACTGTGCTAGATTAGAGAGGATAGAAATATGACTGAGACATGGTCTTTGTCTTCTACAGAAAGTAGAAGTTAAATTCTTTGAGGACAGGGACTGTTTCATTATCATCTTGGTATCTAGAGTATCTGGTGCATAATATAAAGCTTGTTGCTTTGAATTTAATTGAGTGATAAGTCCCACACACAAATAATTACAGTGTACATTAGTCTGAAATAATGTGTTTCAGAGCTCACTTTCTTTTGGAGAATGGAAATGACTTCATGGAAGAATTTGACACTTGAACTGTGCCACAAAAGTAAAAATGGAGCAGTAGGGGTAGGTTTGATAGCAGCAACTTACAAAACATACCACAAATTGGCATCATTTTCTTCACTTTCTCCTACTAATCTTAATCATTTTGAGAGGGGGAGTTTTTTAAAAAATTTTTTTAGAGGCATTCAGAGTTAAGTGACTTATCCAGGATCACACAGCTAGTAAGTGTCATAGGGTTGGATTTAAACTTAGATCCTCTTGACTTAAGAACTGATGCTCTATATACTGCACTACCTAAATTACTCAGGAGGGATTATATTTAAAATACTGATGTTTTAAAATTATGAGCCTGGGAAAGTGTCATTTCAGGAATTCTCCCCCCCCTTTTTTTGATGAGTTGAATGCTTTCAGCTTTATCTAATAAGACAGTAAGAAATAGATTTCTTACTGAGAATCTAGTGAAACTATTAATTCAAACTGGATTGCAAGTTCCCTGGTTGCTTTGCTACCCTGTATGACTAGCCAATGACTTTTCCCCCCCAGTTTTACTTTGAATCTATTGGAGGATGATTGGGGTAGGGATAGGCTGGAGAGAAGATCAACTACATACATATAAATGAATAAATCCTAAGATGTGATAGCTTCATGGTGCAGCAAAGTTTTTCAGCTAAAATTTCCATCAAAAAATATTAGCAAGTCAGGATGTATATTTACTAACATTTCAGAAATGCTAGAAAAGAAGAGGGGAGGCAGGGAAGACCCTTGTGGGAAATTCTTTCTTTCATACACAATCATTTTTCATTGAATTTAAATTATTCTCTGTAATGTGTTGATGCTATTGAAATAGCTTAGTTGTCTTGAAAATGTGAAACAGACTATTAACCTTCCTATGAATTGAGTCATAAATTTTAAGAGAATATTCAAACTTGCTACAGTTCTTTTCCTACATAGGACCTTTGAGAAATGGGGGGGGGGGGGGAACACTGCTATTGAAAGAGAATAACAAAAATGTAAGCAAAGCTATTTGTGTCCTGATTGATCTACTTCAAAAACATCTTTTCATAAATCATAGAAACTACTACAGGATGTCTCAGTGTACAGTGACTTTCCACTGACAATTCTGATACAAATTTTATACTGGATAGAGGTAATGTGAATGTGTTAAATAATCAACAAATAGAACATAGTAGGTGCTCAATAAATCTGTTGGTTGCCTGATTGCTTACTGTGTGGCAGACATTATATTAAACTCTGAGAATACAAATACCAAAATGAGATAATCCATGTCTTAAAGAAGTTTACATACCACTCTTAATTATCTATTATTTGAATTACTCTACTCTTAAATAACAGTAGAAAAAATAGAGTGAGAGGGATGAACTATATAAGCACCTAGATTTATTTCTATATGTCTATTTCCAAACAAAAATTAAAATAATTTTTGGACTATCCACCCTAGAATCTATTGTTCATGTTTCTTCTGTATTCTGTTAACATGTATAATCAGGGGCGGCTAGGTGGCATAGTGAATAAAGCACCGGCCTTGGAGTCAGGAGTAGTACCTGGGTTCAAATCTGGTCTCAGACACTTAATAATTACCTAGCTGTGTGACCTTGGGCAAACCACTTAACCCCATTTGCCTTGCAAAAAACCTAAAAAACCATGTATAATCAGAATTTGGTTCTAAATGCCCTCCTCTACAGATAGATGTATGATAATTTTTCATATTGCATTTAGGAAACTAGTATTATTAGATCATTTATCTGTATGAATGGGAAAAAACTAAACCACATAAATGACAATGAGTAAGCACATGAGCAACCATTTTTGAATACTTTGTTTTCATTTTTTTTCACTGCTGTCTTTTTATAATGTTTTTATTTAATATTTTATTTATTTCCCCAATTACAGATAAAAACAATTTTTAACATTCTTTTTAAAAATTGAGTTCCAAACTCTTTCCCCATTTCTACTCTCTCATTGCTGTGAGTCTTCACATTGATTGAGCTCATAATTCGTTCATTATTTCTCATTTTGTGGGATTGAGGATCTTGTAACAGTTTCTTGTTTTTGTTTTTCATAAAGGATCTAGCCACCATGTGGGAGGCCTTTTATTATTATTATTTTAGTATCTAGGTAACTAGTGTACAACTCAGATTATCAGTATCATGCAGAATAGTTGGAGTTTATTAAATGTTGAATTTCATTATGTCATCTGCTTGCCTCCTTTTCTGGTAATCTGTTTCCTCTAAAGGGCTTTGATACCACTTGTGATACACCACAGGTTGGTAGTTGTCTGCTCTTACCTGCCCCTGCAGCCCAGATGCTTTATGTTTAAAAAAAGTTGTACTTTAGGATTTGTCTTAAGGCCATTTTTAGTTTAATTTTAAGATTGTGTTCCATGTTTTGAGGATATATATGTGTGTGTATCTGTGTATAGATATGATACATATATTTATGTGTAGATATGATGCATATATATTATGTATGTGTATATATGTGGGGTGGTATTTGTGTATTCTCTCTCTCACACACACACACACACTCTCACACATATACATATATACATAGCCCCATTTTTGTGCTGTAGTTCCCTTTGGCTGTTATCTAGGACCTATGGATCCCGTCTCAGAATAATTTTTTTTTCTTCCATCAAACACGCATTTTGGATGCATGGATCACCATCCACTCTTGGCGGGGGTAGGGGAGTAGTGGCCAGTCAAGGCCCAGGTGGGCATCCCTCATAGCTCATTGTGCTTTTAGGGATCGATGGGGCTAGGTTTGATGAAGATGCCCTCCATGGCTTTCCAGGAATTGTGCTGGTTGGGACTGGGCATGCCATGGACCTGCCTCTGCCCATGGATGGGATGCCCATACTGCTTCCCCATGACAGACAAGTAGACGTGGGTGCTGGCATGCTGGAAGTAGATGGCTTCTTCTAATGCCAGTAGGTCCCACTACACTGAACCAGCCACACACGTCCAGCTGTTCTTGCTCACCTCCTGGTTATTGGACAGAGGGGAGGGGAAGTGGTAAATTTTTGCTGCACTAAGCAATTTGAGAACTTTGAAACCACTGTGCAGTTACCTAAATCTACTCTAGCTGAATTTCTTTCTACTCAGTCCTGGGATTCTCTGGTCCTTGTCCAGTTGAATATCAGTCTAAATAAAATTCAGTTTTCATTCATTTTGTTTTTCCAGTATTCTTTCTATACATTGTGGCATATGAAATCTGCCTTTTGGTTTTTGAGTATATCCACTATTTTCAGAATGTGTTGCTTTCTATGTCCCAATCTCTTTGTCTTAAAAGGAAAAGGAAGGGGGGGGGATCCTTGACTGCTTCATCTGTTCATTGTTGTTTACACCAGCAGTTCATAGCTATCTCAGATTATTTGAAAATGTGCATCGTGTCCTCCTGGCATTTGCTTTTATTTACCTTGTCATTTAGCATTAACTGTGCCTCTAGGTTTTATCAGTATAACTGCCAGTCACCTACATCCTGGTCAACTAACCATTCCATGGAATTTGGGCTATGCTATTGATAGATTGGATCTTTAGTATGTTCATAATCTAGTCAACAAGCATTTAATAAGTGCCTGCTGTGTGGCAGACCTGTGCTAAGCTGTTGGTAATGGAACTAGTCCCCAGCTTTGCAAGTATTCATTCATTCTATAGAAATTTGATTGTTTGGAATTTGGGTAGGTTCAGAGTAGTAGAACTATATTCAGATTTCCTAGAGTCTGTGTTTCTTAGTTAAAAATATTTTAGTCTCTTTTAGATGGGGAATACACAGAGACTAAACTAATTTGGCAAGTTAGCTGAATGTAGGAAAAAGAACAAGACAAGAAAATAGAACAAGACTAAATTAATATGATATTTCATTTGAGAAACATTGAGTTGAAAACAAATTGACTCCTTAGTGTTAGATTTTATGATTTGAAATGTCAGTGTAGACATTTGTCCTTTTCACATGTGAATTCTTTTTGTTATCTTTCTCTAAACAAAACAAAGGAAAAGCACAAATTAATAAAAAAAATTGTGTGTGCTAACTCCATTAGTGGTCTCCAAACTTTTTTGATTGCTTACCCCATCAGTAAAAATGTTTCAGTATCCCCTCATGTGTATAGTTCCTTATTTATAAATTATACATGAACTAGTATACTATTAATTATGTATATTGCAAAACTTACTCAGAATATAAATTTAAAAGGATAGGATAAAAGTGAAATAGCTGATCATAGAGCCCCTGAAGTTCCTAAGTTCCTTTGCTTTAGAAAACTATTGTGTCAGCTAAATGGAAGATTGATTAGAGTGGGAAGAGAGGACAGAGACCAATTAACTGATTATTTCAGTAGTAGAGTGAGGACACCTAGTTTGTGAACCCAGGTGACTAGAAAGATGCCATAGCTATGAAGGATAAGAAGAAAATTTGAAAGATGGGTGAGTTTGGGAAGAAATGTACTAAGTTCTGTGATGAATATCTTAATTTATGCTTACTTAAATACTATGGGATTCTGTTCCCCACAGAATAATTAGTGGGAAAGCTATGGCCTTGAGGCAATAGATGATTTCAGGGGTAGGGAGTTGCTATGCTCTGGTGGGGAAGGAAGGTGATTTTCAGCGGTAATACCCAAACAGTGCTACTGCAGATGTCCAGCACCTAATCTAAGGTTAGGTTATGACTAACCTGAAGTTGATCTGGGCTTAGAAGTGGGGAACTTGGATGGTTACACAGCAGTGTTAGGGTGTGTTGGGAGATAAGGGTAAGCCCCATGATTGAGTATTGCAAGGAGGGTCTGTGTAAATTTTCTTGCCAGGGGCTGATGGTTGTTCATAAGTCCCTTGAGGTTAATGCATGACTTTGCAGTGTATGACCTCTCTAGTTAAGAGACCACTGCTCAAGGGTGTCTAGGTGCACAGTGGATAGAGCACTGGCCCTGGAGTCAGGAGTACCTGAGTTCAAATCTGGCCTCAGACACTTAATAATTACCTAGTTGTGTGGCCTTGGGCAAGCCTATTGCCTTGGGCAAGCCTTAACCCCATTGCCTTGCAAAAGCCTTAAAAAAAAAGAGGCCACTACTCTAAACAGTGAAAAAGTTAGTTGCTGAAAGATTTTGAATGCATGCGACACCGTTTAGCTAGCATCTAACATTAAAGCAAATTATTGCATTCTAGTAATTGCTCTCCCAAAAAGGTGAAATAGGTGGCAGCAAACTTGCTAATATTTTATAGACTAGACAGATTGGACAATCTGTTATGATTGAAGAATAAGGATCATCTTTCAATATAGTCTTAAGGGGAAAAGAATGCTACAAGATTATCTTAATAATAGATATCTTGTATTTATGTAGTGTTTCTTTCCAAAATGTTGAAAGTACTTTGCAGACATGATCTCATTGCATAACATACTGATGAGGTAGGAAGGTTGCAAGTGGTATCACCTCTTTACAGGTGAAATGATGAGTATCCATCTCACTCTTAAGCTATTTCTGCTTTTCTCCTCATTGTCTTTTAAATTCAGTCCAAATGCTGCTTTAAAAAATCTTTTTCCCTCTTTGACCCTGGCATTTTCTTCCTCAGAAGTTGTTGCTGTCTTTCTATACCCCCTTTTATATCAGACTCGATATGTCTAAAAAGACTTTTAGAATCCTCTCCTAGTGGGCCTCTGAATCCACTGTTTTCCTGATATTTTACCATCATCTCATTCATTGTGGTTCTCAAGGAAGAAATTTAGGATATTGTGGTTTCTGTTCATTCCCTCCTCCCTCCTCAAATATACCTTGACCAATTCTCATTTTACAAAGAGAATACATACATTCACCATATAGACAGTCCCTCCATATCATAGAATCCATAATAATTTTTTTTAAAAAACCTGTTTATACTTCTTGTTGATACCTGGTTTTGTTCTCAGTCACTTCTTCCTATTAGATAGTCTTACTTATATGTGTTAAGGAAGCAAATAAAAGTTTAAATGACTTTGTTTTATCAAAGTATATAAATTAGTACAAGCAGATCACCATTTGGTAGCCAACCTTTTGATGAGGAGTACTATACCCTAGCTAGGCTGGTTCTTGAACCATTATATGTCCTGGAACCTATACTCATCATCTTTCCAGCTTAGTAAAACTTACTAGAATTTTTGCTTCTTTTTTGAGAACATGTGATGACCCTCATATGTGATATAATTAATGGAGTCTGGACATGGAATCAGGAAGATTTACTTCAGACTCTTCCTCACTATGTAATCCTGGACAAGAAGCCTCAGTTTCTTCATCTGTAAAATATAAATAATAATAGAATCTACTTTATAGGATTGTGAGGATCAGATAAGATAATGTATTAAAACACTTTGTGGACCTTAAAGCTGCATATATAAATGCCAGAGAGTATCATGACAAAACATTGATATATGACATTAAGTGATAGGAGCTGTGATGATGCTTTGTGAAGAATTTACCTGGGTTTAAATCTCAGTTCTGCTTTAAAATAAATCTTTGTCCTAGACAACAGGTGATGAAACATAAGGACTATAGGAACAGAAAATCACATGAATTGTTGTTCTAAATATCGTACTTTCATTGAGATCGTTTTTTTTACAAGGGAAGATAACAGGAAGGGTGACGGTATACTGGGAAATAACTATTGCAACCAAAAAAAGATATCAATAAAAATCCTTTGAGAACAAATATGTTTTTGACATTAGCTACATCTTTACTGAAATAGTAATGATAAAACATGTTAGGTTGTTTTTGACTTTTCAAGACCCTTTTTGGGGTTTCTTGGTAGATGATGGAATGGTTTTCCATTTCTTTCTCCAACTTATTTTACAGATGAGGAAACTGAGGTAAACAGAATTAAGTGACATCTGGGGTCACACTGCTGGCTTGAACTCAGGTCTTCCTGATATGTATCTACTCTTATCACTTGGGTGGCCCCAATAAAGCTACAAAGAAATAATTTCCTCAAGAGTAGAAGACAGAGTTACATAAATATCACCTCACATTTTTAGTTGTTTCAGTTATGTCTGATTCTTCATGACTCTATTTGGGGTTTTCTTGGCAGAGATACTGGAGTGGTTTGCATTTACCTTCTCCAGCTCATTTTACAGATGAGGAAACTGAGGCAAACAGTGTCTTATCCAAGGAAACACAACTTGTAAGTATCTAAAACTTAATTTGAATTCAGGTCTTCCTGATTCCATTTTAGCACTCTAGCCACTCCACCACTGCTAGTTGGCCCCCAGTAGAGCCACAAAGAATGAATTTCTTCAGGGTTGGAATACAAGGTTACATCAGTATTACTTTACATTTTCAGGGGGGTCTGACTCTTTGTGATCTCATTTGGATTTTCTTGGCAAAGAATGGTTTCCCATTTTAGAAGATGAGTGTTCCTGATCCCAAACCCAGGACCTAGATGTCCATTTGAAGATCTAGGGCTCTAGTAGGTGCTCTGACTAAATTAATGACTTGATTGTTGTATAGTCTATAATGAACAAGCTTGAGATAAAATTACCTCTTCATTAGTTTTCCTTCTTTTAATTCAGGAAAGACCTCTCCAGTATCTGCTCCTATGGTGATGTCTTATTTATCTATGCTTATGGATAAATACAGTAAACTTTTCACAAAGTGATTTTCCTAGATAACTGAAACATTATTTTAAGCAGGAAAACAAATTTTAACCATTCTAGAAGAAAATTCTCTAAAATAAGAATCTACGTTGCCCTACCTTCTAAAAGAGAGTACATGGAATATAGTTTCTTTTTCATTAACTTAGGATCATCATATTATAGCTTTACAGGATCATAGAACTAGAGCTGAAAGGAAACTCAGAGGTCATCTACTCTCCAAACCCTTTCATTTTGCAGATGAAGAAACTGAGGCATTGAAAGGGTCTTGAGGCATTCTTTAGGGATTACTTATCCCATGTTAAATGATGTGAACATAACATACTTTTAATTCTTTTTTATATCTTCTCAGTCAGACTCTTGTCACCACCTTCTAATTTGCTGCCTGTTTTCTATTTGCTAGAGAATCCAGATGACTGTAGTTAGTGGGAATTGTATATAAATTATTGTAAGCTCAGAGTGAAGACCTTGAAGTCTTCCCTCAGGGAATGAAGTTGTATAGAATTTGATGATATTTCAGCTATTCAGAAACCTTTTAAACTTACTTTCTGGTTCATAACTATTGAGGAGAGTTGAAATTGCTACTGATATGATTTCCATTAAGTGAAATGTTACTGTCATACACTATCAGAGTTAAAACAAACTTTATTATGTGATTTAAATATTCTGTGCTAAATCTCCTCTTCAGTAATGTGGATAATCAAGAATTTTCTATTTTCCCTCTATTACATGCAAAGATAGTTTCCAGTACTCATACTTCTACAAACCCAAGAGTTGACTTTTAAAAATAAGATCTAGGAATTATGTTGTATCTATCTTCTAAAGAACACAAAAGGGGTTTCAAATATATGGCCATGTGTGTCATCATGATATACCCATGAAGTGGGTAGGAGCAAGTCTTAAGGGTTCTCATTTCACAACCAGAAATACAGATATAATATATAACTTATATATTTATGAATATACTTATATTTATAAAAGGATTAATTATCTTTCCCAAGGACTTGTTATTTTGACACAAATGTTTTGACTCTGAGAGTACTGTTACTTCCACTAGGTTTTGCTACCATTAAGTTTATAAAACTCATGTGTTTCCCAGCCAAAAAGCTGGGACTTAAGGGGCCTTTGGGGACTTGGGTAATAAGGCTGATTTGTTGTGGTTTATTTAGTATGATATGTACACAAATGTAAACAAGTATATTGTAATTTGTGTATTTAGTTCAAGGAGCATTGAATTTGGAGTCAGAAAGCCCCTATTTTATTCTCTATGTGACATGAACCTCTCTCAGCCTCAGTTCACAATCTCTCAAATGGAGATAATGTTAGCTCTACTTACCCCACAGTATGTAGTAGGAAAGTGCTTCATAATTCTTAATCCTTCCTTCAATGTAAGTTTTTATTGTATGAGTTCACTATAATTGTACTTAGGATGGAACTCAAATTAGCCTAAATACAACTGAAGGTTAAAGTTGAGAAAGTCACACTACATAACCAGCTAGAGCCAGGAATAAAAAGGGTTTTTGTAAAAAGATGACATCAGACTTAACATTTTTCACGGATTAATATTTGCTTTTCCTTTTGTTCCAGGAGATGGCGATAAGAGCACTCAAACAAACAGGCAGTAAAAATATTGAAGCCGCTCTGGAATATATTAGTAAAATGGGTTATGTGGACCCAAGAAATGAGCAAATTGTGCGGGTCATTAAGCAGACCTCCTCAGGTGAGCTTCTTGTATTTTATCTGAAGAAAATAGCTTTGTGTTTTAAAGGTGGGGTTGCTTTGGGGGCAAATAGAATCAAATCTAACCATCATCAATAGATTTTTAAACAGTTTTTTTCTGAAGTTCACAAGTATTAACATGAACATTCCCACATACAAAGAACAACAACAAAAAGAAAATTGCATATACGAATCAAATATTCAGTACATCCTACTTGTTTCCTTTTTTAAAAGGATCATTAATCTAATATATTAGTTTCAAAACTGTTTTGCTTGTCTGCCTGCCTTGTGAACTTCTTTCTGTTTTCTCTTCATTCTTTTTTTTTTGTTTTTTTTTTCAAGGCAATGGGGTTAAGTGGCTTGCCCAAAGCCACACAGCTAGGTAATTATTAAGTGTCTGAGGCCAGATTTGAACTCAGGTACTCCTGACTCCAAGGCCAGTGCTCTATCCACTGCACCACCTAGCCACCCCTGTTCTCTGTTCATTCTTTTCAATTCTTTGACATTCTTCTTTTCTTTCTTTCTTTCTTTTTTTTGCATCATTACTTCCAAATCCAGAACTATATGTCTCATTTTCACCCTGTCATCTATCACATCTTGTAGGAGATGAGAGGCATGCTTAATCAGTTTTCTGGAGTCATGAGTAGTCATTGATTTGGTTAGAGCATTCGTGTCTTTCAAATCTATTTTTCTTTACAGTATTGTAGTGGTAACAAATTGTTCTTTTGCTTCTGTTCACTTCATTCTGTATCTGATCATACAAGTCTTTCAAAGTTTCTCTGACTATCCCCTATGTCTTTTTTTTAAGGCACAGTAATATTTCACTATACTCATATATGATAATTCCTTTTACCATTAATGACTCTGTTCCTGATTTTTTGATACAATAAATTGTGTTTCTGTGAATATTCTTGCACTTAGGAACTCCTTTCCTCTTTCATCTCTTTGGTTTCTGTGCCTCTGAGTATTTTGGTAAATGCTTAGTGGGTTATGAGTGGAATGTGTAAACATATTTTTAAGTTTAATCTACATCAATACTTTTTTAAGTATATACAATCAGAAAAATAATCAAGCCCTGATTTGTAGCATTGTTGATTTCTGTGGTTTAAGTAAATGCTAACTCTGAAAACTTTACAGTAGACCCTTGGAACTATGTTCAGCTGACTCCAGGACAGATTGTTTGTTCTTAGTGTTATTGATGGATCCAGGGATATTCAGAGTTTGTTGACTTTTGGTTAAAGTTCTAAATTGCTTTCCAGAATTGGATCAATTTTCAACCCTATCAAGTGTTTATTTGCTTATTCTCCTATAGCCTCCAACAGTTAGTTATCTTTTGTCTTTTTGTCATCTTTGTGAATGTCATTTTTCTTAATTTTCTCTTATATAAGGAGGTAGCTAAGTGTTATAGTGGATAAAAATTGGATTTATGAAAACTTGCCTTTGACATTTACTAGCTTTGTGACCCTGGCATGTTTCTGTGCCTCAATTTCTTCATCCATAAAATAGATAATAATAGCACCTACTTCACAGTGGTTTTGTGAAAGTCAAATCCAGTGCAATAATATGTGGAATGCATTTTATAAATTTTACAGTACAATAAAATTCCACTATTATTGATGATTTGGAGAGTTTTTTCCAAATGTTATTAATATCTTCTTCTTGTTTTGAGAATTGCCTGTTCATATCTTTTCCACTCTTATTTTTTGAAGAATTGCTCTTATATATTTGAATCTATATCTTGGTATAAGCTATTATCCTAGAAACTTGTTTAAAAAAAAAGATTTTTACCCTAGTTTTCCCTCTTAATTTAAACTGCATTGATTTTGTTTATGTAAAAACTTTTCACTTTTGTGTAATAAAAATTGTTCATTTTATCCCCTGTGATCTTTTTCTGTTGGGTGGTCATAAATTCTCTCATAAATGTGAATTTTTCTGCTTCTCTAATTTGTTTGTGGCTGTCTATAATTGAGAGATTTTCCACACCACTTTACAATCCCAAATTTATTCAGATAATGGGTATATCAGAGTTACCCTCCCATCCTAACAGGGTTATTATAAGGAGATAAGAGAATGAAATAAAAGCAAAACACATTTTAGTCTTCAGCCTCTCAAGCTAAAATGTCATATTAAAAAAAGTGGCAGAGTTGGGGAAGGTAGGTGGTACAGTGGTTAGAGTACTGGCTCCAGTCAGGAAAACCTGAGTTGAAATCCAGACCCAGACACTTAATAATTACCTAGCTGTGTGACTTAGCAAGTCACTTAACCCCATTGCCTTATAAGCCCCCCCCCCAAAAAAAGTGGCAGAATATACATACGTCTTTCTTTATAGGGAAAAAAAAATTCAAGAATTAACTTAAATTTACAGTCAGAAAAGTGAGAATGTGGGTTCAGGGACAGTGACTGACAAACTGCCATTCTTCTAAATATCTGTGGTTAGTGATCTGTATTCCTGAAGGATGAGTGAAAAAAACTGGTACTTGGGTGTTTTAAACTTAACTTGGCTGCAAACTATCACATCTTTTCTCTAGCAGGAGACCCCTGACTGCCATGCCTCTTAAGTAAAGAAATTTTGGTATATGTGGCAAATCTTTAAGATGAGACTTTAAAATGCCATGGTGACTTTGATTCAAATAATGCTGTGAGAAAATCAAAAGGATTGTTAGAGTTTTTGTCCTCAACAGTTTGGGAAATTTTTAAGACTTCTAACAAAAGCAAGTGTTGCAGGGTGTAGTGATAGCAGTAAGAGAGCCTAGTTTTTCTTTTATGTCATGTCAGGGGCATCAGAAATGTCTTCCTTTGGAGAATAAGAGGTCATAGATAATTAAAAACTTTGAGAATACATTGATATTTTTAAGCTTTTAAGTGAATAATTCAGGCAAAAATGACATTTTCTTAGTATCTTAGTCATCATCATGCATAAAAGAAGGGTAGTTCCAGAAAATATAATTCCCATGACTTCACGACACTCCTCTTTTCCTTTCTTTATTCCTTGACATTTCGTTCACAAATTCTTCAGCCTAGTTCTTCATTGCCATTTCTTGACTTTTGCTACTCCTGTTCTTTTCTATGGTAGAAACAGGAAGAAATAAATGCACGTTGGACCCTTTCTGGCATTTCCGTCTTTGATGCAGTGTGGTGGCAAATGGATCTTTTGTCTCTCTCTTTGCAAGGCAATGGGGTTAACTGGCTTGCCCAAGGCCTCACAGCTAGGTAATTATTAAGTGTCTGAGGGCGGATTTGAACTCAGGTACTCTTGACTACAAGGCCGGTGCTCTATCCACTGTGCCACCTAGCTGCCCCTTTTGTCTCTATTTTCAAAGAAGGTTCATCATGAAGAACCAGAGGGGTTTCTTGGATCTTCTCCATAAAAACTAGGGATCCAAAATAAAAATAAAGACCAGAGAAACTCTTATCATTTTGGGTTGAACCAGATAGCTCCTAATGCAATGTCTCTACTCTTTCTCTTCAGGAAAAGGAAGTGTGCCAAATAATGTGACTCGAAGGCCAAGCTTTGAAGGAACAAGTGAATCTTTCCCATCCTATCACATCAGTAGTGCAGCCTATGAAGGCACGGGCTTTGGAGTAGAAGGGGCAAACATGCTGAGTGATGTGCCCAGGCAGTACATGGATTATTTGCTTTCGGCTTCTCAGCCTTCAGCTCTGACTCCCACAGGACCCAGACCTCTTGGGGTCAGCCCTCATAACTCCTCGGGGGGTCATCAGCACCAGTCCAAAGGCTATTCGGCAAATTTGGAGGCTCCAAGCATAAATTATCCTGTTGCTAATCACAGCAGCCAGGCCCTGCAGCTCCAGCCATCTCACGGTTCAAATGGCCCCCACTATGGCAGGCCACACATGACTGTACAGGGGGAACCAATGGGGTATGGCATCCAGCGAAGCCCGTCTTTTCAAAACAAGATTCAGCAAGATGGTGGCTATGCAAATCTTCCAAGTAAAGGGCAAGTGGTCCAGAACAATTCTGGCCACACATTTCAGCCAGCTGCATCAAACCTGTACATGACCCATTCTCATCATAAGCAAAGCAGCCCCTCCTCTCACCAGATGCACCAGATGATGGCTACTCGGAGTCCAGCCTTTGCTAATGACTTTTCAGACAACCCATCCCAGAGTCTCCTCACCCCATCTAGAAATAGCTTGAACATGGACTTATATGACATAAACAACCCTGCCGTCCAGGGCTGGCAGTCCTCTACTCTATCACGGAGGGATTCTCTACAGAACCCAAGCCTAGAGACTTCCCCTCGACCGCACGTCTCATTCCGACCTGATAGCCACGTTCCAAGCAGAACTAACTCATTCAACAACCACCAGCAGCCGCCTGTGGCTGTGTCCATCAGGACAGGACCTGCCAACAAAACGGATGCCTCTATCCCTTCCCCCAATACCATCACAGCCGTCACAGCTGCCCACATCCTGCATCCAGTGAAGAGTGTGAGAGTTATGAGGCCGGAGCCTCAGACAGCTGTAGGACCCTCTCACCCAGCCTGGCTTCCCCCAAAGACACCAGGTGTAGAAGGTTTAGAAATGATGGAGCAGCACCCTCTCCCCAAGGGAAGCCCAAATGCTTACCCATTGGATGTTGATTATGGCACCCAGGAGCCCAGGTGCCCACCACCACCATATCCCAAGCATCTGCTCCTTCCAAACAGTTCAGAGCAGTTTGACATAAATAGCCTTTGTGTGGGGGTGGAACAAACCCTTCGGGGGGTTCCTAACTCTATAAACAGTCAAACTGAGGACAGTGTTGAGAGAAATGACAAAAGCAGTAAGAACTCCAAGGTGGAAAAGCCAGGGAAGGATATAAAGCAAATCCAAACCTCTCCTGTCCCTGTACGTAAGAACAGCAAAGATGAAGAGAAGAGAGAATCTCGAATTAAGAGTTACTCCCCTTTTGCTTTTAAGTTCTATATGGAGCAACATGTGGAGAATGTCTTAAAAACCTACCAACAGAAAATTAACAGACGATTACAATTGGAGCAAGAAATGGCTAAGGTAATTTCTTTTAATACCGATATATATGTGTTTATATATGCATATATACATATAGTTAGGCACACACATACCTTTGAATTTAGTTTTATATCATTAATAATAGGTCAGAGCAATGAAGGCTAAAGAACTAGAAATGTGTCTAAGACATGTCATGCAACCTGGTCTTGGTGGGGATAAAAGGTAGTCCTCAAGTATTTGAAGGACTGCCATCTGGAAAGAAAATTCAAACTTGTTCTCCCTTGCCCCAGAGAACAGAAGCAGGGACCCTCAGAGAGCCACATTTAGGTTTGATGTCAAAAAAAATTTCCTACCAGAGCTATGAGTTCCTAACCTTATTAGAAATGTTCTTGTGGGGCAGCCAAGAAGGCAACAAGAGAGGACCATCTCTTAGGTGCTCTCACTCAAAATTTATAAGCTAAGGACTCTAACTAAATTTTTGAGAAGCAGAACCCACAGAGGGATGCAGTGAGGCAGTTCTCCAAGCCAAGGTAACTTGGAAAAGAGTGGAAAGGTTCTGCTCCCCAGGGTTGGAGGGGCAGCCTGCCAGAGGGGTGGCCCACCAGAGTGAAGGAACTTCAGCCTCCTGGAGGCAGCCCCAGGGTGCTGGGAGCCACGGTTCACAGCAGCCAGGGCAATTTCCTGACCTACACCCCAGGGAGCACAGGGCACAACTTGGGGGATCAGTGGGGGACCTCTGCCAGAGCGAGCACGTGAAGCCCAGTCCTCAGGGCACACAGCAAGCAGTGTGGTTAGGGCAGCCCAGATCTAGGAACCAGAAGCAGAAGCCGGTAAGCAGGAGCCCCCAGGGCATGAGTGCTGAGCCTAGGGAGGGGAGTGAAGAGAGAGACTGCCGAGCTCTGTCCTCTGTCCCTGGAACAGGACTCTGGGGTTCTGACCACATTTGGATCCTGATCACAGTCTAGGCACCCCCCATAGAACAGCAGGGTCCCCCCACCTCAGCCCCGTGGCAGAGGGGTACGCTTACATCTGGAGTAAAAAGGAGAGAAGGGGGATGGGGTGGGGGGATGTGAGTGATGGAGGAGAGGATGGACCACGGGGGGAGAGTGGTCAGATATAACACATTTTCTTTTTTACTTCTTGCAAGGGACTGGGATTGTATAGCCTGTCCTGGACCATAGGGCCAGGTGGATGCTGGGCCTAAGGAGTGGTATGGGGGCTCGGGGCCTCTTGGCCCCAGGGCTGGGGATCTGTCTGCTGCACCACTCAGCTACCCTACAGCAGAGTCAGAGTGAAAAGAGAGAGAGAAAATATAGTACATGGTAGTGGAGAAGTACGAAAGGAGGGAGTTGCAATCAACAAAGGCAACGGTGGAAAAATATGGAAGTAACTTTTGTAATGGACTTATCATAAAGAATGTGATCCACCCGCAACAGAGCTGGTGGTGTTGGAACATAGACTGAAACATATTATTATTATTATTATTATTATTATTATTATTATTATTATTATTATTATTATTATTATTATTTGGGGGGGTTACCTGGGGCTGCACAGCTGGGTGATTGTTGGGTGTCTGAGGCCGGATTTGGACCCAGGTGCTCCTGGCTCAAGGGCTTTGTCCGTCACCTAGCCACCTCTACTATTATTATTACTATTTTATTTTATTTTGGGCCTTTTTTTTTTTTTTTTTTTTTTTTGGTTTTTGCAGGGCAGTGGGGTTGGGGTAGCTTGCACAGGGTCACACAGTTGTGATTGTTGGGTGTATGGAGCTGGATCTGGGCTTGGGTGCTCCTGGCTCCAGGGCCAGTACTCCATCCACTGCGCCACCTGGCCATACCTACAAGTATTATTATTATTTTTAATTTTAATTTTTTCTCTTCCCTTGACCTTATTGCTCATGCAGGTCTAGATTTTTTGGGGGGAGGGGTATTTTGTTTACTCTTTTTTTTTTTTTTTTTTTTTTAGTTTTTTGCAAGACAAATGGGGTTAAGTGGCTTGCCCAAGGCCACACAGCTAGGTAATTATTAAGTGTCTGAGGCCTGATTTGAACTCAGGTACTCCTGACTCCAGAGCCGGTGCTTTATCCACTGCGCCACCTAGCCACCCCTATTTTGTTTACTCTTAAGAGTATTTTAGTAATGTATAAAAAACATTATTTGTACAAAATAAGAATAAATAAATGATAAAAAAAAAAAAGAAATCTTGCAAGCCCAGATGACTTAAATGTTGGGGATTTTTAATATAGAAAAAATTGCATTATTTTCTTAAGTTAACAGAAAGGATAATGCTACTAAAGAATTTTGTTAATATTTCAAAGGAGCATGAAAGTAAGGTTTGTGGTTTTTCTAGCTTAGAAGTTTAAAAAATTAGAATAATGATAATATATTTTATCTACTCAGTATTGGCGTGTGTCATTCACATACAGCCTCAATAAATCATGCTTTTAGTATAACCAACCAATGTTGAGAAGCTCTGGAAGGTCATCATTCATTAAAAAAATAAAAAAAAATTCTGCCATTTATAATTACTAAAAACTACCTGCTGCCTTCAAGAAACTGGCAACTTCACTGAATTAGTCATCTTTTCTTTCTTTTTTCCCCTTAGCTCCTGAAGTTTTCAGATATTCTATAGCCATTTCTCATAGGCTCTTGTTTCAACATAAACAGTCATTTCAGTTGTTTTCCATGGTTTTAGAGATTCTCTAAATAAGTAAGAGAAAGAATTTAATGTTTTTCTTTTGAATTCTAAAATCTCTGCAGTTTTAGGCTGGGGTCCAATATGTAAAGGAAAAAAGCAAGCCAATCATTATCATCCTCCTTAGAAGGAATGGGACTTATTTTTCTGTATCATTTTATGAATCAACTCATCCACTCTGGTGAGTGCTGAGTTTGTCCCTATACTTCATGTCCCATTTCTTATGTTCTTTAATATTTTTTTCTTTGGTTTCTTCCCCCACCAAAGGCTGGTCTCTGTGAAGCTGAACAGGAACAGATGAGGAAGATACTCTACCAGAAGGAGTCCAACTACAACAGACTGAAGAGGGCCAAAATGGACAAATCTATGTTTGTAAAAATTAAAACCCTGGGTATTGGTGCTTTTGGAGAAGTTTGTCTTGCTTTCAAAGTAGATACTCATGCTTTGTATGCCATGAAAACCCTGAGGAAGAAGGATGTACTCAATCGTAACCAGGTGGCTCATGTCAAGGCAGAAAGAGATATATTGGCAGAGGCAGACAATGAGTGGGTGGTTAAACTCTACTACTCCTTCCAAGACAAAGACAACCTGTATTTTGTGATGGACTACATCCCTGGTGGGGACATGATGAGCCTGCTCATAAGGATGGAGGTCTTTCCTGAGCACCTGGCCAGATTTTATATTGCAGAGTTGACTTTGGCCATAGAGAGTGTCCATAAGATGGGCTTTATTCACAGAGACATCAAGCCAGATAACATTTTGATAGATCACGATGGTCACATCAAACTGACTGATTTTGGGCTCTGCACTGGATTTAGATGGACTCATAATTCCAAATACTATCAGAAAGGTATTGTGTTTACTTATATTGTATGCTAAGTCTTCTAGGTTAGGAGTTCTTAATCTAGGGTTTGTGAACTCATGAGTTTTTATAAAATGTTTTATAACAGTATTGTGATCTTACATGCTTTATTTTAAAACATACCATAGAATCCATATGCCTCATCAGACTACCAAGGGTACATGAAGAGGAGTGAGGAATAAGGATAGATAGGTCATGACAAAAAAATGTTTAATAACCCTTCATTTAAACCTTCTTTATTAATATTGAATCCTGGCTATTTTGGATTCCCAACACACTCTTTTTATTTATACATGTCTGTCCTTCACTCCCTAAAAGTATTTCCTGCCATGTGATACCAGTTTGCTATTTTTTAGTTAAAATGAATTATTTCTCCTTTTTTTTTTTTGAGAATTTTGTGATGTCCATATCCTTATTAAAAACACCTTAAGGGGCAGAGAGGGGACACAGTAGATAGAACACTGGCCCTGGAGTCAGGAGGACCTGAGTTCAAATGTGACCTCTGACACTTAATAATTGCCTAGCTGTGTGATTTTTGGGCAAATCACTTATTCCCATTGCCTTAAATAAATATTCTTTTTTAAAAAGCAGCCTTAATAATGGATTTACAGGGGCTAAACTGAAAACTGCCAGTGTTCTTTAAAGAGCTCTAGGAACAAAAGTTCTGCAAGTATCATGAAAATACTTTGAAAACAATTCACTGAAATCTCCTTTTCTGCTTTGATTTTGTCTCCTCTTTGGTTTTTTTTGGAGATCCCAAGATCATGTTATCATTTAAATCATTTTGTATACCCCAAGAGCATGTTGAATTTAAAAGAGAGGAAATCCTATCATTGTATCTATGGCATGGAGGTGGTCCTGTGTGCTTAAAGGCTCTTCCAGGACAGTATAGGTTCAGACAGGCCCTAAGCAAATTAGTACAAGCCTGATGATGTATTGCACATCTGTCACTGAAGAACAAGACTAGCTTGTGTCACCAGAAAGTAGCTCCAGAAGATTGCCTATAGGTGATAAGTTTTTGGCTATAATAACTCATGATGGCATCTACTAAAGCTCTCAGATCTCTTGAAGTTGAAGTATTGAAGATAACAGGTAGCTAAACCTATTCAATTAGTGTTTTACTATGATTCCCCATCTGCTTTTCTACTTTATTTCTGTCTGTCTAATCATGTTCTTCTATTGGTTTAATTTAACTTTAGGTCTTCAGTTCACCATAGTATCCTTAGTGAACATTACTTATTTTATCTATCAAGACTTTTAAATCCCCTTTCTGTTTTATGCTGTGTATATTGTATTGTTAAAAACAATTTTTCCCCTCTTTTTTTGGACAAAAGGAAGTCATATCAGACAGGATAGCATGGAACCTAGTGACCTCTGGGATGATGTATCAAATTGTCGATGTGGAGACAGGCTAAAGACCCTAGAGCAAAGAGCTAAAAAGCAACATCAGAGATGTTTGGCACATTCACTTGTTGGAACTCCGAACTATATTGCCCCTGAAGTTCTTCTTCGTAAAGGTATAAACTTCAGTATTTCTTTTGTCTTGAATATTCAGAAACTTGTTGATTGATTTTTTTTTTGAAACCCCATATATGCTAAATGGTTTTCATGCATCCAGTGAAACATTTCCCACAGTAAAGATGCTTTCTACCAGTGTCTGTCTTAATGACACCATGGCCAAATTAATGGGAAAGTATGGTCTTCTTCATAATTGAGTGGTCTTGGTTGTCTCTTTATAGTGAATAAAGCATTGGAATAAGTAGGTGAGTAAGCCAATAGATTGAAAGGAATAATCATAAAACTATTTTTTTTACTTTGACATCAAAGTCAGAAGACAAATTTGGTGCAATGATAGACCTTCCCTCTTATATTTAGATTAAAAACACTTTATCTCAATTGAAACTGAGAGAACCTTTTGTGTTTTGCCAAATCACTATTTGCCTAGGGTTGATTACATAGCTTAGAAGTTTCTGAATCGGAATTCAAACTTGGTTCTTCCCAATTCCCAAGTGCAATGCTCTTCCATTATACCAAGGTGCATCTCTGATGATTGTCTGGGGACTGGACCCCCAAAATGGACAGGGGTCAGCTTCTGAGGTACCTGACCATTCTGAATGATGGTTGTCATCAAGACTGAGCTGTGATCACCACTTGCTATATACTTTAAGTCAGTAGTATCAAACTCAAACTGAAATGGGGGCCAATATTGACTTTAAAAATCACATATTAACATGTTTGTTCATTTGTATCGTTATTAAATTTGTTAAATAATTCTCAGTTACATTTTAGTCTGTTTCCACTACTTGGGAAATATTGCAAGCTTGTGCCTGATACCTCTGCTTTAAGCCACACATTCTCAAGTTTTAAACTTTTCTCTGTCTTTTTCTTACCCAAACTACCTAGCTGAGCCCTACCATTTTTGTGATTCCACATAATTTTGCTATCAGCCACTGTTCATTGTACCATAGTACACAAAATTTTACTCTGAAACTGCCCCATGATTCCAAACATTATTTTAATAACTATTTCAGCATGAGGTTGTATCAATGTCTTAGCACTCTGCTCACAGTAATAGTAGTTTCCTGATCTGATTCAATTAAATTTTTTTTAAAAAATCAGTATTTATTAAGCACCTCCCCCTCTCTTGCCTTCCTCCTCCCTCCCTCCTACTCTTTATCTTTCCTTTCCTGCATGTATTCCTTATTTGTCCTGCCACTTGACAATGTAAACTCCTAGAGGGACTGTCTGTTCCCTCTTTTTCTATCTCTAGCACACTTAGCACAATGCTGACACATAAAAAAATGTTTATTTTCTGACTGATAGATGTATAATTTATCTTCAAAAAGATTGTAAGCTTCCTGGAGCCAGAGAGCATATCTTCCACTTTTATGTTGCTGCCAAAATGGCTTAGGTCTTTGCCCACACTGGGCTATTCATCAGTAGTCTATATAAACCAGCTTAAAAAAGACTTGCACCCAGATGATCAACTATGATGGACTTGTTCCCTTCAGCAGTACAATAATCAAAGACAATTCCAAAAGACTTGTGATGGAAAATACTATCCATATCCAGAAAAGGAACTCTGGAGTTTAAATGTAGACCAAAGCCCTGTCTTCAATTTTTAAAAGTTATTTTATATATCATTTTTTCTCTCTGTTGTTTTTTCTCCATTTTGATTTGATTCTTCTCTCATAATATAACTAACACAGATCTATATTTACTATGATTATACATGTAGGACCTATATTGGATTGCTTTCTATCAGGGGGAGGATAGAGGGAAGGGAGGGAACAAGAAAAATGTAAAACTCAAAATCTTAACCAAAAAAAATGATTATTGAAAGCTACTGTTTTGCTTGCACCCAGCCCTCTTGGTCCTTAGGGTCTCAAGAAAGTGACTGATATGTCACAAAATTTGTGAATGATAAAAACAATGCCTGTGATTATTAACAGATAGCATCTTTTATCCATCTCACCATTTAGGGTATACTCAGCTCTGTGACTGGTGGAGTGTTGGTGTGATCCTCTTTGAAATGTTGGTGGGGCAACCCCCTTTCCTAGCCCCAACCCCAACAGAAACCCAGCTGAAGGTCAGTAAGAAAGGATTGTTTATGAGGATAAGCAGATCATTTGACCTCTTCCCACATTCTCCTTATGGTTTTAGTGGAAGAAATGTGTTTTTTAGTATGAAATTTGCCCATGCCCCTTGAAAGTAGTAAATGTGTATCAGTAGGAATGGGCCTAATATTTATTTTCTTTTTTTCATTTTAAGCTATTATTATTTCACTTATCCTCTTGGAAACAACGTAATTCGAAAGGACTGATGATGTTATAATGCTCTGCTGCCCACTTTCCAACAGAGAAGTTATAGTTTCAAGATTTAGAATGAGATACATGTTAAGACACGGAAAATGTGGGAATTAGATTTGTTTGACTGTAAATGTTTAAGGGTTTTGGGGAGGGGAGTTGAAAGAAAATATTGATTGGAAAATAAAATTAAAAAAACTAAATGTAAGAAGTAAAAATAAAGAAAGGAACTAGTACCTACAAGTTATCATCCTTCAGGGAATGAATTTTTGCTGCGAATAAAAAATTTTTTGCATTAATGTAAATATAGTGGAAGGGACCTGAAATACCATTTTATAGATGATTCCCTTCTCCTTATAGATAAAGAAATTCAGATGGGGGCGGAGTTTAAGAGGTTTGCTCAATGTCAGAGACCTTACTTAAAAGAATTTTAAAATGTAGAGCAAGATATACATTTAATTAATATGAGAATCTGTTTTACCAGACAATGTGGGTACATATAGAGGGATTTATAGTATAAAAAATACAGCATTACATAAGCACATAAAAAAAATAGGTGATTTTATCCATGTGTGAATACCCCCCTTTTCTTTTGTGGAAAGTCCCTTCAGGAGGCAGCTAGGTGGTGAAGTGTATACAGCACCAGCCCTGGAGTCAAAAGAACCTGAGTTCAAATCTCAGACACTTAATACTTATTTAGTTGTGTGACCTTGATCAAGTCATTTAACCTGATTACCTTGCAAAAACAAAAGTAAAGGGGCGGCTAGGTGGCGTAGTGGATAAAGCACTGGCCTTGGAGTCAGGAGTACCTGGGTTCAAATCTGGTCTCAGACACTTAATAATTACCTAGCTGTGTGGCCTTGGGCAAGCCACTTAACCCCATTTGCCTTGCAAAAACCTAAAAACAAAAGTAAAAAGGAAGGAAGGAAGAAAGGACAGATGGATGGATGGACAGATTCGCCCACACTTTAAAGGTTTCCTATTACTATAGCCAAAAGAGAGTCTGTAAGAGTCTGTATCTTATGACCAAATTGTCCAAACTTATCTTTATCCCACAAATGCACAATCTGCCTTGAGACTTCTATCCCCATTACAGCCAGAGTTAACTTGCAGCCTTTTTAAGAGCCCAAAGTCACCTCAGTTCCCCTGTGAGCTAGCTCCCAGAGTTAAGATGGGGGAGGGAAAATTGATTTATTGACATGATGAAACTTTTTGAGTTGTATTCCTGTCTTTTGATTTCTAAATAAGTATATATTCCTGTAAAAGTTGGGCATAGATTAGATATTAGCTATTTTTTACTGAGGGCTCTTTCCCACTTGAATTGCTGAACTTGCCAGGAAATGTACCTGTATAGTAATGGGCACCTGAGTATTTTCTGTCCTTATGCAGAAGACCCATGGCCATATAGCCTTAACAATGAAAGGGATTTGTCCCACTTGAAACTTAACTTCAAGACTTTCTTAAAGGATTTTCTCCCCAATCCCATGAGACTGTTGGGACAGCTCCCAGCTCCCAAGGAACCATTAGGAAAGTTGCATTCATTTCTTTTCTTTTATTTTTTTAAAGTTTTTGCAAGGCAGTGACTTGCCCAAGGTCACACAGTTAGGTAATTATTATGTATGTGAGACCAGATTTGAACTCAGGTCCTCCTCAGTCCAGGGTCAGTGCTCTATCCACTGTACCGCTTAGCTGCCCCAATCATTTCTTAAATAACAAAAAAGAAGCATGTTATAGTGTAATAAGCATCCACCAGATATCATGTTTTGGGTTTTGGTCCTAGCTCTTAACTTTATTGTATGTGAGATTGATATTGGACAATGCCCAGTAACCTCTAGGTCTTCATGAGGGACATGAACTTATTTGACTATTTAGGTCTCTTTCCATTTAAAAATTATGATTCCTATAAAAGTCTCCTTTATCTTCATTAAGAAATTAAGTGACACCCTTACCTTCCTAAAAGATCCCAGCAAGTTATTTATTAACTGAATATTCTTAGTCCTTAAGGATTAGCTCTTAGGGACTGGGATTAAAGATCTTATCTATGATTTCTTTGAAATAAGGGACTTCCCACTGAAGAATTTTCTTTACCATTGTAAATCAGTACCTTCTCTCTAACTTATTAGAATTGCCTGGGGCACTGAGGTTAAATGACTTACCCAGGGTCATACAGTTAATATGTGTTGGAAATGAGATTTGAACTCAAGGTATCCTGGCTCTTAGGTCAGCTCTCTATCTACTACATTAATATAAATTCACCTAATTACATTTATTTGGTTAAGTCATAGAATTCATCCTTTTTACCACTACTCTACTCCTTCATACACACACACACACACACACACACACACACACACACACACACACACACACACACTCATAGATTTAAGTTTAGTAAACCAAAACTCTTCCTATAAAATTATCAGCAACAAAACTAGCAGAATGGTGTTCCTCAGTGTCTTTACTACTCTCTTCCCTGGCCTCTCCCCTACAGCATCTCAAAGAGCTTATTTTCCCATAACTATCTTCTGTTTCTGGAGCAAAAAGAATTTCCATAGTCACAATTTACATCTAATCCTGACCTGTCATTTGACAAATTCCTGCAAGGAGATGGAGAATGTGGGTGAAAAATCTATCATTGCAATCAGTATACCTGTTCTGATTTTTTTTTTAATTTTATTGCTAGTTTTTTTCCTTTTGAGAAAAATCATATCTTTTAAGTACCACCTTTAATTTCCTGCCCATTGGTAGTTCTTCATTATTCAACATCTGTCTCTTTGGTAGCCTCCTTACAAAATTGCTTCATGGTTTTATAGAAAATGAATTCATATATCGGCCCTTAGAATCAGAAAGAGTTCTGGGGGAGTAAGAATACTCTGAAGTTGTCCATTAAAGAACCAAGGCCCTACAAAATAAAGTAATAATAATAATAATAATAATAATAAGGATTAGCCTTGGGTCTGATTAGAAATTGGAAGGGAAATTCACATTTTGATTTGGTCTTCTCTTTCAGGTCATAAACTGGGAAAGTACACTTCACATTCCAACACAAGTGAAGTTGAGCCCTGAGGCCAGTGACCTCATTACCAAACTTTGCTGTGCTGCTGAGAACCGCCTTGGCCGAAATGGTGCTGATGAGATCAAGGCCCACCCGTTCTTCAGCTCCATGGACTTCTCTGGTGACATCCGAAGGCAGCCAGCCCCTTATGTGCCAAAAATCAGTCACCCAATGGACACCTCCAATTTTGATCCCGTAGATGAAGATGGCCCATGGAATGATGTCAGCGGAGATAGCACTAAGGCCTGGGACACCCTGACTTCTTCCAACAGTAAACACACAGAGCATGCCTTTTATGAGTTTACTTTCAGAAGATTCTTTGATGACAATGGCTATCCATTTAGGTGCCCAAAGCCTTCAGGAATTGAAGCCACCCAGTCTCAGAACTCAGACATGGAAAACAAAGAGATGGCAGATTCGACTGGAGACTGTCAACCTGTGTATGTGTAAATGGTGACCTGGTCTGCCCCAGACAGTCTGGGTCTTTAGATTTAAGGAGGGCCTCAACAGGCTTGCTTGGAAATGGAGGTCAGTTATGTTGTAAATAAGTACTTCAATTACTACACTTGAAATTCTGGTCTTCAAAGAAAAAAAATACTTTGCAAGTTGAGCAGTTCTTCATTTCTAAATTCTGGTTTGTGTGAGATCAACACCACTCACACAGACATTTAAAGACAATTCACAGCATTAAACAATATTTTTAAAAATTTAGTACAGTTTAGAAAGAGCACTTATATTTTGTTTATACCAATTTTTTCCTACTAAATTATAGGGATTAACTTTGACAAATCATGCTGCTGCTGTTATTCCTTTTTCTACATTGGTATTTTAGCCATAGCACTTATTTCACATTTAGGAAAATGCATTAAAAACTGAAGAAACATGATGGAAAAATCTCTGTGCAATAATGTAAAAAAGGAAAAAGATAAAGCACTCTGGGCTGATGTTACTAAACCCAATTTTATTCACACCATGGTTTGTTTGGGGTTTTTGTTTTTTTTATTTGTTTTTTGTTGGGGGAGGGTAAATCCCTTCCTGTCCTATCTCCCCCCCATAGCAGAATTGTGACATCACCTTAAAAAGTGGCTTTTGTTTCCTTTTGCATATTAGTGTGTAATAGAAAGTGTGAGCAAAGTGACAAGTTGGGTGTGATTTCAGTGTCTGGTGTGTGAAGAATGTTGCATGAGCAGGGTTTTTCTGTTCAATAAGTTACCATATCTTGCCATTCACAGGCAGGTCCTGTGAATCTGTTCTTAACAAATATCTTTAAATGAGGTATTCTAGACAGTGTGCTGATAATGTATTGTGTGGATGATTTCCTTGTTATGATTGTATACCTTATTAATTTCTTATTTTTAAAATTTCAAATGTCTAAGAAGCGATTTTTGTGTCTACCGTTGCATCTTTTCTTTTTTGTGGGGGGATAAATTTAAACACCTCCTATTCTTCTAAAATGAGATTAATTAATTAGCAATACCTCTTAAAGGTTAATTATGAAAAATTTTTTGATCCTTGTCATTTGTATTCTATTCCATTCATGAAATGATTTGTATGTGGTATTCAGTAATTATGAACTTGTTAATTAATATTTCTGTTAACATTACACACTGAAAAGATTTAAGTGTGTTTTCCTTTTGTCTCAGACAGTTGATGTGTTACCCTGATAGAACACAGTCATTCTGTTTCTGACAGATACTAATGGTCTGCTTTAAATTGTCAAATCTTAACTGCGTTTAAAGTGTGCATTTAAAAAATTCATACAAGTGAGGCTTTTCAAAATGATATTAGAATCCTAAAATAATTAAGCCATAATATTTGCATATAAGTATAGATTTGTATATAACTGAATAGATAAACACATAAAAATATTCCTTAATTCAAATTAGTATTACAAGTCCTATTTAAAGTGATTTATATTTGAGTAAAATGTTCGATTTTTTTTCTTTTTGAAATTTTGGCGCTTTTTTTTTCATTATCTTATTCCATATATTATTCCTTAATTTTTAGCATATTATATCCATTTTTATCCAAGCAACAACATTTATAAATTTTATCATTGTCTAAACTAAAAAAAATTATTCTTGTGTACTTGTTTACATTTGTATGAATGGCATGTTCTGAGGTCTGCTGTGCTTGTATTGTGACAGTCCACGTAAGATTCAGTATTACTGCTTTTTTTTATTAGTGATGCCATTTTTTTTGTTATTTACAGCTATCTGACATACTTTCATGTGGTAGGTTCTTTCTCAGGAACTCAATTTAACTGTTATTTATTGATATACCATTGCCTTTGAAAGCTTCTACTGGCACAATTTATTATTAAAACTTTGGATTCCCAAATCAGTATTTGGTGTGGTGTTTCCTGGAATGTCTGAGTTTGTGCTTACAGCGTCTTTGCCTCTTGGTCTGGTTGCCGCAGGAGGGAGAAGTCCAAGCAGCTGTCGCTGACTGATTCTGTAACTGGGGGAGGGGAGCAGAGAAGGAATGAGCACAGCTCCTCTGGCCTTTGTTTTTATAAATGGACGTTGTTATTTTGGCCTTCAGGAAAAGGAAATCGCTTTTTAAATGTTGGGGAGAAGGCTAAGAATTTTATTGAGACCTTGACATTTCATTATAACTTTAAATTCTATGTAACACAGTGAGGTGTGATTTCTGTAAAACCTGTTCTGATTTTAAATTCCCAAGATATTTAGAAAGTTGTTGGTTGGGTGTTTGAATTTTTTTTCCTTTTCTTCCCTTCAGCTGCTCGTTTTGCCCAGCCAAACTGTGAATTGTTTAATTAGGCTAATTGCCAAAGAGCAGATTCCTGAGAACAGACATAGGCAGTGTTTTTTGACAGACCCTAAAATGGATGAAGGCTGCATCCAGACCATCATGAGGTCACAGCCAGTTCTGTCTTTAGCTTGTTTGTGGTCATTGTTGGGTGCGATTTGGGGTCTGCAGAAGGGACAAATATCTTACTGCATTCCTTCCAATTTGCTCCTGCCCCAGTTCAGCTGATAAATGGAATGCTGTCTTTGAATATAATTCATGAAATGAAAATCTTCAGTATCCCTTGTCTGAGCCTCCTGTAATTAAAACAGTGTCTCAATTTTGGTTTTTAAACTGGGAAGGACTTCAGGAGGTCATCTGGTCGACCCTCTCCCGCCTCTAGGCAAAACTGCATCTAAATAAACCAAGTCACTGAGGAATGTCTATGACCTCAGTAAGCACATGTTTGTTCCTGCTGGAACAATAGAATTTATTTAGTGCCTATTTGCCATCCTCCTGGTGCTGAGCCCTTGAACCATCCTGTTTTTCTCCCAGATTAAAGAACTGTCTTCTTTGGAAAGTAGGGAGTTTCTCATGTCTAAAAGGGGTAGCTCCAAATTAAGATGAGCTTGTTCATACTGAGAAAATCCTAATAAATTCTTAGTGCCCTTAGACCTGAGTATATTCACATTCTTAACTGGAAGCTAGTCTTCTAAGATATTGAATTTTTTTGTTTTTTAGATTTTTTTGCAAGGCAATGGGGTTGTGGCTTGCCCAAGGCCACACAGCTAGGTAATTATTAAGTGTCTGAGACCAGATTTGAACTCAGGTACTCCTGACTCCAGGGCCAGTGTTCTATCCACTGTGCCACCTAGCCACCCCTAAGATAATTGAATTTTTAAAAAACTGGCCTACTCCTGCCACCTCACAACTCTGTAACCTCAAGTTTATCCATATCCTGCCTGACCTGCCCCAGTCTTCTGTCTGGCTTCTCTTCCTGCCCTGCAGGGTCTTCACCCCAGAGGCACCAATTCAGGAAGGACTTCCTTCACACTCTCCCTTCCCTTCCCTGCCCTTCTATCCCAGCCAATTCTTAACCCTGGGTAATGCCCACCATCCACTTTCTCCATTCTTTTTCCCATGGCCCATAACCATGCTGGAAGAAGTCTCAAAACCTGTAAGTGGGTCTAAACATATTACCTAACCCCACCTGGGAGTCTTTTATATTGCTCTAATTTGACTACCTACTTACCTCAGTCCTCCCAGCAGCGGTTCAAGAACTCTCTCCTCAGTCCCCTAACTTCATAGTCTCTCTCAGATGATTCTTCCCCCTGTAATCCACCATAACCTTCTGATCTTCCCTCTCCACATCAAAACCTTTCTATGAAAGCTCTCTACCTTACTAAGGCTAACCTTGTGTCCTTTGTTCTCATCCCCTCCTTATGGCCAAGCTCCATCTCCATTGCCTCTCTCATCTTCCACTTCTTTCCTAAGGGTTTCTCATCTACAAACAGACTCGGGTATACCTTACTCTTTTACAAAAAAAAAAAAAACCCCAAAAAACTAGCAAACAAGCTAAACTTTACTAATTCATGTTAATCCACCTTGGGTTGTAAGGAAGATCATATGAGATATGTAAAATCTTAAATTATGTAAATGTTCAAGAGTCTTTCCCAATTTTCCTATTGGAATTAAAAAATCTAGTATTTACTTATCTGTGAGCTTGGTGGTTCCCCACCCCTTTGAATTCAAGTTCCTCGAGGACAGCACCTGTTCTTAGCACAGAGTGCTTAACAAATACTTGCTGATTTGATTATTTGATCTGATATCCAAGTTATTACCATGTCTCTGCCCTTTGCTCCCAGGCTTGTAAAGTTAGCTACACTAACTTCTCACCACTTGTAACTCAAAACCCAACATCTAACTGCTCTCCCTATTGAAATTATTCTCCTAGGTAACCTAGGAATTCCATGTCTTCATCTCAGTCCTTATTATCTTTGAATTTTCTGATGTATTTATTTGTACTATTCACCACCTCCCCCCCCAATACATATTCTTCCTTTTGATAATGCCTTTCCCTAATCTCACCCAGTTTCCACTCTTAATTATATATCTCTTCCCTTCACAATTTCCACTGCTTCTTCCCACCCCTAAGAATTGTTCAGTTGTTTCAAACTAATGAAAAAGTATGTAAGTGCCTTCTATGGGTATCAGATGTGGTATTAGGTATACCAAAGAGTCCTTGCTCTCAAGGGACATATTCTAGCAGAGGAGAAAATATAAGCATATAGAAAATACATACCAAGAACTTCAAGGAGGAAACATTAGAAATTGGGAAGGAACAAGGAAAGGCCCCTTCAATTAAAAAAAAAAGTTGTTGAATCATTTCATTCATGTCTGACTCTTCATGACCGCATTTGAAGTTTTCTTGGTAAAGAAACTAGAGTATTTTCTGTTTCCTTCTCTAACTCATTTTACAGATAAGAAAACAGAATTAATTGGCTTGCCCAGGATCATGCAGCTAATAAACTAATCTAAAGCTGGATTTGACCTAAGGAAGATGAGTTTTCCAGATGCTATCCACTGTACTACCTACCTGCTACCTAAGAATGGATATGTTATCTTTTATCTTTGTAACATTAGCAGCTAATACATAGTAACCTGAACCCAACTGGATTTAGATCTTCAGTACCAGAAACTCTGAAACCAACTACTAAAAACTAATCTTTAAATTTCATTTAATAAAAATCTTGCTAGCATATTGGCTCTGGGGGCAGCTAGAGCACCGGCCCTGGAGTTAGGAGGTCCTGAGTTCAAATCCAGTCTCAGACACTTAATAATTATCTAGCTGTGTGACCTTGGGCAAGCCACTTAACCCCATTGTCTTGCAAAAAAACATAAAAAAACATTTGACTCTGTCACCCTGACCTGATTACTTAACTTCTTGGACAATTCTAAGATTCTGAAGTCTGCAGAACAGATCAGTCTCATGTAGAACAGTTGTTGGCCTGCATTATTAATAATAATAGCTAGCATTTATATAGTGCCTATGATATACCAGACACTATGCTAAACTCTTTATGAATATTTATCTCATTTGATCCTCCCAACAACCCTGCAAGATAGGTACTGTTCTTAACCATCATTTTACAGATGAGGAAACCAAGGCAAACAGGTTCAGTTCTTTGCCCAAAGTCACACAGATAGTATCTGAGACAGAATTTGAACTTTCATCCTCAACTCTAGGTCCAATGCTCTATATTCTGTCTCACCTAAAGGGAGTTATTTACAATGATAAAATCACAGGTCCTGAGGCAGCTAGGTGGCACAGTGGATAGAGCACTGGCCCAGGAGTCACTCTTCACTCAAATCAATTTGAATAAAGGCCTAGATGCCACATCTGTAGATATGTAGACAATAATGAAAATGATATCTAAAACACTGGATGATAGAATTAGGATTCAAAGAGATCTTCACCATTTCATTGGAGCAAATTTAATAAGATAAAATTGAATAAGAATAAATGGCTTTAAAAAAATAACTTCTCAAATACAAGGTGGGAAAGTCTTAGTAGTAGTCAGTAGCATGATAAGGCAGCCAAGAAAGTTAATAAGATTTAGACTTTGATTATTTAAATAAATCAAATCATACCTAGAGCTTTGTGTTTAGTTCTGGGCTCCATAATTTTGGGAAGGGCAATGATAAACTGGAAAACTTCCAGAAGAGGGAGGGGCCTGGAAGATGAAATACATGATTGGTTGATAGAACTAGAGGTGTTTAGACTGGAGAAGAAAAGACAGATGTGTGCCATGGCAGCTTCAAGTATTTAAAAGGTATCATGTGAAAAAAGGATTATTAGACTTGTTCTGCTTGAACCTGGGAGGATGATCAGGTAGACCTTATGAGAAGGTGAATTTAGGTTTGATGGATAGAGAAACTTCTAATACTATTCTTTTTTTTCTAATTAAAGAAAAATTTTATTTATTTTGAATTTTACAATTTTTCTCCTATTCTTGCTTCCCTCCCTCCACCCCCTACAAAAGGCAGTCTGTTAGTCTTTACATTGTTTCCATGGTAAATAAGTTGAATGTGATGAGAGAGAAATCATATCCTTAAGGAAGAAACATAAAGTATAAGAGATAGCAAAATTACATAATAAGATAATGTTTTTTTCCCCTAAATTGAAGGTAATAGTCTTTGGTCTTTGTTCAAACTCCACAATTCTTTTCTCTGGATACAGATGATATTCTCCATCATAGATAGCCCAAAATTGTCCCTGATCGTTGCACTGATGGAATAAGTGAGTCCATCAAGTTTGATCATCACTCCCATGTTGCTGTTAAGGTGTACAATGTTCTTGTTCTGCTCATCTCACTCAGCATCAGTTCATGCAAATCTTTCTGTGCTTCCTTGAATTCCCATCCCTCCTGGTTTATAATAGAACAATGGTGTTCCATGACATAACATATACCACAGTTTATTAAGCCATTCCCCAATTGAAGGACATTCACTTAATTTCCAATTCTTTGCCACCACAAACAGGGTTGCTATGAATATTTTTGTACAAGTGATGTTTTTACCCCTTTTCATAATCTCTTCTGAAGCTATCAAGTTCCCTGACATGAGAGATCTTCAAGCAAAGACTGGGTGATCACTTGGATATGTTGTTGGAGGGATTCTTTTTAAGCCATGAGTTGGACTTCACAGCCTCCAAGATCCCTGTCAGCTCTAAGGTTCTGTGATTTTATTGCCTATCTCCCAATGGCCTGTACATACCTTCCTCTGGGCCTTTCTTCCCATTAGAGTGCCTTTTATATAGTGTGACTGCCTGTACTAATTCTATCCATCCTTCAAGGATCAACTCAAGTCTTGCTCCTTCCATGCACCCTTCTCTGACTCCCTTAGCTTGTCTCTCTTTTTCTTTCATTAATTAGTGGTTCTCATTTGGTATTGTTTTAAAGTAATGTCTGTGATATGGGCTTTTATTTTATCCTTTTTCAATCATGTTCTACACTTATTGAACCCTTTTGAGATTTTATTGGCAAAGATACTGGAGTAGTTTACCATTACCATCTCCAATACTATAGACTAGGCTATAGTAACCTTGGCTTATATCTATGAAGTAGATTTATGCAACAGGGCCAGGACTTGTAGCAAATTCTGCACCTATAATATGATATGACTTATGCTTCAAGTTAGAGAGCAGAATTCTCTAAGGATGGTCTGAGATTTTGACTTCTCTTTCTTTTTAGCAATTCCAAATGCTCCCCATACCTTCCTCTTGCAAACAAGGAACACCAGGCAACTTAAAGACAAAATAAGTCCCAAGTGTTTACAAAATTAATATAAAAATCTGTCCAATATAGATACATAACAACAAACAACAAAATTAACTAAATGGAAGTAAGGCAGAGGTGGGGTTGGGACTGCGCTTTCTTCCTATCTGGGTCTCTCAGAATTCCTATTAATGGAATGAGTATATGACAACCTTCACCTTCCCTTGGCTTCCAAGGTTGTCCTAATGCCATCAAACAATTTCTTCTCTCCCTCTCTTCTTTTTCCCTTTCTTTCCACAGCCCCCCAGGGATTATATGGATTAGTTTCCTTTCTTATCAAAGTGAGAACAAAAAATCCAATGCTTTTTTTTTTAGAATTATATTGAAATCACACAATTGTACATATACAACTTCTACCAGATTTCACTGCCATAGGGAGGGGGAACAAAGGGAGGGTGGTAGAAAAATGTGGAACTCATAAACTTACAAATGAATGAATATTGAAAACTACCTTTGACTAATTTTTTTTAAAAAAATAAATGTATGGAAATTGACCTACAAACTTACTCAGGGGAATAAGGCTTAAGCCATTTCTGATGACCTTAGAACCAAAGCCATCACTGGAAAAATTGAGAATTACTCTCTTCCTTCAGATTTCTGAATTTCAGTCTAGTATAGCCAACACAGAGGGAGGGAACTAACTAAATACTGTATTCTTGTTAAATATCCTTCCTGCTAAAGTTAAGCAAATCTCTTTTAAAATTTTAGATTCTCATTTAATTCCAAATAGAATCTGAAGCACAAAACCAGCTTGAAACAGGCCTATCTATACCTGTATACCTATAGGCCTAACCTGTAACAGGTACTCCATGAAACATCTTTATGTTGTTTAATTTTTCATGGACTTATTTTTTTTTGTAGGTTTTTGCAAGGCAAATGGGCTTAAGTGGCTTGCCCGAGGCCACACAGCTAGGTAATTATTGAGTGTCTGAGACCAGATTTGAACCCAGGTACTCCTGATTCCAGGGCCAGTGCTTTATCCACTATGCCACCTAGCCGCCTTATGGACTTATTTTGTCTCCCCACCTAAATCTGTTTTTGGAGGACTGAGCCCAACCATATGCACATAGCTATGTACATTATGGTCACTTCTTCTAAGATGATGTGGTATTAGTGAGAACAAGAAAATTCAAGTCAGTATCCTGCTCCAACACTTACTGTCTGTCAATGAACAAGGTATTCGGTCTTTCTAAGTCTTAGTTTCTTCAACTATAAACTGGGGATAATACTAGGACTATCTTCTAGGGTGATTCAAGAAAAGCACTTTACACACCTTTTAAATACTGAATAAATGAGTAATCAAACTAATTGTTAATGATGAATGTTTTGAAGTACACAAGTGATAATCCATATCTGGATTTCTCCCATGATTGGATACCCATGGAACAAGAGGGTGTCCAGATTAGGAGACCATCAGATTCATTCAGCAACTCCAGGAAGAGATATGTATACTAGGGATTCTGGAGATGATGCTTATGTTAGAATGAATCAGAATCAAAGAATTTTTGAGCTGGAAGGGATATTCAGTCTAGTCCATTCCTATAGTTTTCCCCCTAACAAGTTGTTCCAGGTTTCTCTTTTTTTCTCTTTCTCTAAGATACGTGGAGATTACACATAAAATTGAAGCAGTTTCCCTCCTTTCATAGGTGTGGGGACAATAGTTAGGAAGCGTTACTTATACTAATAGGCTTGATGTATTCATTGGCTTTGCTGAACTCTCTTTTTTATTCTTTATTATAAGGAGTGACTTAGTGGAAAGAAAAGGGATAAATATGACAAATAAACCAAAATATCCATTTTTTAAAAAATATAAGGACTTAAGTTCTTAAGAATATTATCATGGTCTTGGGATCAGCCCTTCTACTCTAGCCAGAAGTAAGAGAAGAAACTGCTCAGGTTCATCTGAATCTGAAATTTCAAGGAAAGTTTAGTCTGTGAAATGGGGACATTTTTCCTGACCCTCTGGATCCTCAATGACCAGTCTTCTCATCGAAACACCCGTGTTTCAAAACAAACACCAGCTGCTTCTGAGGCAGGAGGGGATAAACAGCAAACAGCATGCAAAATAAACATTGGTAGATATTCAGTGTCCTTACTCAAACATATTTTTATTTTGCCCCCGCCCAACTGAACAGTGAAAATAAATAATAAACTTTGGAGTCAGGGACAGGACAGGCCCTTGCTGAGAAGGAATAACAAAAACACTATCCATTCCAGCTGTGGCTAAGGAGGGAATGAGGGGAACGCTGGTATCCCAGTGAGTTGGAAATCAACACACCTTCTGAGCTAGTTGAGAGCAGATAAATCAGGGGTTTCCAAACAGCTTCATTCGAGTGTCTATATTCTATATAGGTATGTGGGTGATTGTATATATACATATAGATAGATAGATAGACAGATAGATAGATAGACATAGATATAGATATAAATACACACACACACACACACATATACCCCCACAAATGTAATTTAGTGAAAGTGAGTCAACTGAAGCTTTCTTTGTGGGTGTTCACTTCTGATTTGCTCTACATTTCATCCTTTTGGCATGTTCCATTCCAGTTTATTCACATATCCAATCTTTTATGTCCATGCTTACATTTCCCTGGAACAGTGGACCATAGAAGAGTCCTACTTACTTCAATGATAGAAGGAGTCCACCACATTAAACAGATCCTGTTGCCACTGTTGCCACCTCCATTTCTTTGCCATGTAGAGCAGGTCCTTAATAAATGTTTGTTGATTAACTGATCTGACCAAAAGGCCTCACTTCCCATTTTCTCCATCACTGTAATTTGTATCATTTTGTCTTGTTGAATCCTTATTTTTTCAAATGTTGTTCCCTTTTTCTTCTCCTCTACACCTAGTTCATTATCAAACATACATTCTTTCTCTACAAAATTTTCTTGGCTTACTTCTTTTCTATTCTCACTAATATCACTGGAGTCTAGAGCCTGATCTCATTGTTCCTAGGGTCTGAATCTAGCACAGATTGATTAGGGGTAGGATTCTTTGTTTCCATCCAATCTACTTGGAATCCATGCCTCCATCATCTTTTTTTTTTTTAACCAATAGTCCTTTACCTCCTTCAAAACTTCAATATTCAAATTTCTAATTTCATTGAAATTCATTTCATCTAGCAGTTATTAAGCACTTCTGAGAAAGCTTACCTCTTCCTGTAAAAGAAAAACACATACACACAAAAATAAACATGATTTTTGGAAAATTAGAGAAAAATTCTGGGAAAATCCCTAACAACTGAGGGAATCAGGAAAGGTCATGAGTAGGAAGTTGCACCCATAAAGCGTGTTGAGGTCTCCTTTTCTTTTAGGAAATATTAATAAAAAATATCATATTGGGTGGCTAGGTGGTGTAGTGGTTAGAGCACTGGCCCTGGAGTCAGGAGTACCTAAGTTCAAATCCAGCCTCAGACACTTAATAATTGCCTACCTGTGTGGCCTTGGGCAAGCCACTTAACCCCATTGCTTTGCAAAAAACTAAAAAAAAAAAAAAAAAGAATATTAGATCAACATTTTGACATTTTGAGCAGTGTGGTTTCTCCTGAAATGAAAAACTTTATCAATTTCCCTAGCTGGAAGTCTTAATTATTGCCAAGGAATTGATGTCCTAGCTTGAAGTCCTTAGTTTAATTTTTATCAAAGTCTGAATGAGTTCTTACAGAAAACAATCGAGTTTAGGGAGGAAAATTTGATTTCCTGTTTCTGGTGGCCAAATTTAGAGTGGAAATGTCTTTGTTTAATTCAGTTTAGAGAAGTATCACTTGAGTACAACTTTAATCCGTGTGAAAGAACTCTTAAGAGAATGTGGTAAAAGAAGGAATGTCTTCTTGTTAATCAAACGATTAAATCAAGAAAGGTGACCCTTTTGTTACTCTGAAGTTGATTTTTCTGGGAGATAGATCTTTCCAAGTACACCTCTGAACATTGATAATATTGTTCTACTTAAGCAAATTTTTTTAAAACAGCAGCAACAACCTAGGCAATTATCTTGGTGTGTTAATTTTTTTCCTTTTTCTTTTCCCCTTGAGCATCATAAAATGTAAGAAAACATCAACTGGATCAGAGAGAATTCCAGCAGAGAAGAAAACATCACACATTGGTTCTCTCTCTAAAGAGCAATGAATGCAGGCAATTAATAAAGTTTATCTGATTGATATGTGTTAAAAAAAATAGTCCTGAGGTTCCCCCCCACATATCTGAGATAAACCTTGAAAGGACATGGGGATGGCAAGAATCAGTGAATTAAAAGGAAGGGCATTCCAGGAATTGAGCTTGAAGGTTCTATCCATAAGCCTAAAAGTAGGAGTTGAAATATTATATATGAAGAACAAATAGGCAAGTTTTATTTTATTGGTATGTAGAGTGCATAAAGGGGAGGAATATAAATAAATATAAAGGGATGGATTAGAATCAGATTGTCAGAGAAATGCAAGCTGTATCCTAGTAGGTAGCTTTTCAGGTCAGATCAATAAGTATTTGTTAATGTGAGCCAAACATTGTGTTAAACTCTGGGAATATAAAGAAAAATGAAAACAATCCCTGCTGTCAAGAAACTCACATTTTAGTGGGAAAGATAAGTGGCAAATAAAGATATACAAAGTGTGAATGGAAGGAAAGCTACTAGCTTTGAGGAAAAACTGGAAAACTGACTTGAGACTTGAAGGAAGCCAGGAGTTGGAGACAAACAGAGCATTCTAGACTTGAGGGACAGTGAATGGCAAGGCATTAAGTACAGATAAGGAGTGTTATGTGAAAGAATTAGTAAAAAGGTAAGCCAAGATGATGGAATAGCAGGAAAAAGTCTTAACTAGCTTTGCTCCACAATTCCTCCAATCAAGTCCTGATTGGAAAATTAAGTAAAATCCTACAGTGAATCACTTTTCCAATTCAGGATAACACAGGGGAAATAGAGGTCTACAGACACTGGGGACAGGCTACAACCAGGAACAGTCAACCACTTGGAGCATGCCAATTCAGGGAGAGACTTTGAACCAGCTCATGAAGGGACATGGGGTCCCCAAAACAGCAGCTTTTGTTGTGGTAGCTTTAGTGCTCACTACCCAGTTCCATGTGACAGATTCAGGGCAGACTAATAAGCAATTCGTCCCCAGAGGTAGCATTCCAGGTTAAGGAGCAGTCACGGATCCTGGACTGTACACGAGACACTGAGTAAGTTCAGAAGCAAGCAGCACCTGTATGACTCTGATCTCAGGGCAGGAGTAACATTTCAGTTCCAAACTCCAGCCCAATTCACAAAGCCTGCAGTGCAATAACCAGGACAGAAATTAAAGAACAAAGGGGAGCTTACTATTCTCTAACTTTGAACCACCAGAAATTTCCAGCTGATGATAGTGGCTGAGTTCAGCAGCAGTCTACTGAAACTCAAACTGAGGCAAACCGACAGGTGTGTTTCTCAGATAAAAAACTAGGTCAGGAGTTTGTAATGTCCAGAACAGAAGGTAAAAATCAAAGTTTACCTTGGTCAGACTACTTTGGAAGCACTTCAATTTTTCAGGTCCCCAACAGTAGCTGTTCCTGAGATCCAGAAACAATACATTTATTCCCAAGAAAGCAGCAGCAGGAAGTCCAGACATTCTCTCCAGAGGTGCCAGAACCTTGCCTTATTAGAAAGATTATAGTCAGGAAATAGGCCAAAAGAATGAGCAAACAAAAAGAATCCAACTATAAAAGACTATTGTGGTCACAGGGATGCTTCAGACACAAACCTAGAAAAGAATGACTCCAAAATATCTCTAAGTAAAACCACAAAGAAAAAAAACCACTCGAGTGCTTCAATAAGAATTACCAGAAAGCAGGGGTGGCTAGGTGGCGTAATGGATAAAGCACCAGCCTTGGAGTCAGGAGTACCTGGGTTCAAATCCGAACTCAGACACTTAATGATTACCTAGCTGTGTGGCCTTGGACAAGCCACTTAACCCCATTTGCCTTGCAAAAACCTAAAAAAACAAAATAAGAATTACCAGAAAGTTAAGCAAAAGTGCTTTTTAAAAGAGTTAAAAATACTTTTATAAGTTAAAATGAGGTAGCAATAAGAAAAAATTAGAAAGTAAAGGAAAACACTAAAAGAAAAAAATCAGAAAGGGGATTAGTAGCTTGGAAAAATCTAACCCAAGCAAAAAGACTGAAAAATTAGAAGAAAATTAAATTATCATATAGCAAAAAACCACTGACCTAGAGAGATTATTTAAGAATCATGCACTACCTGAAAACCATAACCAAAAAGAAATCTAGACATATTTCCAGAAATCTTAATACTGTTTTAAAACTGCCTCAGAGGGCAAAGAAGAAATAGAAAGAATCCACCAATCACATCTTAAATGCAAATATGAAAACTATCAGTAATATTCTAACCAAAATTCTGAATTTTCAGGTCAAAGAAAAATATTGTAATCAATCAGAAGGAATTCAATTATTGAAGATCTAGTAAGGATCACATAACTTAGCAGCCATTATGATAAAGGAGTGTAAAACTTGGAACATGCTATTTTAATTCTTTTTTTGGCTTTTTTTTTTTTTGCAAGGCAGTGGTGGGTAAAGTGATTTGCCCAAGGCCACACAGCTAAGTAATTATTAAGTGTCTGAGAACACATTTGAACTCAAGTCCTCCTGTACTCTATCCACTGCACCACCTAACTGCCCCCCCACCAGGAATATGGCATTTTATCATTTTTTTTTTTATGTTTTTGCAAGGCAATGGGGTTAAGTGGCTTGCCCAAGGCCACACATCTAGGTAATCATTAAGTGTCTGAGAATGGATTTGAACCCAGGTACTCCTGACTCCAGGGCCAGTGCTTTATCCACTGCACCACCTAGCTGCCCCTGGAATATGGCATTTTAAAAGGCAAAGGATATAGGTTTACAACCAAGAATAACTTACCCAGACAATTAGAATAATCTTGTAAAGGGGGAAATGGATTTTAATGAAATAGAGGCCTTTCAAGGATTCCTGATGAAAGGCCTAAAGATATATAGAAACTTTGACATGCAAACACAGGAGACAAGAGAAACTCAAAAAGATAAATATGTTCAGGCTATCATTAAGTGACTAAACAAGAATAACTGTTAACACTCTAATATAAGAAAATTATATATATGTTTCCCCTTACAGCTTTGTCATCATCAGGGATCCTGGAAGAAGATTAGGAGACTGAGCCTAGGAAATAGAAAAAAAAGGAAGAGAATACACTGGTAAAGGGGAGGTAGGGAACTGAAAAGGGAAAGAGAAACTATCTCACATAACTAGAAGTCAAAACAGAAAAGGAGTAAGAAGTGGAAGGAGTAGGCATACACTTGAACCTAACTTTCTCTTGTCATAAAAGTAAAGAATACACACACACACACACACACACACACACACACACACAGACAGAGTTGTCTATAAATTCATTTCATTAAACAGGGTAATAAGAAGGAAAGCAGAAATGTGAGAGGGGAATAAAAGGGAGAATAGATTAAGAGAGAGATTAGTCCTAAGCAAGACAAACTAAAGTTATACAAGATTACTTATAATAGCTCTTTTTTTTTTTGGTGGCATTTGATGTAATGGAATATTACTGTGCTCTGAAAAATATATAAGGGATAACTTCAGGGGAATCAGAAAAAACTTGTATTAACTGATGCACAATAAGGTGAGCAAAAACTGGAGAATGGTTTATACAGTGACAACAATATTCTAAAAACAAACAATTAAGAAAAATTTGGACACTCTAATCTAATTTACCCTACTTGTAATGACCATCCTGTATCCCAGATGGGCTCATGATGAAACCTATCTCTAGAGAGATGATGGGTTCAAAGTATACCTTGAGGCATTTTTTAACATGGCCAATAGGGGGATTTGTTTTGTTTGATTATATATCTTTGTAAAAGGCATTTTGCTTTTCTTGCTTTCTCAGAGGGGGCAGGGAAATGAGAAGAAAAAACAGTAGATTTTGATTAAAAATTAATTTTAAAATGAAAAAGTTAATTAAAAAAAGAAACATCATGAAGGCCATTGTTCATGGATCATAGAGTTCATTAAGGAGAATTAAGCATAAAAAGACTATGGAAATATAAGAAGTATCCAAAATGTTAAAGGCTTTAAAAGTTAAACAGGATTTTATATCAGATCCCAGACATAATAAGGAGGTACCAGAGTGGCATAATCAAACCTGTGCTTTAGTAAATTAAGTAAATTTAGTAAAATCATTTTGGTAGCTGAGTAGGGGAGAGACTGGAATGGGGTAAGAGTTGAGGAGAAGAGACCAACTAGAAAACCATTGCAATAGTGAGGGGAGATGAGGACCTACTCCAGAGCAGCTGTCAAAGGTGAGTAAGGGCTATTTAAGAAGAGATATAAGCAGTATTAACAGGACTTGGCTACAGATTGTATATAAGGTGTGATTAAAAAGGAGTTGAGTGTTATACCTAGGTTGGTATCACAGGCTCACTGAGAAAATAGTGATATCCTTGACAATAATAGTGATATTGGTAAAAGAAGAGAGTTTTGGGAAAACTACTGAGCTGAAGGATTGGTATTTTGTCCTTTTCAAAAGCATAGCAACTGATTAAATATAGTTAGATGAGAAAGAAAGAAGAGTAAAAGATAATAGTAAAAACATGAATGATTTGAATTAGAATCAGAAAAGGTTAAATGAGGAAGGTGATGAATTCAGTTTTGGTCTGATTGACATTTTTGGGAAAAAATATTCTGATCTTAAGCATGTAAAAAAAGAACATTCTCTTATATGCAGCAAAACATTAAAAAGGGATTCTGTATGAAACATAAATCAATAAATTCTATTTATTACTTGTCTTTGCTTTTTTTCCTGAACTTCCTTTTCTTCTGTTCAGTTAAAAAAAATTACAATTGAGGAGGGGGCAGGGATTAAAAACTTAAAGAGGTAAAAAAAACCAAACACCTTATTAACAAATAAGTCTAGTCAAGCAAAATGAATCTTTGCAGTGGTTGTGTCTGAAACTTTTTCTGCACCTTATATCTATCACCAGTATGTCAAGAAATGATTACTATGCTTTATCTTAAGTTATTTAGAGACATGATTTAGTCATTGCATTGAAAGTAATAATAATTACATAGCACTTTATGGTTTACAATATGCCTTACAAATATTATCTCATTTGATCCTCATGACAATCATGGGAAGTAGTTATAAGGATAGCAATATTATAAAGAAAAACAATGTTGAAAAATTTAAGAACTTTGAGGTATCTAGGTGCTTAAGTTCAAATGTGATCTTACTTATTCACTGTTTGACCCAGGGCAAGTCCCTTAACATTTCTCAATCTTGGATTTATCATCCATAAAATGAGAATAATGATAGTAACTACTTCACAGGAATATGGCTATTTCCCTGTTCCTTTAAAGATTCCCTCACTCCATTTCAATTATCTCTCTGTTGAGATACATATATTACTATACCAAACTTTTTGACTGTGAGTTTGTGTTCAACTTTCCTTTTCCATTTCAAATAACAGTGAGATTCTTTAGATGCTCACTCACCTTATTGTTCCTCCATGTTTAGATAACATGGGTCTAACTCTCTGAGGGCACAAATATACAGAGTCCATTATAAGGAGAATGGGTAAAAACTTAAAGTATAATGATAATAAGACATAGATGTAGAAGACTCATGTGATCAGGGCTATTCTCAACTCTGTGACTACAAAGCCTCAATGAGTCTTTCTTCAGAGTCCTCATGATGTTCACTGCAAAACGTGTCAGTGGAGGATAAGTCACCTTTTGATCAGGTTGGACTGATCCTCTCTGGAGCATAGCATCTCAGTTGGGCAGTTTGCTTGACTGCTAGGTTGGTTCCTTGCAGTCAGGTACCTGTGCTGGACTTACTCTATTATAGGCAACTTTTGACTCTACCACCTGCAACAACAAACTTAATATAAATGCTATTGCACTTTTATTTTTTAGCTGAATTGCTATAGTGATCCTCAGAAAGGGCAGATATTCATAGTTTAGGATTGAGAAGAAACCTCTTCAAGTCTTCTTCCTAAAGGTCACTATTCTGAGGTTTGTCACTTCCCTAGCAGGGGATCATAGAGATATAGTATCTCCTCTTAACAATTATCAGAGCTGAGCTGAATGACTTCACCCTAATTTATAGTGATCATTAAGTCTATATTCTTAATTTCTGTTGGTCTATAAAGATTGGTGCCCAGAGGAAAAGATAGTGAGGCATCTGAATACTGAGGTCAAAATCATCATCTCTGTTGGCTTTTTCTAAATGCAAGATTTTATATAGGGACTAGAATGTTTCATTTATACCACAATATTACAAAAAAGATATCAATAAAAAAAACCCTTAAAACCATTTGATTCCAGTGAGAACTTGGAAGTCACTGAATCTGACAATTAAGAGTCAATGTTGGGTGGCTAGGTGGTGTAGTGCATAAAGCACCGGCCCTGGACTCAGGAGTACCTGGGTTCAAATCCGGTCTCAGACACTTAATAATTACCTAGCTGTGTGGCCTTGGGCAAGCCACTTAACCCCGTTTGCCTTGCAAAAAAAAAAAACCCTAAAAAAAAGAGTCAATGTTGACCTTGTAGAGTGACTAGCTCAGAATCTAAAAGAACTCTTTTCATATAATTTGTACTTAATAAATATTTATTGAATTGATGATGTTTGTCCTTTTTTTTTTTTTTTTGGTTTTTGCAAGGCAATGGAGTTAAATGATTTGACCAAGATCACACAGGCAATTAATAAGTGTCTGAGGCCAGATTTGAACTCAGGTACTCCTGATTCCATGGCTGACACTCTATCCACTGTGCCACCTAGCCACTCCTTTGTCCTTCATTTTTGAAGAAGACCACAACATCAGGAAGGTGATGCTGTGACAAGCACATAAACTGGATTTGAATGAGGGGGTGCTGTGCTGAGTCACCAGTCTCACTTTCTCTTCCAGAGTCATCTGGGTCCAGAGGCCAGTTATGAATCAGAACTGGAGATGGCCCTGGATGCAAGACAATAAGGGTTGCCCAAGGTCACACAGCTATTAAGTTTTAAGTGTCTGAGACTGGATTCAAACTCCTGTCCTTCTGACTCCAGGGCCAGTGCCCTATCCCCAGCAGCACCTACCTGCCTCTATTTGTTGCATTATGTTTAAAGGAATAGTATTTGAGGAAAAGCTCTTTATTTGGAGAAGCTGTTAAGTGATAGTAGCAGAGTAAAGGCCCCAAAAATGATAGCATGGAGTTAGGAGTAAGTCACCTCCTCCTGATAGCCCAGTGAATTGAAAGGAAGAGTAGAGACTTCTGGCCAAAATGGTGGAAAGAAGCCAGGTCCTGTGCTAAGTTGTCCTGATATTCCCTCATAAACAATATGAAAGTAACCTCTTAATGGAAGTCCTATCAACAAAACCCAGAAAGAAAAGCTAGAAAAGCAATATGTACATCAAGGTCTGTCTTTGGGGATTGGGGTTGTGGTTGTGGCAAGGACAGAGAGCCAACAGCCAGTGGGGGAGGGGCAAGAGCCAGTCTAATCTAAGGGTGGGGGGCTTTCACTGTGGGAACCAACTGGCTCTGAGAACCACTTTACTGTGGGAACTAATTCGCTGTGGGAACCACTTTTGCTGTGGGAACCACCTCACTGTGGGAACCAATTCTTGCTCTGGGAACCAATTTGCTCTGAGAAACAACCAGAGAGTGGAGGCATAGTCATGGGACTGACAGTCTGGGACTTATAGGAAGGGCTGGAGAGTGGGTTCCAGCCTCTAGTACCCCTACTGACTGGGAGGAGAGATTCCATCCAGTGAGAAAAGCTTCCAACAGCCCCTACTAGACACTCAGTAAGTAAAGCCTTTAGGGATCTCAATACCAAATCTCTGTGAATCAGCCCCTCCCCCAACACAAAATCTTAGGAAAATGAAGAAAGGCTATAGGAAAGGAGAGATCATAGAAAAATTCCTAGAAGGAAAAGACCCCAATTCAGAGAGACATAGAACTCCTGAGGAGAATATGATTTGGTCTCTAGCACAGAAAAATTTCCTTGAAGAAATCAGGAAGGAGTTTAAAAATCAATTGGGAATTTTGGGAAAAAACCCAAGAGAAAATTAACACCTTGCAACAAGGAAACAAATCCTTGGAAAATACAATTGGACAAATGCAAAAAAGAAAATAATTATCTCAAAACCTCAACTGATCAAAGAGAAAACTCTTTCAAAAACAGATTTGACCGGAGTTGCAAAAGGTAAATGAAGAAAATTCTTCCTTAAAAAAAAAGAATGGAGTCTATGGAAACCAATGACTTCATGAGACAACAAAAATTGGTTAAACAAAACCAAAAAATTGAAAAAAATTGAAGAAATGTTAAATACCTCATCAGCAAAACCACTGATCTTGAGAATAGATTGAGGAAAGATAACCTAAAAATCATTGGTCTTCCTGAAAACATTGAAGAGAAAAAAAAGCCTGGACTTAATATTACAGGATTTAATGATGGAAAACTGCCCTGATATCATGGAATCAGAGGGCAAAATAATTATTAAAAAAAGTACATTGATCCCCTCCAGAAAGGAATCCCAAAATGAAGACACCAAGGAATATTCTAGCCAAATTCTAGAACTATCAGATAAAAGAGAAAATCCTGCAAGCAGCCAGAAAGAAACAATTTAAATACCAGGTAGCCACAGTAAAGATTATACAGGACCTGGCAGGATCAACATTAAGGGATTGAAGGGCTGGAATGCAATATTCCAAAAAAGTAAGGGAGCTTGGAATGCAGCCAAGAATCCCATAACCAGCAAAACTGAGCCTTCTCATCCAGGGCAAAGTATGGACATTTAATGAAATAGGAGACTTCTACCTTTTCCTGATGAAAAGACCAAAGATTAATAGAAAATTTGGACTTCAAACAGGAAACTCAAGAGACACATGAAAAGGTAAAAATTTTTGAAAAGGGTGAGGAGGAAGGGGAGAAAAACTGTTATCAAAGAAGATGAAACTGACAGTATCCCTACCTGGAAGAAAGACTTTAATAACTCTGGAGAATTGTAACTCCATTAGAGAGAATTTAATTAGCCAGAAGAGATGGATACACATGACTTATTTGAGAAACTGTTATCTAATAAGATGAAACTGGATATATCCTTATCTGGGAGAAAGACTCTAATAACTCAATAATTGTAATTCTAGTAGAGAGAACTGTGACTCAGATAGAATGATTTAAAAACAATACCTCCTTAAAAAGGAGGACAGTAAAGAGATGGGAGGATGGAGGGAACTTAATGGGGCAAATCTCATTACATTAAGAGGGACAAAGGACTTATTGCAATAGAGGGGAAGAACCACCTGAACCTTACTCTCATCAGATTGGCTTAAAATTAACATACACTCAGTTAAATTAAGAAACTTATACTACCTTTAAAGTGTTAAAAGGGGAAAAGGGGAGGGGGAGGAAAGGGGGAGTCAACAGAAGGAAGGGAAGGAAGAAGTGGCAAAGGGAAAGGGGGGAAAGAGGGAGGGGTTGCATATAGGAAGGCAAACACATGGAAGGTGGCTGAATTCAGAAACAAAACACTGGGGAATATGGATAAAGGAAAAAAATGGGAAAAATACAAACAGAGGGAAGATAATATGGAAAGCAATGAAGAGTTAATAATTATAACTTTGAATGTGAATGGGATGAACTCTTCCTTAAAATGTAAGCAAATAGCAGAGTGGATTAAAAACCAGAATCCTACAATATGTTGCTTACAAGAAACTCATCTGAAGCAAAGAGATATATATAGAGTAAAGGTAAAAGGTTGGAGCAAAATGTATTTTGCTTCAGCTGAAGTGAAAAAAAAGGAATAGCAATCCTTATCTCAGACAAAGCAGCTGCAAAAATAGATATTATTAAAAAGAGATAAGGAAGGAAACTACATCCTCCTAAAAGGTATCATAGACAATAAAGTAATTTCAATACTAACTATGTACACATCCAATGGTATAGCATCCAAATTCTTAGAGGAGAAGTTGAAGGAGTTACAGGAAGACATAGCAAAACTCTACTATTGGGAGACCTCAACCTCCCACTCTCAGATTCAGATAATTCTAACTATAAAATAAACAAGAAAGAAGTTAAGGAGGTAAATAGATTGTTAGAAAAACTAGACATGATAGACTTATGGAGGAAACTGAGGATAGAAAAGAATATATTTTCTTTTCTGCAGTACTTGAACTTACACAAAAATTGGCCACATACTAGGGCATAAAAACCTAATAATCAATTGCAGAAAGGCAGAAATAGTGAATACATCTTTCTCAGATCACAATGCAATAAAAATCATATGCAATATGCTAGGGAGCTATAGACCCCAAATTAATTGGAAACTGAATAACCTCATCTTAAAGAATGAGTGGATCAAACAACAAATTATAGAAAGAATTAATTATTTTATCCTAGATAATGACAATAATGAAACAACACACCAAAATCTATGGGATATACTCAAGGCAGCTGTCAGGGGATATATTATATCTTTAAATGCTTATATGAATAAATTAGAGAAAGAAGAAATCAATAACTAAATATGCAACTAAAAAAATTTGAGAAAGAACAAATTAAAACCCCCCCAGTTAAATAACAAATTAGAAATTCTAAAAATTAAAGGAAAAATTAATAAAATTGAAAACAAGAAAACTATTGAAATAATAAATAAAACCAAGAAGTGGTTTTATGAAAAAAAAACAAAACTGATAAACCTCTGGTCAAGTTGATAAAAAAAAAGAAAGAAGAAAACCAAATTGCTAGTATCATAAATGAAAAAAGGTGAACTCACAATCAATGAGGAGGAAATTAAAGTAATAATTTGGAATTATTTTGCCCAACTCTATACCAATAAATTTGACAATCTAAATGAAATCAATGAATATTTTAAAAATATAAGTTGCCCAGGTTAAATGAAGGGGAAATTAAAATACCTAAATAACCCTATCTCAGAAAAAGAAATTCAACAAGCCATTATTGAACTCCCTAAGAAAAAATCTCCAGGGCCAGATAGATTCACAAGTGTATTCTATCAAACATTTAAGGAACTGGTTGCAATTGTATATAAACTATTTGGAAAAACAGATGAAGACAGAACTCTGCCTAACTCTTTCAATGACCCCAATGTGGTGCTGATACCTAAACCAGGAAGAGTTAAAAGAGAGAAAGAAAATTATAGACCTATCTTTCTAATGAATATAGATGCAAAAATCTTAAATAAAATCTTAGCAAAATGACTACAACAAGTTATCACTAGGATAATACATTATGATCAAGTAGGATTTATTCCAGGAATGTAGGGTTGGTTCAATATTAGGAAAACTGTCAGTATAATTAATTATATCAATAGCAAACCTATCAAAAATCATGATTATATTAAAAGATGCTGGAAAAGCTTTTGACAAAATACAGCACCCATTCCTACTAAAACACTAGAGAGCATAGGAATAAATGGATTGTTCCTTAGAATAATAAACAGTATCTATCTGAAACCATCAACAAGCATTATATGCAATGGGGATAGGTTAGAGGCATTCCCAATAAGATCAGGGGTAAAACAAGAATTCCCACTATCACCACTACTATTCAATATCATGTTAGAAATGTTAGCTTCAGCAGTAAAAGAAGAAAAAAAAATCAAAGGAATTATAATAGGGAAGGAAGAGACAAAATTTTCACTCTTTGCAGATGACATGATGTTATACCTAGAGAATTCCAAAAAATCATCTAAAAAAACTACTAAAAATAATTAGCAACTTTAGCAAAGTCGCAGGATATAAAAGAAATTCTCATAAATCCTCAACATTTCTATAGATATGACTAGCAAGATGCAGCAGAAAGAGCTAGAGAGAGAAATCCCATTCAAAGTAACTTCAGAAAATATAAAATATCTGGGAGTCTACCTGTCAAGGCAGACTTTTTGAAAACAATTACAAAAACTTCTCACACAAATAAAAATCAGACTTAAATAACTGGGCAAATAGCAACTGCTCATGGATAGGCTGAGTGAATGCAATAAAAATGAAAATCCTACCAAAAGTAAACTACTAGTTTAGTGTCTTACCAATCAAAATTCCAAAAAATTACTTTAATGAGTTAGAAAAAAATTGTAAGTAAATTCATATGGAGAAATAAAGTCGAGAATCTCCAGAGATTTAATGAACAAAAGTGCAAAAGAAGGTGGCTTAGCCCTACCAGATCTAAAATTATAATATAAAGCATCAGTCATCAAAACTGCCTAGTATTGGTTAAGAAATAGAGTGGTGGGGGAGGCTAGATGGCCCAGTGAATAGAGCGCCAGCCCTGAAGTCAGGAGTACCTGAGTTCAAATCCAATCTCAGACACTTAATAATTACCTAACCGTGTGGCCTTGGGCAAGCCACTTAACCCCATTTGCCTTGCAAAAACCTTAAAAAAAAAAAAGAAATAGAGTGGTGAATCAATGGAATAGACTAGGAGCAATAGCAGGAAATGATTATAATTATCTTCTGTTTGATAACCCCAAAGAGTCCAACTATTGGGATAAAAACTCTCTTTGACAAAAACTTGGGAAAATTGGAAATTAGTATGGAAGAAACTTAGATTAGACCGACACTTCACACCCTATACCAAGATCAAAATGGATACAGGATCTAGACATAAAAAAAATATTATAAGCAAACTATAAGATCAAGGAATAGTTTACCTGTGAGATTAATGGAAAGGGAAGCAATTTATGACCAAGGAAGAGATGGAGAATGCCATTAAAAATAAACTAGATAATTTTGATTACATTAAATTAAAAAGCTTTTGCACAGACAAAACTACTGCAAACAAAGATCAAAAGAAATGTAGTAAATTGGGAAACAATTTTTACCACTAGTGTTTCTGACAAAGGGCTTATTTCTACAATATACTGAGAACTGAGTCAGATTTAAAAAAAAAAAGACAAGCCATTCCCCAATTGACAGATCAAAGGATATGCAAAGGCAATTTACAGATGAGGAAAGCAAAGCAATCCATAACCATATGAAAAATTGTTCTAAATCACTAATTATTAGATAAATGCAAATTAAAACATCTCTAAGGTACCACCTCACACCTCTCAGACTGACTAATATGACCAGAAAGGACAATGATTAATGTTGGAAGGGATGTGGGAAATCTGGGACACTAATACATTGTTGGTGGAGCTATGAACTCATCCAACCTTTTTGGAGAGCAATGTGGAATTATGCCCAAATGACAACAAAAATGTGCATACCCTTTGATCCAGCAATACTACTACTAGGTCTATACCCTGAAGAGATTATGAAAAAAGGTAAAAACATCACCTGTACAAAAATGTTCATAGCAGCTCTGTTTGTGGTAGCAAAGAAATGGAAACTGAGGGAATGTTCTTCAACTGGGGAATGGCTTAACAAACTGCAGTATATATATGTCATGGAACACTATTGTTTTATTAGAAACCAGGAAGGCAGCTATATGTCATGGAACACTATTGTTTTATTAGAAACCAGGAAGGCAGCTAGGTGGCACAGTGAATAGAGCACCAGCCTTGGAGTCAGGAGTACCTGGGTTCAAATCCGAGCTCAGACACTTAATAATTACCTAACTGTGTGGCCTTGGGCAAGCCTCTTAACCCCATTGCCTTGAAAAAAATCTTAAAAAAAGAAACCAGGAAGGATGGGAATTCAGGGAAGGATTTGCATGAACTGATGCTCAGCAAGATGAGAAGACCAAAAAAACATTGTACACCCTAACAGCAACATGGGGTGATGATCAACCTTGGATTTGCTCATTCCGTCAGTGCAACAGCCAGGGACAATTTTGGGCTATCTGCAATGGAGAATACCATCTGTATCCAGAGAAAGAATTGTGGAGTTTGAACAAAGATCAAAGACTATTACTTTCAAATTAGAAAAAAAACCCATTATCTTATTATGTAATTTTGCTATCTCAGAGTTTATTTTTCTTCCTTAAGGATATGATTTCTCTCTCATCACATTCAACTGAGATCAATGTATACCATGGAAACAATGTAAAGACTAAGAGAATGCCTTCTGTGGGGGTTGGGGGAGGGAGAATGGGGGAAAATTGTAAAACTCAAAATATAAAAATAAAATAAAATTTATTTGAGAAGAGATATAAAATATCTTATGCAATTCCATATCTCATATTATATGTTTCTTTTTTAAGGAAATGATTTCTTTCTCATCACATTCAACTTAGATCACTGTATACTATGGGAATGATGTAAAGACTAAGAAACTGCCTTCTGTGGGGGGTGTGGGGAGGGAAGCAAGATTGGGGGAAAAAACTGTAAAACTCAAAATAAATAAAACCTTTCTCAAATAAAAAAAAGAAAATATTCTTTAAAAAAAAAGAAAAGAAAAAGAAAGGATGAGTAATTGACTCAGGAGAGGATGACAAAGAATGTGCCATCAGAGAAAAGTCAAGTTTCTGTCCACACCAGGAGATAGCAGAAGTAGAAGGCAGCACAGTAGAGTGGAATGACCATTATTTTAGGATTTGGGGAACTTGGGTTCACATGTGATTTAACCCTCCTATAAAATTAAGGGATTGGATTAGATGATTTTTTGAATTCCCATCTAGCTCTAGAATGTAATAAGTATTAAAAAGAAAAGATGAATACGATGGTGTTAGGTGGGACAGAGCATAGATGCTGGAAGACCTAAGTAAAACCCTCCCCCAGACACTTATTACACACTCTACCTCCTCAGTCTCAGTTTCTCATCTGTAAAATGAGAATAATAACACCCATCTTCTACGGTTGTTGTAAGGATAAAAATGAAATAATATTTATAAAGTGCTTTACAAATCCTAACATGCAAAATGATAGCTATTTTTGCTATTAGAATGAAAAAGAAGCTCTTGGCAGAGAAATGATACTTTAGAGTTACTAAAAGAGATACATTTTTCAGGCAAAAAAATGTATGGATTTGTTTTGTTTGTTGGTTATTTGTTAAAACAGAGAGTTTGCGGTGTATAAAAGATACAGATAAGCACGATATATATACATAATAGAGTTTCATCGTTTACACATAACCAACCTTTTCTATTTTTCTTTCTATACAAAAACATCGATATTGATGTTTGTCAAAGTCAAAATAACAAAATTTAAAATCCTGGAGAAAAAAGAATGAAAGGGAGTTTATTAACAATAGAGTATGCATTCTAAATGGCACAACAGAAGGTGAAAGTAGGGAGGTTTGTATAGAGGCCCTGGTAGATAAAGACAAAATACAATAAGAATGGAGAACAGAGGAAAGGGATTGTATCTTTGATAGAAATGGCTCTTGAGGAAGGGAAAATATTTGTATTGGATCCTTGGGCACTCTTTCCTCTCAGGTCAGGGGATTTAGTAAATATAAATTCAGTTAATATTATTTTATATTGGCAGCTCTAGGCCAAATTTAAAATATATACAAGCTTTAATCCTGATCAGATGCAGAAAATCATGAATGCTCACTCCTCAAAATAAAAATATAAAGGCAAAGAATTTCAGGCATCACAGTTGTATGGTTCCTCTAAACCTTAAATGGATTCTACACCTACACCTACATGCATCCATTCTCACTGTATACTCCACTTTTCACCAGACAAAAGCTGATCATCAAAGCTTCTACAAGGTATGTGAATCCTTTCCTGCTACTTGACTTCCTTGAATACCCTGATGCAAGCACAATTCTCATGAGTATACATTAAAGGAGACAGCTTGTAAAAAAAAATCCCAGGGAATTTCCCAGGTGAATTTTCCATATACTGTTCAAAGTTTCACCAGTTCCTACTTCTATATCAGAATAAAATATATTTTGTTTTCCCTATTAAGTAGTCTTCCAGAAGCAGGAAAGCAGCTTGCTGCTCCATATGCCCTGTGAATGCAAGGGTTGGGAAAATAGAATGGCAAATACCTGCAAAAGTCACTCCATGTGTAGTACCAACAATATGTAGCACAAGACTAGAATAGGCAGAGATAACTAAAGCAAGCAAGTTTTAGGACTTCTGAGTCATATGAGCAACAAGATGCTTCTGGGTCATGTTTCTTTTTTTTTTATTGGGTCCCATTTTCTTTGATTCTCATGATCTATCAAACATCTCCAAAACAGAAATTATGTGCCAAAGAGGAAGCAACTTCAGCTATCTCCATGGACCGTAAGACACCCAGAATTTAAAAGAAGGCTAAAAAACCCAAACCCCCAAAATAAACTTATACTCATTGACCTTGAATTCACTCAGTACCTCTCCTCCACCTCCATGGTATCAGTAGCAAGTCTGACCCAAGGACACAACACAGGCTTACTACAAAAAAAAATTGTTGTAACAAAAACTGGTTCCCCTTCCCTCTTTCCAAGGCCATGTAGACCCATTTCCAGGCTATGGAAATTTGCCCTGATCAAGGGCATTCAGGCAACTACAGGCTGTCAGAAGCAAAAGCCTTCCAGGGGTCATACCCCTGTAACATCAGTGCTGAAAGCTCTGAACTGCTAGTATCTAAGAGGACAACCTTATAGCACCATGACAGAGCTGGGTCAATAATATTAGCAGAGCCAGGTTGGGGTGAACAACACTGTAGCACCAGTGCTGCAACACCCTGAACTATTAATACTTGGTCAAGCAATAGAGAAGTGGAGCAAGACAGCAAGAAAGGGCACTGTGCATTGGGGGAAGGTAAAGGTGAGGAAAATGTTCAATACTTTACTAGGCTTGGGGAAAAGTATAGCATCCAGCTGGGTCCAGTTCCAACCACTCAATGACCTGAACTGATGAATCATGAATTATCTGGAATAGGAGGAGACTGAGATGTTTTGAGATCTGGCCCCACAGAAAAACACAATCAGTGGGGATGGAATCAGAAAGTGAGTGCCAAGAAAAAATAAGAAGAAAATGTTGCAGTTACCAAAGATTTTAGAAAGCAGAAAACTCAAAGACCTTAAATATAAACAGGAATATCAATAGGATAAACAGTTATAACTAAAGGAAATCATGCTTTCAGATTTAGAAGATGAGTTCAGTTATTTATGAATAAATATTTCAGGGGCAGCTAGGTGGATAGAGCACCAGCCTTGGATTCAGGAATACCTGAGTTCAAATCCAGCCTCAGACACTTAATCATCACCCAGCTGTGTGACCTTGGGCAAGTCACTTAACCCCATTGCCTTGCAAAAAAAAATAAATTAAAAAAATAAATATTTCAGAACAAAGAAAAATGATGACCCTGGAAAATTTGACAAGAATACAGAATTACAATGTGATGTACCTGAATGGTTCAAAAGAGAAATGAAAATTATGAGAGAAGAATTTTGATCTGCACAGCAAAAATATTGGGCAGAATAGAACAACTAGAATATACGATGGCAAACCTCACCAAAGAAATAAAAAAGAACAATAGATCAGAAATATAAATATACAAGTAAAGGACAATCTAGAAGAAAAGCAAAAAACAATAACATTAAAAGAAAATATGTTCATCTATAAGTAAAACATACTGAATCAAAGTTAGGATTATAGAGATGTTGTTTGTGAGAATAGATCCCAAAATTTGATATAATTTAGAAAGAAATTTATCAAGATGGTTGGTAGAGAAGAAAAGAAGTATGGCTCCCTCTCTCAGTCAGGTTCTGGAAGGTTTACAGTATATAGGATTTGATAGAGGTGACAACATACAAACTACATAATTAAGCAGGTATTGAGAGGACATCTTGAAAGCAAAGTAAATTGAGATAGAAATGAATTGCTGTAAATGTTCCATAAAATTTGGGTAAAGTTAAAACATGAGGGAACTAAAAATCCAAATTTGAGTGGGCCTATCATAAGTCCTGAGAGACATAACACAAAACAAGAATGCTTTGAGTGAATCCAGAGCCAAGGGGAACCCAAAACATCTTGTGACTGTCTCCAGTATTCCTAGTGAGATGCCTGGCAACATTCTATGTGTATACAATCTTTAATTATATAAGGTTAGGGGGTAGCTAGGTGGCACAGGGAATAGAGCACTGGCCCTGGAGTCTGGAGGTCCTGAGTTCAAATCAGACCTCAGACACTTACTAATTACCTAGCTGTGGGACCCTGGGCAAGTCACTTAACCCCATTGCCTTGCAAAAAATAAAAAAAACCTAATTATATAAGGTTGGATTTCAACAATATAATGCTTTCCCCCAAACAATATAAATACTTTCCCCCACAGAATCAAGCTAAGGATCATAGGTCTCCAATAAGAACATGACAGTACAAAAAGCCTTAACACTGCAATAAAGAAAAAATAGAAGGAAAATTACCCAAAACTTCTGAACATAGAAAATGAAAACCAATTCAAAGAATTCACAGATTATGTCCAGAAAAAATAAAACAAAAACCAAAGCTTCAAACTTCAAGATGCATAGTGGTTAAATTTAACTATTCAATTCAGAATAAAAAAAAAGTTTTGTGGAGGGGAAATATTAACAACATGAAAAGGTCAGTCAGGGAAAAATGGAATGTCTTAGATGGGCAAAAAGAGTTAGGTTTTGATAGCCTTCTCATTCAGGTCAAAAAGAACCAGCCACTTAAGGAAGGAAGTAGGTAGTTTAGACTTGAGAATTGACTTTCATTTAGCAGCGTAAGGAGAGTAATGAATTCCTTACACATCCACAGACTACAGTACCAGTGAGGAAGGAATTACATTCTAGACAATTTATCCTACCAGGTGAGGAAAACACCTTCCTTTCACCATTCCATATCCCAGCAACTTTCATGGTCTCACTACTGCTTCACTTTGCCTTTGAAGCTATTGTTTGCTATCACAAGGTAGCTTTCATCTGTTGACAAGGCCAAGGAAAGGAAAGAGGTATTAACCTTTTGTAAAATTGCACAGGACCAACAAACTTGGGGGTGATAATCAACACACTTTTAATTCTTCTGTTAGAAAGGACACTGCTGATATACAAAAAGGATGTTCAAACAAATGTTAACATTTCTACTTGATATTCTTTGTTCTCCCCTCTCATGTTTAAATGAATTAGGATAAGTGAATTCCTTTCATACCTATCAGTCCTTCAGAACCTTGAATCTGAACCAAACACATTATCTCAAAAATTTGATAAACCCCGGGGAGGCATCAACCAACAATAGCAGGGGAGGATCAAAGCTGGTGACTTTTGCCCTGCAGTCCTATCACCATGCTTTTTGACCTGTCTATAGCTTTTGATATTGCTAACCGTTCCCTCCTTCTTAGCTTCTCTCATCTGTCTGGATTTTCTTGACACTGCACTCTCCTGATTCTCCTACCTGTCCTACCACTTCTCAACTTCCTCTGCTATATTATCATCTGTATCCTATCCCCTTTGTGTGGGTGTATCCCAAGACTTGGTCCTGGGCCCTGTTCTCTTCTCTCTATAGTATCTCAGTGATCTCATCAGTTAACATGTGTTTGATTATTATCTTTCTGCATATGATTCACATAACTACTTATTCAGCCCTCATCTCTCTCCTGGTCTGTATTCCCGCATCATCAAATTCCTATTGTATCTAGATCACTGCAGCATCTACCCAGAAGCCCCAGAAGCATTTCAAATTCAGAGTGTCCCAAATCCAACCCATTGTCTTTCATCCCAAGTCCAGTTTTGATTTCCCTATATCTGTAAAGAGTATTACCATTCTCTCAGTTACACAAGCTCTGAACTTCAAGGTCAACCTTAACTATTTCCCCTTCCTTGGTCCCCATAATCAATCAGTTGTTAGATCTTGTTGATTCTGCTTCTATGGTATCTCATATCTTTTTTTCTCCTTTTATACAAATGCTCACCACTATAGGGCCTTCAGGACTTTATCATCTCTCACTTGGGATATATATATATATATATATATAGAATAGCCTCGTAGCAGGCTTCCCTGCCTGCAATCTTTCCTCTCCAATCCAGGTTTCATTTTAAGAAGAAGCCCAGACTGACCTGTTTTTATTCCCCACATGGGTTCTACTACTGACTTTTTGGACTTTTAAAATCTTAGGAAGAAAATGCAAAATGCTGATGAAAGCAGTATTGACAAAAATGAATAAAACATCTTTATTTGAATTTAAAATAACATTAAAAAATTCACTGTAAGCATTTATTTACATGATGTTTTAAGGAGATTATTATGATTTTTTTTCCTTATAAGGAAATCTCACTGTAAACTTTCCTTAATCCTTTCAGAGAAGATACAAATGACTATGAGTATAGAATGTTGCATGTGCTGTCAAATGTGGCTGAAGCATGAGCTGATTTTGCTGAAAACTCCTTTTTTAATGTGTGGTAAAAGGGAAGGTTGGCTTGTAAGGGGAGGTGAAAATACCCCAAGAAGATCTCATTTTAAGGAGGGGACCCATAGACTGAGGTCATTTATAACTGGAACATATGGTAATTAGTACTAGTATACAAAATATTTGACTTAGCCCTGAAATATAAGTTCCTTAAATATTCACTAAACTTGTTTTTAAAAGCACAGAACTCTTTACTAGAGTATTTTAAAAGGTTTCTACTCTTTACTGCCCTCCCACTTCTTCCATTTGCTGCCTCCTTGGCACATTTCTGGCTTGCAAGTATGACAAATCAACCAGTTGACATTGTTTTGAGAGTAAAGTTGTGGTTACTTGGTGACAATCTAAGAACGCATAACCAAATATCACTTCTATGACGGCAATACACACCCCCTCTCTGCAGAAACCACACCCATTGCTCTGCTTTTGCCTTAGGCTGCTGATTCAGTTAGATTTTCTTTGAGAAAAGGTGCTTCAAAAATTGAAATAAAAGAAGCTCTTTAAAAGGAACATCAATGATTTTAGAAAATTCTTAAAACTTAAATGAGTAAAAATCAATTGTATACCATGGGTTTGTTTATGTTGATACTTTGTCATCACCTTCCCCTCTTTCCATCCACCATACAACACCTTCAATACTTAGGTAAAGTATTGTCCTAAATGACTCTTCACAGGGCGGCTAGGTGATGCAGTGGTTTAACGGCCCTGGAGTCAGGAGGACCTAAGTTCAAATCTGCAATCAGACACTTAATAGTTACCTAGCTGTGTGGCCTTGGGAAAGCAAGCCACTTAACCCCATTTGCCTTGCAAAAACAAACAAACAAACAAACAAAAAACCTGAATGACTCTTTGTGACCTCGTAGACCATACTATCCATGGAGTTTTCCTGGCAAGGATATTGGAGTGGTTTGCCATTTCCTTTTCCAAACAGAAGTTATCAAACCTCCTTATCAAACCAGTTGTGATAAGCCAGGTAGCCGGGCTTTCCAAAGAAGAAAGATAAAGCAAATCATAATTTCTTATGTTTATTACTTAGGAAGCTAACTATATAAAATGTTTATGTAAAATGTGTTTTGAGATCCCAAAATAAATTCTTAAAATGCTAAGTTTTAAACATAACACAGAACTCTCGGATTCCTGTGAAAATGAACTTTTATTTAAAGATAAACATTGATGGGGCGGCTAGGTGGCGTAGTGGATAAAGCATCGGCCTTGGAGTCAGGAGTACCTGGGTTCAAATCCAGTCTCAGACACTTAATAATTACCTAGCTGTGTGGCCTTGGGAAAGCCACTTAACCCCATTTGCCTTGCAAAAACCTAAAAAAAAAAAAAAAAAGATAAACATTGAAGTTTTTAAAAAATAAATAAACGAGACAATTCTACTGTGATGTCAAAGGGAAAAACTAAAATGGGTGCTCAAGACTCAAGTCCTGCTGGATCTTTAAATCTTTGGGGAAGCCATTTAATTTCTTTGTACCACCATTTCCTTTTTTTCTATTAAATAAAGTCAGGAAGGTATTAAATAACCTCTAAGTTATTTTATAAATCAAAAATTCTATGATCTATGAATCAGGCCATGTCTAGATTTCAAAGAACAGAAATTCAGCCTCACAGAAATGTAGTCCTCAAATCTAAATGCAGATTTATCTGGTTTCATACACACCATAGAGGACCCACAAAAAGCTACAAGGATAAATGTGCTGATCACTTTCAAGGGTCACCCAGTTTGTCGGTATTCTGTTATTCATCTTTAAGAAGCCAGGTTCCAGCTGAGGAAAAAGTTCTGTCCAGAGCCTTTAGGCTATATCTGAGTAGCAAGAATAGTTAGAGGTGATGCAGCTTTATACTAAAGATGGAAAAGGAGCCCTAGTCTTTATCAACTATACCAATCTAGGGCATGCCTTCCCCTGGAGCTTTAGAACATACTAATTAGGAGGAAGCTAGATAAGGATTCACACCAGGCATGGTAAAATTCTTCAGGCATGAGGAGCTGATCTCAGGAACTCAACAGTCGTTCTAGGTGTTTCCATCTACTTGTCCCCTCTAGCCTGACCACTTCCTCCCACCCCAGAGGGATGACATCCATAGGTCTAGTCACTGAGGCTCATTCTAAATGTTTTCTGGACTCTTGCTCACTCTCTCTGTCTCTTTCCCTGTCTTTCTGTCTCTCTGTCTCTGTCTCTGTCTCTCTCTGTCTCTCTGTCTCTCTGTCTCTCTCTCTCTATATCTATATATCTATATATCTATATATCTATATATCTATATATATATAGATATGTTTTATTGATGCTTTTTACTTTCATAGGTAGACTAGCTGTGTGACCCTAGGCAAGTAACTTAACCTCTGTTTGCCTCAGTTTTTTTCATCTATAAAATAGGAACAATAATACTGATATCCCAAGATATTTTTGAGGATCAAATAAAATAATAATTATAAAAAATAGTATAGTGTCTAACATATATTAAGCACTATATAAATGTTAATTATAAGCATTGCTATTAAATAGAAGCATAAAAACTATACTAAAATAGGAAGTGGAAAAAAACCCAAACAAATACGTAGAAAAATATGCTTGAGGTATTAGTAGGTATTGCCTTTGGGACTTCCCAGGAAGGATTTCCAGTTTAGAGTTAGTGTTCAAAGCTACTGTTGCATTCTCTCCTCATCACTGTCTTGTTTTCTTGATTTATAATTTCAGTTACTTGCACTGTCTATAGAAATTATCTCAAATTGTCTCTAGAAAATTGAAGATGTTATCCACAGAGAAGGGATATTTGAGCAGGACCAACTGATGCCCAGTCACCCACTCTTTTTTCACACTCTGAATTGAATACATCTTCATACCTGACTCTTTCCTACCTTTTCAGTTGTCTTACACTTCACTTTCCTCTATACATTCCAGGATCCAGCAATGCTGATCCACTACATCTTTTCCTAAGATGAGATACCACCTCCTGACTCTAGACCTTTCCATTGGGCTATCTCCCATGACTGAAATTTTCTTTCTCCTTAGTCCTGTCCCCTAGATTCCCTGGCTTCCCTTAAGGCTCAGCTCCATTCCTGCCATCTGCAAAAGGTCTATTCAGCCCCATCTTACCCTTCATTTATTGCTTTCCCTCTGAGAATCTCTTCCATTTACGTTTAATTTATCTTATAAGTATATAATGATTTGCATGTTATGTCCTCTCTTAGAATATTATTTGACTTTCTTTGTATTCTTAGTCTTTGGCACATAATAAACACTTTAATAAATGATTGTTGATTGTCCAACTGAACACAAATGGGAATCCTGCTTTCTGCCATCCACTGCACCTCCTTTCCCTGTGCACTTCAATGATATATAGGCCACTGACAAATTATATGGCATCATAAAGAACCAGGACAGCTTTGAAAATTACATGTTGAACTTATTATATAGTGTCCTGAAAGTCTTAGACTTTTCAAAGTCTTAGACCACTCCCTTTACCCATATAGCTGACTGAGTCCAAAGCCCTACACAGACCAGCTGTTCAAATGAGAGACCTGGGTGGTATTGTTTTTTTTTTTTTTTGGCAAGGTTTAGATTTTGGAATTATAGACAAATCTTGCATAGTTTTGCTAAAAAAAAGTTTCTCATAATCCTATTTGAATCTTAACTAAAATTTGAGTCCAGAATGATCAGTTCATGAGATTTGTTCTCATTCTATTGTAGAAAATAATACTCTGATCTCTTTCTCTCAGGAAGGTTGTTAATGGGATTCAGAATTCTAGAGAACCATGAGGGGTTTGAGAGTCTTTTCCCTATTACCATCTCTATTACCATCACCATTAAACACTAGTGAGTCGATCCTCAGTTTCATTTTAAATATTTAACATCAGTTTTGTTAGCACCTTCCCTTTTTTGATTATTTCTAATTTATTATGTATATTTCTTGCTGGTTTATAGTGGTTGGCCAATTGTCTCTCCTACCAGATTCTGAGCTCCTTGCAAACCAAGACTATCTTGTACCTTTCTTTGCATTCTCAGAGTTTAGCACAGAGTATGATACATTTAATAAATGTTTGTTGACTGAATTAGCTTTTGAAAAGAGGTATTTACTTCAAAGTTACAGCAAAGTATAAAAATACAAAATTTTCCTCAAACACATCAGGGGCATACTCTACACTAACCAATCTTGGCTTTGAGGGAGAGTAGGTTCATTTTTACTATAGTTCCTACATAAAACACTGGACCAATAAAATTCAGTTTGAGTTGGAACATGACCACCAGATGAATCTTCATTTCATCTACCCTAGACTGAGTCCTGAAGTCCTCACTCCTCAGGGCATCACTGTTGAGCTGGATATAAAAACAAGGATGCTGGAACTCTAGAATATCGATATTCCTTCATTTAAAACAAAATAACAACTAATAAGGTGGGTAAAGAACATAGGCTTCTAACACAAGACTACATGGCAGTCCATAGCTTCTCTCTTTAAAGCTTTTTATAGACTCCATTCGTCTTGGAGTCCAAAAGATCTATCAAGAGCTTAAGAGAAGAGAAAATAGGTAGAGTCTAGGCCAAAACTGCCCTAGACCTCTTTGAAAAACTTCCAAGTCTCAGTTTCAGAGACAATTAAAAAAGGCCTCTCTTAACTATGTAGTTTAGTAGACTAGAACAATGTCTACCCACAATCTCTTCAAGACATTTCCATTCCCCATCATCAAGGCTTTCTAGGAAGTAAACTTGTTCCTGCACTCTATGTGATATCTGAAGTTTTTGGTGAATTTGACCTACCCTAATTAATTACATTTTCAAAAGGGCATAATAGATCAGCCTGCAGTCAACTGGACTACCCCTTTCTTTCTTTTTTTTAAATCACAATTGATATTTTATCTTTTCAACTACATGTTATAAAAGTTTTTCAGTATTCATCCTGGACTACCCCTTTCAAGGAAGAAAAATACTAGGAATTTTTAGAAAAGTTCAATGAAAGTAGTGGTAGAAGTATTCATATACACACTCATATGCATTTATATATATATATATATATATATATATATATATACACACACACACACACAGTCACATTTTATTGACATGCAGATTATTAGTTTCACTAAACTGTATTTTTTTCTCTTTTTTCTTCTTTATTATAAGGGGTGACTCTGTAGGTTGGAAAGGTAGAGAGAAATATTGGGAAATGACAATAATATAAATACAAACATTAGCATAATTTTTAAAAGTAGCCCATTCAGTGTGACCTGACTGACATTCCATAAACAACCAAAAGAATAATAAAAAAGAAAGACAAGTCCAAACATTAGTTGCACACTTTCCTTTATTCCTGAATGGTATTCCAGTGGCTTCCCATCACCTCTAAGATCAAATTCTTCTGGCATTCAAAACTCTTCACAACTTGGCCCCTTCCTATTTTTCTAGTCTTCTATACTTTTCTTCATTTTGGGTATTTTGTGATCCAGTTACATTAGCCTACTTCTCATTCCTCATACAAGACATTCCACTTCCCTTCCCAGTACGCTCATTGATTATCTCCCATGCCTCACCATAGCACTCTAAATGTTCTAAATACTTACACAGTGGTTGTTGATTGTTGATAGAATCAGATTCAATAATCAGTTGTGCCAACAAAGATTTGTTATTATAGTTTCAGTATATCATTCATGAGCATTCTGTAAACAGTCCCTTGAAGATCTCCCATTGTTAGTGAGTTGCCAATTCAACAACATGTTCACCACACCATCAATTTGGCCTTTTAATTTACCTGGCTACTGTAATGAAAGGGTTCGGTCTTTCCTTTCATCTACCTATAAATCTAGCTATCCACCCCCCTCACCTTAATCATAATTAAAACAAAGGTTCTTATACTGGAATCCATGGACCCATGAATATAAGAGAGTCTCTGAAGTTGGATTTAAAAAAAATTAATATATATTATTTTTCCCATTTACATGTTAAAACAACTTTTTTAATATTTTTTAAAAGTTTTGAGTTTTAAATTCTATTTCTCTCTTCTCTCCTCCCCCTTTCCTGAGTTGGTAAGTAGTCAGATATAGGTTATACATGTGCATCCAGGTAAAACATTTCCATTTTCTACAAGAAGATTCAAATAAAAGTAAAAAAATGAAAGAAGGAAAGTTAAAATAGTATACTTCAGTATGTATTCAAATAATATCATTTCTTTCTCTGGAAGTGGAAAGTATACTTCATCCTTAGTCTTTTGGGATTGCTTTAGATCATTGTATTGCTGAGAATAGCTAAGTCATTCACAATTCTTTCTCATATACTATTGCTGTTATTGTGACTAATGTTCTCCTGGTTCTGTTCACTTCACTTTGTATCAGTTCATGTAAGTCTTTTCAGGTTTTTTTCCCCAAATCATCCTGCTTGTCATTTCTACAGCTTGCCTAGTCATTTAAATTTTTTTTCTGATAACTAATCTTATGTGTTTTATTTTGTGCATTTAATAACAAGATTCTGAGAAAGAGTTCTACCAACTTTACCAGACTGGTAAGAATCCATGACACACACAAAACGTTAAGAAACCTTAGATTAAAGGTCAAGTTTCCCGGGTCAGTTTGGAAACTTTTTTTTCCTATTCATACTATTTTATTTCATAATAGTATTTTGTTTTTCCTCAGTTACATGTAAAGATAATTTTAACATATATTTAAACATTTTTTGAGTGGAAACTCTTAAGTTACAATTATAATTTAGATTTAAATTCCAGTAATATCAGGAACTTCCTTTAAGGAGCTCTTCTTGAGAAGAGTTATTGCTTCATTTACTACATCATTACACTTTTCAAATGAAAAACCTGATTACATTATCATGTAAAAATCACCCCTAGGCAAGGTTTAGGCAATTGATATTACTGTGGTTATTATCTTTTGTCCCTTCCCTAGATATAAGGAAAAGTTCTGAGCTCCCTCCACCTTTTTAAAAAAGGTCATATTAGGAATCACAATAAAGCTCAATTTTCATCTCACTATAGCTTGCAATATACCAAGGCTTTCTAAGTCTCAGTTTCCTCATTTGTAAAATAAGATTGGATTAGCTAACCACTTTTCAACTTCATATCTATAATCTTATGATGAAATTATATTGAATAAGATGATGTGCACAAAGAAACAAAATATAAATATGCAAAAAAATTTAAAGGCAGATTCAGATATTATTGATATCCTGGATAAAAATAAATTATTTATGTAAAATCATCTCTGCTGAAATTTTATAATCTCCAAAATCAAATTTTGAAATCCAAAGTAGGGTGAATCCATAATTTTTTTATAGGTTTTTGCAAGGCAAATGGGGTTAAGTGGCTTGCCCAAGGCCACACAGCTAGGTAATTATTAAACGTCTGAGACCAGATTTGGACTCAGGTACTCCTGACTCCAGGGCCGGTGCTCTATCCACTGCGCCACCTAGCCGCCCTGAATCCAAAATTAAAATCCCCTTTCTTGATTTCTAACTGTAGAGAAGTTAAAGTTCAGATTGTTTTCACAAGGCAAAACATAAATCAACTAATTTTCTTAGGGTTTAACTTTTACTAGTCTGAGATCCACTCCTATCCAGGTGCTCACTGAAATGAGAGAATTTGTTATCTTTTTGTTATTCTTTTTCCTTCTTGGTTTGCTTTGTCTTTTTGGTGTCAAAATTGAAGGAGTAGGGCTTGGATGTTTTTTCCAACTTTATCATCTCTAAGTAGAACTGATCTTGGTGACTTTTGTAAGATACCCCATTAATTAACTTCTTGAGCTTCCTTTTGTACACCAAAGTTTTCTAACTCACAGTTTCTCCATCTTTAAGAAGAGAGTTAGACTCAGCAGTAAACTAAAGCCCCAAGAGATAGCTTTTAAACAGATAACTAGATTTTGCAATTTGAGAGCATTTATACCTAGGAAGTAGGCAAATGTTACAAATCAGGGCTTGATTTTTTGTTTTGTTGGTTGTCTAGACTTAAGAAAGTGATAAAGAAAATGTTAATAATGAAAATTAGATTTAAGAGTCTACCAACTTCTTCCCTTTGAAGAGTGAGATATTAAACATTTACCAGCACACTCCTGATTGGATTCCATGATCTCTAAGGTCCATTACAGATCTAAATCTATAATTCCTCATGGCCAACTTGAGCTGTACTGAAAGTTTTTCTGTTATGTTAGAAGCAAAACTGGAAATTAATATAGCCCAGTGCAAAGTGAAGTGTCTCATGAGTCAAGAGAACCTAAGTTTAAATTCTATTTTTTAATCCTCTCTGGCTTTCCATTTCTTCATCTACAAATGTAGAGAGTTAGATGAGATAACATATGAGATCTCTTTCAGTCCTATGTCTAAGATCCTCTAGTATTACTAGAATTCATTTTTCATACATTTTAACAAGGTCTTCAAATTTTGAAAGTGCACATAACAGCAACTTTCCTAGAAGTACGTTTTTCAGACTGATGTGACAGGATTTAGAACCTCTAATATAAAAAAAAAATGGTATCTGAGATTTTTATAAGATTTGTTTAAAAATATTCCTCTTCTACACAAAAGATAAAAGCCAATTCTCATTTATGCTGTTCTTTATCTTCATTCGGAAAAATACAAAGAAACAGGTAGTTTAAACCTTCAACAAATTCATCTTTGCCATAAATAAACAATGTCACAATCATCCTGGGTATAGTGCTTCACATTCTTAACACCAAAACTTCATTTCAACAAACACATATTAAATACCCAAAATGGGCAAGGTGCTATGCTGTGAAGTGGCAGTTATTTAGACAACAGTTTTGAAGCTGGAGAAAAATTATTGTTCATACACATTGACTCAAGGATCCTTCTACTGAACACGTATGCATGATGTATGTAGTCACACACATTCAAAGGAGGTTTAAAAAATGCAAATAGAACAAAATATTCACAGTAGCATTTATTATGGTATCAAAAAAACAGGAACTAATGATCACTGAATGACTGAATGCACATGAATGAATGGAATGGGAAATTTATGCCTTATATAATGATATGAAGAATGCAAAAAATATGTGGAGATTTATATGAATTGATACAGAGAAGGAAATAAGGAGAACCAGCCCCCCCCAAAAGAAAGTACAATGACAGCAATAATGTAAACGAAACAGCATTAAAAGATGTAATCTTCGGGGTGGCTAGGTGGTGTAGTGGATAAAGCACCGGTCTTGGAGACAGGAGTACCTGGGTTCAAATCCGGTCTCAGACACTTACCTAGCTGTGTGGCCTTGGGCAAGCCACTTAACCCCGTTTGCCTTGCAAAAAAAAAAACCCTAAAAAAATGTAATCTTTTCAGTTTAATAAGTATTAAGTACCTTCTATGTATTATAAAAACTAAACACTAGGGGATAAAGAGAAAAAAAGAATCGCTGACTTCAAGGAGCTTTCAATCTAATAAAGGAAACAACACATAAACAAATATTAACAAAACAAACTATACAGGATAAATAGGAAATGATTAGCAGAGGAAATGTACTAGAATCAAGAGAATTTGGCAAAGTTTTCTTGTAGGAGGGAGCAGTTCATTTGACACTTAAAGGAAACCAAAAAGATCATTAGCTTGAGGTGAAAAGAGATAGTGTTACAAGGCATAGGGATGCTAGAAGTGGATTGTCTTGTTACTGGATCAACCAGGAGGTCAATGTCCCTGGATCAAAGAGTGTATATATATATATATATATATATATATATATATATATATATATATATATATATATATATATACACACACATATTAAGGAGTAAAATATAGGAAGACTGGAGAAGTAAGAAGACTGAAAAATAGGATGGGTCTAGGTTGTGAAGGGCTCTGAATATCAGAGAATTTTTTTATTTGCTTCTGGAGGTAGTAGGAAGCTGCTGAAGTTTAAGAAAAGGGATGACATGATTAATGAAATTAATAGCCAATCCTAATCCTAGAGAATGAATG